>NC_063067.1:29683948-30283948 GCF_018812025.1 Megalobrama amblycephala
GGCACTTTTATAACTACTCATGTTCAAACTGAGGGTTTTGTACAAACAGCATTCATTTTTCAGAGACCAATTAAGACAGTACTAGGCCATACTGCATCTGATCCACAATAGAACATTCTAGTATGAAAACATTTTCTTAGAATATTTACAGACTTTATGGAAATATGTGGTAACATTTTCCACTCGATCGGCCTCATTTGTGAAACACGAGCAGGACAGACTTTTGTGTAAATGATTCTTAAATCTGTTCTTAATAACTTGCATTGTGCAATTTATGTAAGAATGGTTATGAAGAAATGACACAAAATTTGTTCTGTTCATGTTTCATGAATAACACCCAGCAACTGGTTGTTTGTGACATTGATTAAATATAAAAAAAAACTGAACTCTTAATCAGCTGAATCTGAGCTTAGCTGTGCTCCAGTTTGTTGCTTTGTTTGTTTCTCATGGCGCTCTGTGTGACGGTGGACAGGGACGATCGAGACACGCTGGCCGTCTCCACAATCTCAATGTCCTTACAGGTCAGACAAGCCACTAGCTTCTGTCTGGATGCACTGGGGGCAAAAATAAACTCATGGGATACTCCAGCCAGGACTGCACCTAATATTGGCCCGATCCAGTAAACCTGAAAACAACAGAAATCAGATAAATAGCATTTATATAGCATCTTCATATCTATATTCATCTCATTATTTGTGTTCTACCAACGCAATGAACCCTTTTCAAAGATTTTTCAGGGTTTGGACTGCAGAAGTAAACAACAGCAGGGGAAACATCTATAGAAGTATGTGGGAAACAAATAGTGATGCACCAATATGGAAATTTTGACTGATAACAGATAATTCTTTATATTTGAATGCCGATAACCGATATATTGGCAGATAAATCTAAATCAAAATATATTAATATAATTTTTGAGAGCCTGATTACAAGAACAAAAGTTTCACCATTAAAAGCCATGTCACAATTATAGTGTCCTCATAATAATTTTATGTAGCTTATTGTAATTAAGTCCACTGATGGCAAGTTGATAGAAGCCAAGTGCAGTTTATTGAAAATGTAAATAGATACAAAATAAAAACGAGACTTGGCTTGGCTTGACTTGAAAAAACATGAACTAAACTTGAACAAACTCACCAACAGTGGATTACAGGGAACAATACTTGACAAGGACGAATAGAAACATGAGGGCTTAAATACACAAGGACTAATGACAAACAAGGAACGAGTATCTGTGCACAATCTAACCAATAAACCAATGACAACATAACACATAAGACTAGGGAAGCACATGACATGATCACATGAGGACAAGGAAATCATATGACATGGGAACGCATGGCAAACCAGGAAACATAACAATGAGATATGAAACTTGAACATAAAACAAACCCAAAACTAGACATGACAGATTCCCCCCTCTATGGGGGCTCCCAGCGCCCAATATAAAACCAAATCATGACATAGTCCAGGAGGGTGGTGGAGCAGAGGCGGTCTTGGAGGAGGGATGGAGGGCCAGGCCCGTGCAGGGGGACAGGACCTGGACCACGGCATGTCAGTGGCAGGCCTGGGTCATGGAGCATAGATGAACCAGGTCCGTGGAACATTGGTCGTACACAGAACTTGGAGCATGGGTGGACCAGGGTCGTAGAGCAGAGGGTCCTGGTGCACTGGCGGACCTGGGCCGTGGAGCAGATGGTCCTGGAGCACTAGGGGACCTAGGCCATGGAGCAGAGGGTCCTGGTGCACTGGAAGACCTGGGCCGTGGTGCAGTGGTGAACCTGGGCCTTAAAGCAGTGGTGGACCAAGCTCCGCAGCAAAAAAAAAAAAATCTCCAAGGGAAACTTGGGCAGACATGATGTGAGGGTGCTCTGGCGAGGCGACCATAATGGCTGGAGACTCTGGCATGGTAGGCATGACATAAAGAGGCTCTGATGTGGCGTGAAGAGACTGTAGCTTAGCAGCCATGGTGTGACAAGGTTTTGGTGTGGGGGCCATGATGTGCGGAGGTTCTTGTGTGGTGGTCATCTTGGCTGAGGGCTCAGGCGTGGCAGCCATCTTGTCTAAAGACACAGGCATTGCGGCCATCTTCTGAAGAGGCACTTGATTGGTGGCCATGTCATGAAGAGGCTCTGGCTTGGCGGCCATGTCGTGAACAGGCACTGACTGGGCAGGCATTACTTGAACAATCTCAGGCTTGGCAGGCATGACGTGAACAGGTCAGGCTTGGCAGGCATGACGTGAACAGGCACCGACCTGGCTGGCATGACGTGAACAGACTCAGGCTTGGCAGGCATGATGTGAACAGGCCCTGGTGTGGCAGGCATGTCGTGAACAGGCACTGACTGGGCAGGCATTACTTGAACAGTCTTCAGGCTTGGCAGGCATGACGTGAACAGGCTCAGGCTTGGCAGGCATGACATGAACAGCTTCAGGCTTGGCAGGCATGATGTGAACAGGCCCTGGCGTGGCAGGCATGGCTCAAGAAACTCAGGCTTGGCAGGCATGAAGTGAAGAGGCACTGATCTGGCTGGCATGACGTGAACAGGCTCAGGCTTGGCAGGCATGATGTAAATAGGCCCTGGTGTGGCAGGCATGGCGTGAACAAGCCCTGGCATGGCAGGCATGGTTTGAAGAATCTCAGGCTTGGCAGGCATGACGTGAACAGGCTCAGGCTTGGCAGGCATGACGTGAACAGACTCAGGCTTGGCAGGCATGATGTGAACAGGCCCTGGTGTGGCAGGCATGTCGTGAACAGGCACTGACTGGGCAGGCATTACTTGAACAGTCTTCAGGCTTGGCAGGCATGACGTGAACAGGCTCAGGCTTGGCAGGCATGACATGAACAGCTTCAGGCTTGGCAGGCATGATGTGAACAGGCCCTGGCGTGGCAGGCATGGCTCAAGAAACTCAGGCTTGGCAGGCATGAAGTGAACAGGCACTGATCTGGCTGGCATGACGTGAACAGGCTCAGGCTTGGCAGGCATGATGTAAATAGGCCCTGGTGTGGCAGGCATGGCGTGAACAAGCCCTGGCATGGCAGGCATGGTTTGAAGAATCTCAGGCTTGGCAGGCATGACGTGAACAGGCTCAGGCTTGGCAGGCATGACGTGAACAGGCTCAGGCTTGGCAGGCATGATGTGAACAGGCCCTGGCGTGGCAGGCATGGCTCAAGAAACTCAGGCTTGGCAGGCATGACGTGAACAGGCACTGATCTGGCTGGCATGACGTGAACAGGCTCAGGCTTGGCAGGCATGATGTGAACAGGCCCTGGTGTGGCAGGCATGTGAACAAGCCCTGGCATGGCAGGCATGGTTTGAAGAATCTCAGGCTTGGCAGTCATGACGTGAACAGGATCTTGCTTGGTAGAAATGACGTGAGTAGTCTCTGGCATAGCAGGCATGATGTGAACAAATCCTAACATGACAGTTGGTGTGTGGAGGGTACTATGGGATTGCAGGGCCCCTTGTCCGCAAAACCCACAGTAAATGATGAGCCACTCATTAACAAAGCATAGTCAATGAATTGGTCCAGGGAAATATTCATTTTTCAGCCACTCTTGAGAAACTGCGCTGACTGACTTAATCGGCTGCTCTCGAATCGCTCTCGTGGTACTTTGAAGCCATACATCACAGTCACATGGTGTTGACGCTGCCTCAAGATGGACAAAATTTCTAACTGGCATGCACTGCTTCAAGTCTGCCGCCAATCGGTCTGTGCAGCACTGCATGAAGTCGAACAAGCCTAACATAACACATGATACTAGGGAAGCACATGACATGATCACATGAGGACAAGGGAATCACATGACATGGGAGCACATGGCAAACCAGGAAACATAACAATGAGACATGAAACTTGAACAAAAAACCCCCCCAAAACTAGACATGACACTTTTATGACAGACTTGCACTGCATATGTTGCACTTAACTGTATTTTCCTTTTTGAAGTGATTTCAATCATATTTCAAGCAATTCAAAACCATCATGGTGGACAGTGCACAGCTGAAGTGTCTCAGCTGAAGGATATAATCCATTATTTATGACTTTAATATATCGGCCAAATTTTCTTATCTGCATTAAATATTAATATATATACCGACTGATACCGATATGGTGGCCGATATATCGTGCATCCCTAGAAACAAATATTGCTTTTACTTTCCCACTTGCTCCAAAAGCAAAAAATCTACTTTTGTATTTTTTTTGTAATATAATGCTTGGGTAATATAAGTTATATTGTTATAAATTTTCTTTTAAAAAGTTTTCTAGATTTATGATGGTAATTGCGGAAATGTGTCATCTCCATCTGAACTAATTAGTACTAACTAGTCAACAGAGCTGCTTAAAATAGCTGTTTATCTTACCCAGTGGTGTTCCCAATATCCAAGTATTATAGCAGGACCAAGGGAGCGAGCTGGATTCAAGCTGGCACCAGAAAATCTCCCCTGAATTAAAAAAAAAGAAGAAAATAAATTATTTACAATAATACATGCAGAGGGAGGACAGAACAATGGGATCATTATTCATAAGAAAATATGATAAATAAAAAAATTCAGTGTTCATGTAGTTCGACTGGTAGTTCACTAGCAATGTCAAAGTCATAAGGGATGTACATACACAATAGTTCAAAAGTTTGGGGTTTGTAAGATTTTTTAATGTTGTTGAAAGAAGTCTCTTATGCTCACCAAGGCTGCATTTATTTGATCAAAATTACAGTAAAACAGTAATATTGTGAAATATTATTACATTTAAAAATAACTGTTTTCTATTTGAATATATTTTAACATGTAATTTATTCCTGTGATCAGCATCATTACTCCTGTCTTCAGTGTCACATGATCCTTCAGAAATCATTCTAATATGATGATTTGATGTTCAAGAAACATTTCTGTTTCTCATCAATGTTAAAAACAGTATTTTTGTGTGAAACTGATCAATTCTTTCAGGATTCTTTGATGAATGTTCAAAAAACAGCATTTATTTGAAACATTAGCATTTATTTGAAATATCTTTGCTATCAATTTTGATCAATTTAATGCATCCTTGCTGATTCCAAGTGTTCATTTCTTACAGCGATAAAGATTGCAGTGGTTACAGCAAACCCAATGGCTAAGTTTCCAGGTTCATTTATTTCTCTCCTGCGTTGATCTTCCACAGAAAATACGGTGAAACCCAGGACAAACGTGGCAAGCATCTCCATCGCAAGAGCTTGACCTGCGTTCATTTCCACTGGGACCTTCAGTAAAGGAGGTGAGAAGGAAGTTTTAGATTTGATTTGTATGATTGGTGTTAACATTGAGTGTCATGTTGCATCTCTATGGACTGGAAAGTAAGTGCAAAACATCTTTAAACAGCACAATTCTAAACACAGCCCTTAAAGAAGTTCATTGAAGTGTGCTATTAGTATACTTCTTTTAAACTAAAAATAAGTATACTTTCAGTCTTTTTTATACTTTTTATGTACTTACAGGAATATATTTTATGTACTTCCCAGAAATACATTGAAAATTTAACAAGTATATTCATTTATACTAAGTCTAAGTGTATTTGGCCTATAATTGTACTCAATCTTTTGATCAAGATATAATTAAAAGTATAATTAAGTATTCAAGTATACTTGGCTTGTAGTTGTGTTTACACTTTTGATTGAGAAGCCTATTAAATACAAACCCCATTTCCAGAAAAGTTGGGACATTTTGTAAAATGCAATGAAAACCACAATCTGTGATTTGTTAATTCTCTTGAACCTTTTTTAACTGAAAAAAAGTACAAAGATTTCCAATGTTTTCACTGACCAACATAATTGTATTTTGTGAATATAAACAAATTTGAATTTTGATGGCTGCAATACGCTCCAAAAAAGTTGGGACAAAAGCAAAATAAAAGTGAAAAGATTATATAATATCCAAGTTAAACAGTCTGTTTAAACTGTTTTTAAACAGTCCACAATTAGCAGGTGAATTGGTAATAGGTGAGGGTATCGTGTTTGGGTGTAAAAGAGCATCTCGGACCCATGCAAGAAAAGATGGGTCATGGCTCACCACTTTGTGCCAAATGTCATGAGAGAATTGTCAAACAATTCAAAAATCTAATTTCTCAATGCAAAATTTCAAAGAATTTATGTCTTTCTCCATCTACCATACATAATATTGTAAAAAGATTCAGGGAATCAAGAGAAATCTCAGTCTGTATAGGGCAAGCTGAATGTGTGTGACCTTCGAGCCCTCAGATGGCATTTCATTAGAAACCGCCATGCTACTCTGTCAAATATAGCCACATGGACTCGGGAGTACTTTGGAAAACAGCTGTCACTTAACAGTCTGATGCTGCATCAAGAAATGCAACTCGAATCTCTGATACACAAGGAGAAAGTCAAGTCAGGTCACCTTTATTTATATAGCGCTTTTTACAATGCAGATTGTGTCAAAGCAGCTTTACATTGATAACTGGTACATAATTTTTGCTGCACAGCAGCTCTTCAAGAATAGTGTCAATGCAGGCAGATCAAAGCACTGTTGAATAAATGTCAAGAATACTGTTGAATATCAAATGTCAAGTCAAATGTCAAGTGTCCCCAACTAAGCAAGCCAAAGGCGACAGTGGCAAGGAACCCAAACTCCAACAGGTGACATCAGGTGGCAAACAAGTGGCAAATAGGTGTTAAAATGGAGAAAAAAAAACCTTGGGAGAAACCAGGCTTAGTCGGGGGGCCAGTTCTCCTCTGGCGAACAGTGCTTTGTTACGAATCAGGTTGCTATCATAAATCTGATAGGATCGCAACATTCAAAGTATTTATTTCAGTTCCATCCAGTTGAGGATCGCATTCATCACGCCGGTATGGACGGTTTGTTGAGGAACTGTGCTACCGGCTGTCGTGTCGATGAGGCCTTCACAGTGGATGATCTAGTCGACTCGATCTCTGCTGATACTTCAGGGCTGCGTTGTGGTCGTGTCCAATTGAGGAAAGCTACACATTGATTCTATGCAGAGATGCTGCTGAGTTCTATGGGCCAAAGCTCATCTCAGATGGTCTAAAAGACAGTGGAAATGTGTGCTGTGGTCAGATGAGTCAATGTTTCAGCTTGTTTTTGGAAAAAAGGACCATCCAGACCAGAGGTCGCATTAACCGAAAATGATCCGTCATTGACGGAATTTTTTTAACATTGACGGAAAAATCTGAAGGCCGTCCGTCACGTTGACAGATTACAGTGAGGGTGATCTATTGTAAATTATAACTGTAATTCACACCCCTGTTCAGTTGGTGTCGAGTGGGCTCCAATGTAGCAGCAGAGCGCTGGATCCAGAACAAAAATGAAACTGGCACGAATCTTTTGCTATGCGTTTGATAACGCACAGACGAGTACCCAGAAGCTACAACTCTCTATCACGCCACATTAAAGAGCGCCAAAACGGTATTTATTGCTTGAATTTCTTAATGAAATGGACAGAATTTTAAATCTGAGACTTTGTTCCATATCAAAAGCAACACAAAGCTTTCAGCCTATTGCGATTTATTGGGTGGGAGGCGCACTATGTAGCAAAGTCCCTTTAAGACAAGTCATTTCACTCGGCGGCTATCTTTGAAACGCCTCTCGGGCATCCTGGGCATCATGCAATCTCTTTGAATGGGGAAACATCAAATTCTCCAAAACTGTTCGCCAACCTTACGATTAAATTTCATATTTAAAATCACCAATGGAATCTAACAACAACCGGCTCATAAATTTAGTTTCTAAACGCTCGAATCATGACAAAAAAAACTGTATTTTTCAGGCTGGATCAAGCTAATGCGCATGCGCAGACCTAAATGCGTCTGACTGTTTCTATAGAAATCGGTGATTCTAACGGCCGCTGAAGTGACGCGATGACTTTATCAGTCGGCGATTGGCTCTTATTTAGAAGGCGGGACTTATTTCGCCATATTGCGCGTTACACTTTCTCCCATTCAAAGCAATACGAGTGACACGTCTTGTGTTATTCTATAGTCTTTGCTATGTAGCTACTGTTTATTCGTCAACTGAAAAAGGCATATAGCCTGGGATTTACGAATCGGTATTGGTCTTATGAATGTGACCAAAACAACAAGGAGACATTTTAATTGTTTATTAATAAAGTAATGTTTTCTGAATCAGTGTCGGCGGCAAAGATGAAGTTGACATTGACTCTCCTCATGGACGCGCTTAGAGAGAGAATGCACAATTAATTCGGTTTATTCTACATGAACAGAGTAGCCTATTTCTTTTAGTTTTGAATTATTTCATTTTCGTTAAAGTAGATATTTCATGCTTTCTATAGAGATATTTTTCATGTCTCTGAGGCAAGCAGCCTATACGCTGAGTTTCGGTTCATTCATGTAAGACATGTTCCAGTACACGCGCCAGTGATCGCGCCCGCGCCTCCATGTCATGATTATATTTTCTACCATATTTGCTTCTTATTTATTACATCCAGGCAATTGGTTGATGAAACATTGATTAAAATTAAGATACAATTTTTACAAAACGAAATTCACTTTTAAAAAAAAGGCTTTATACAAAATAAAACTTCATGAAGTGGTCAAAATCATGTCTGACACACTCCATGTCTCCCGACATACTACATCTTATGATGCATCTTACTCATGCTGTTCACTTTTCATAATCAAATAGATGAATGAATTTAAAACATAACATAGGACTATTTAAACATAAATATGAAACCACATTTTCTTTAATAGCTACCAACATGTACAGAGAAATTTCACGTGTGAATTACCCGTCATTTTAATTTCATATTTTAATTATAATAAAACATTTAATTGCTTTTATTTTTGTTCAAATGTGAGCAAAAATAAAAGCAATTAAATGTGTTATTATAATTAGAAGATGAAAATTAAAATGACAGGTAATAATAGATTATGACGGATTTTTTACGACCCTGTCTGTCAAACTGACGGACAAAGTTACAGTCTAACGCAACCTCTGATCCAGACTTTCATCAGCAACAGGTGTAAAAGAAAACATCTGTCATGGTATGGGGGTCCTACAGTGCAAATGGCATGGGTGACTTGCATTTGTGTTGACATGACATGATGGAGGTGTATATTTGGATTGTACATTGTACAAAGACATAAACTACCATCAAGATGACATCTTTCCTGGGTAGCAAGACAATGCCTGGCCTCATTCGGCACATGACACATAAGAGTGGTTTCTAGACTCTCTACACCGTGTCTGACTGCCTGCCTACAGTCCAGATCTGACTCTTATTGAAAATCTATGCATCAGATGAGATTGGGTAAAATTTCCACTTGTAAAATTGCGACAATTAGGATCCTCAATTCCCAAATGATTAAAAATTGTAATTAAAAGGAAAGGTGATGTGACACAGTGGTAAACACAGCTCTGTCCCAACTTTTTTGGAGTCTGTTGCAGCCATCAAAATCATTTTTTTTTAAACAAAATACAATAAAGTTGTTTCTGTGAAAACATTGGAAATCTGTTCTTTGTACTTTTGTCAGTTAAATAGAGGTATGTCTTGATTTTTACTGCATTTTACAATGTCCCAACTTTTCTGTTAATTGGGTTTGTACTTTTTTACATACTGTCTTATAAACTTACATTGTTTGATATATCAAATATTGATTTATTTCAAAGTGTACTTTCATAAACTAAAAATGTGCTACAAGTATTTAACTAGTAAACTATAAGTATCACTTGTAGGATAGCAGTACAAACAAACAATTGAGTTGTAAACTAGTTGTGTACTCAGAGTTCACTACTCTTACACTCAAAGTATACTTAAAAGTATACTCACATACACTAAAAAGTGGGCCAATTTAGTCCCAAGTAGTATTGAAATAGTATATTACTAGTACACCGATATTAGTATACTTACTACATAAAGCATACTCCAAAATATACTTGAACTTAAGTATGCTTAATAAAGATAACTTGAAGTGTACTTATTTTTTGTAAGGGAGGCCTGTAGTATCAGTCTGTTAAAGTGCCCTCTTACAGAAGTTACATTTAGAAAAGGAATATCAACATATATAAGTCAACATTGTGTTGTTTATGTGAGAGATTTTTTCATTTCTATTCAAAATAGTAGGAGGTTTGGTCCTGCACCAACATACTTGTCCAACAAACACAGTTGTAAATCTTTCTCTACCCTAGACATTAACCATGTAAAACCAGACATATGTAACCATGGTCAGAAAAGTCACATTTTTTGAAATGAGCTTTTATGGCTCATATAGTATGATATAGGAGAATATGAAGCTCACACTTGAGGGGGAAAGAAACACCAGTTTTATTCAGAGGGAAAAAAAACTGAGCCAAAATATGCAATTTGCTGCAGCTGCTGATATATATATGGCAAAAAGTGAGATGAAATTCTGATAACTTGTAATGTAAATCAATCTTTATAACAGTATAACAGATACTTACATAAAATGCATAAAAATATCAGTTGTCATTGTATATCTAGCCCAATAATATGTCTTATTAAGATGATATTTAAATGCTTAGTTTTATTATCAAAGCTCTGTAGTTTTTATTGTGGGCCAAAATATATAATGTAATGCAATACAATGATGATTTGAGAGATGAACAAATAAACGTTCCTCAAAAGCCTGACGGATCATATTTGATACATTTTAACATGATTTTTCTAAAAAAATTATTTATGAATAACCAAGTAAACTTAAGCTGCTTCAGTCCAGTGAGTGTTCGTCTTGAAATATTACTAAGAATAGGCAATTCTTATGTTTACATAAGATTGTATATGATTGTATAAAAATCAGTAAAGTTTTCACCGGCCTTTTACTTTCTAACAAATGATAAACTATCAATCAGATGACAGAAGACATGTAGTAGTTTGTGTACAAGTTTTGATCATGTTGATCATTTAGAGGCTCATGCATGAGATATGATACAGTAAGCTTTATAGGGTTAACTAGCCCTAAAATCAGTGGGAAATATCAGGTTGATAAATAAAAGCCTAACCCTAAAATCTGTCTGGTGGATGTGAATGCTGCTCCAGGACCAACAGATACAGTACACAGGTCTGAACACATCCTATATTTGGTGAAAAACTCTGAACCTTGTTGATGTAGTTCTGTGCGGTGGACTTTAGGGGCAGCGTCAGGTACATAAGGCCAGTGGCGAGGATCCCCCCCAAACACTGGGCAACCAGATAAACCAGCGCCCTGAACACATCCACCTTACGCGTGGCCAAGAGCGCCACAGTCACTGCAGGATTCACCTAAAAACAACAAAGCACTCTTACTTACACTTAACCATCCCACAGATTATTTCACTTGCTCTTACCAATTCTTATAGCCTACTAGTTAAGTAGTTATACAGTGGTGCTCAGAATTATTGGCACCCTTGGTAAATATGATCAAAGATGACTGTAAAAATAAATCTGCATTGTTTATCCTTTTGATCTTTAATTCTTAAAATGAGTAAAAATCTAACCTTTCATTGAAGGAAAAGAATTGAAAGTGGGGGGAAAATCACATTATGAAATAAATGTTTTTCTCCAAAACACGTTGCCCACAATTATTAGCACCCCTAGAATTTTTTATGAGTAAAATATCTCTGAAGTGTATTCCCATTCATATTTACATTTTTTTAGCTCACCGGGGTGATCATGAAATTGTCCAGCCATGACTTCCTGTTCCACAGGAGTATAAACATGAGGAAACACAAAGGCCAAATTCCCTTAATCATTCATCACAATGAGAAAAACCAAACAATATAGTTCTGATGTGCAGCAAAAGATTGCTGAGCTTCACAAAATAGAAAGTGGCTGTAAGAAAATAGCTAAAGCACTGAAAATCCCCATTTCCACCATCAGGGCAATAATGAAGAAGTTCCAATTAACTAAAGATGTTACAAATCTGCCTGGAAGAGGACGAGTGTCTAAATCGTCCTAATGCGCGGTGAGGAGGAGAGTTTGAGTGTCCAAAGACTCTCCAAGGATCACAGCTGGAGAATTGCAGAGATTAGTTGAGTCTTGAGTCTCAGAAAGCGATTAAAAAAAATATCAAACAGCACCTACATCACCACAAAATGTTCAGGAGGTTTTCAAGAAAAATCCTCTGCTCTTATCCAGAAACAATCTCCAGCATGTTCAGTTGTCAGTCAAGACTGAAACTTCAAACGGGACCGGCTTCTATGGTCAGATGAAACTAAAAAAAAAAGAGCTTTTTGGCAGCAAACCCACCAGATGGGTTTGGTGCACACATTGATAAAAAGTACCCCATGTCCACGGTTAAATAAAAATACGGCTGGATCTTTAATGTTGTGGGCCTATTTTTCTGCTGGAGGTCCTGGACATCTTGTTCAGATACATGGTATCATGGATTCTACCAAATATCAACAGATAAAAAATCAAAACCTGACCGCTTCTGCTAGAAATCCTATAATGGGCTGTGGTTGGATCTTCCATCAGGACAATGATCCAAAACAAACATCAAAACCAACACAAAAATGTGTCACTGAGCACAAAATGAAGCTTCTGCCATGGCCATCCCAGTTCCCTGACCTGAACCCTAAAGAAAATGAGTGGAGTGAACTGAAGAGAAGTAGCACCAGCATGGAGCTGGGAATCTGAAGGATCTGGAGAGATTCTGCATGAAGGAATGATCTCTGATCTCTTGTCAGGTGTTCTCCAAACTCATCAGGCATTATAGAAGAAGAGTGAGAGCTGTTTTCTTGGCAAAAGGAGGTTGCAAAAACTATTGAATAAAAGGGTGCCAATACTGCCTCACTGTCAATTCTTTTTCTTCAATGAAAGGTTAGATTTTTGCTAAGTTTATGAATTAAAGATCAAAAGGATAAACAATGCAGATTTATTTTTACAGCCATCTTTGATCATATTTACCAAGAGTGCCAATAATTCTGACCACCACTGTACTATTTATAACAAACCATCAGCAAAACAACATTCACAATTATTATCCAAATAGTCCAAAGCGACATACATTGCATTTAAAGTCAGCATGAAATCAAAATGGACAATTCTTGTTTTTTTTTTATGGAATATTGCAGTGTTTATTATAAATAAATTATCCGTGCACATCATTTTTTTTAATTCATGTGCCTTCGTAATCTTTAATCAAAATAACTTTCCCTCCCTCTTGCAGCAACATCTCTTCTCTGATGACGTTTACTTGTGTGAGGGCGGGGCAACCTGTCACTCACATGAGATCCACCAATAGTGAACCACAACCATCCAATCACTTCCTCATGAATCATGTCATGGGGAAAAAAAAAATCATGTCCTGCCCTACATTTTTTTCTTGTTCAAGAAGCTGTTTGATCTGGATATACACCGATCAGGGATAACATTATAACCACTGACAGGTGAACTGAATAACACCGATTATCTCTTCATCACAGCACCTGTTAGTGGGTGGGATATATTATTCAGCAAGTAAACATTTTGTCCTCAAATTGATCTGTTAGAAGCAGGAATAATGGGCAAGCATAAGGATTTGAGGGAGTTTGACAAGGGACAAATTGTGATGGCTAGACGCCTGGGTCAGACCATCTCCAAAACTGCAGCTCTTGTGGGGTGTTCGCGGTCTGCAGTGGTCAGTATCTAAAGTGGTCCAATGAAGGAACAGTGGTGAACCGGCGATAGGGTCATGGGCGGCCGAGACTCATTGATGCACGTGGGGAGTGAAGGCTGGCCCGTGTGGTTCGATCCAACAGACGAGCTACTGTAGCTCAAATTGCTGAAGAAGTTAATGCTGGTTCTGATAGAAAGGTGTCAGAATACACAGTGCATCACAGTTTGTTGCGTATGGGGCTGCATAGCTGCAGACCAGTCAGGGTGTCCATGCTGACCCCTGTCCACCGCCGAAAGAGCCAACAGTGGGCATGTGAGCATCAGAACTGGACCACGGAGCAATGGAAGAAGGTGGCCTGGTCTGATGAATCACGTTTTCTTTTACATCACATGGATGGCCAGGTGCGTTTGCATCACTTACCTGGGGAACACATGGCACCAGGATGCACTATGGGAAGGCGACGGTAGAGGCAGTGTGATGCTTTGGGCAATGTTCTGCTGGGAAACCTTGGGTCCTGCCATCCATGTGGATGTTACTTTGACACGTACCACCTACGTAAGCATTGTTGCAGACCATGTACACCCTTTCATGGAAACAGTATTCACTGGTGTCTCTTTGGCCTCTTTCAGCAGGATAATGCTCCTGCCACAAAGCTAAAATGGTTCAGGAATGGTTTGAGGAACACAATGAGTTTGAGGTGTTGACTTGACCTCCAAATTCCCCAGATCTTAATCCAATCGAGCATCTGTGGGATGTGCTGAACAAACAAGTCCGATTCATGGAGGCTCCAGGACTTACAGGACTTAAAGGATCTGCTGCTAACATCTTGGTGCAGATACCACATCACACCTTCAGGGGTCTAGTGGAGTCCATGCCTTAACATGTCAGGGCTGTTTTTGCAACAAAAGTGGGACCAACACAATATTAGGAAGGTGGTCATAATGTTATGCCTGATCGATGTATGTCACAATAGGGAAGCAAAAACTATCGCAACTTCTGTTTCATGCCGACTTTAAGCTATTATTATAGGGTTTCGTGTTTTCTGGGAATCTCATGACCTGCCGTTGTTGAAGGGATAGTTCATGCAAAATGAATATGTGCTGTTGATTTACTCACCCTCAGGCCAACCAAGATCTAGGTGGCTTTTTTCTTTAGTTGAGCCATAAAAAAGACGATACTGTCACTTTTGATCAATTTAATGAATCCTTGCTGAATAAAAGTATTAATTTCTTTAATTTCTTAAACAAATTCTTACTGACCCCAAATTTGAACAGTAGTGAATAATGTTACAAAAGCTTTATTTCAAATAAATGTTGTTCTTTTGAACTTTCTATTCATCAAAGAATCCAGAAAAAAAATTAGCAGTTTTAAACATTGATAATAATCAGAAATGTTTCTTGAGCAGAAAATCATCATATTAGAATGATTTCTGAAGGATCATGTGACACTGAAGACAGGCTGAAAATTCAGCTTTGCATCAATAAAGAATAAATTACATTTTAAAATATATTCAAATAGAAAACAGTTATTTTAAATTGTAATAATATTTCACAATATTACATTTTTTTGTTTGTTTGTTTGTTTTTAATCACATAAATGCAACCTTGGTGAGCAGAAGAGACTTAAACATTAAAAATCTTACCGATCCCAAACTTTTGAACGGCAGTGTATGTGCGGGAGCAAACTCGCACGTGAGCTGACGCTGTGTTTGTTTACAACAGAGTTGCATTGTTGTATTGTTCATAAAGGTGACACTTACTTGTGTTTATCCTGGATGCTGCAACCTATATAAAAATTAAGATCAAGAACATTGACTTCTCATAGATTCTCAACTTTTGAGCTCCCACGCATACGTCATTATGCTACAGGAAGCTCCAGATTGTCATGAACATGCTCAGGACAGTTTGCCAAGGCTGTGGATTACAGGTAATAATTATGTTCAGTTTCTTGCAAAAGCCAATCGTCTCGCTTTGTAATACCTAACTGAATCACCAGGAGCTGTGGGTATTAATTTTGTTTTGCCTGAATATGTTTTTATGACTCTCAAAGTGACTGCACCCATTGACTTCCATTATATGAATCACAGAGGATCACGGTTTCAGCTAAAAATCTTCTTTACCGCTCAACTGAAGAAAAACAGTCACCGAGATCTTGGATGGCCTAAGGGTGAGTAAATTAACAGCAAATTTTCATTTTTGTGTGAACTATCCCTTTAACACCACAATTTACCAGTTGAGTTACGAAAACAAATAAATAAATAAATAAACCAATTCTTTACCTGAGCCCCACTGATTTCACCAAAGCAATATCCCAGAACCACAGTTGCCATACCAGCAGCAAGTGCAGGGTAGATGGGCCCCGGGGAGACCCCGTCCGGCCCCGGCACTAAAGAGCCCAACACAGCAGATACAAAGACCAAGGAACCAAGAACCTCTGCCAAAATCCCCTGCCAAAACTGACGGCTCCTCAGCTCCTGGTGTGAAGCAAAAATAAAACAAATAACTGACATCCACACCTGTGATGAATTGACTGTTTTAAGGACTATTAAACACTATTAATAGCCAGCAAATAATTTGCTAGGGTTAGGGTTAATACATGTTTGTGTGTGTGTGTGTGTGTGTTTTTTTTTTACAAAATGTGACAAAATAAGATGATAGTAATTTAGATGATCAAAACGTCCACAGAGCAAATACATATATTTTTAGTTAAAATCAAAGTCAACCTAAAATGCAATGCTAATATCTTGATATTCCAAAAGTGCAAACTGCTAAACAGCTCAAAGTACTACAGACGAAGGACTTTAGTGTCCAATTCTCACTATTAACTATTTGCTTATTAGTATGCATATTACTAGAATATTGGTCTGTTTATTTGTACTTATAAAGCACATATTAATGCCTTATTCTGCATGACCTTATTCTACATTCTTAATCCTACCCAATACCTAAACTTAATAACTACTTTACTAACTATTAATAAGCAGTAATTAGGAGTTTATTGAGGCTAAAGTCATAGTTAATAGTGAGAATTGGACCCTAATGTAAAGTGTGACCATATATACATATATGTGCTATCAAATTGATTGATCACGATTAATCATATCTAACAAGTTTATATATATATATACAGAGAGAGATGTATACATTTACAAACTTTTGTTAAATGGGATTAATTAGGAATAATCAATTTGATATATATAAAATTATAATCTTAATATATAGTTACATATAAAATGTAATATAATTTATATTTTGTGATGATACAAGCACAATAACTGAATAAAAGTATTTTTATATCTAGTGTCACCATACATTTATTCCATAGTAAAATGTGGAAAGACACTGAACTAAAATCAACTGACACAATAGACTTTTCATCATGTTCACCCTAAAACCTGATCTTTTACGCAAACTGGATCCACATCAAATTGGACGCAAATTAAATTGAATCTCCAGCAACCAATCAAGGATTGAGTTTTATTTGTCCTTACCTCTTTTATTGCCATTCCAAGTCTGATGTTTTATACTCCGTCAGTCAGTCTGTATGTCTGTCCTGATGTCAGTGTGTGTTTGAGGGCACGGGCTGCAATGGAAGGGTGTCTTCTGTCAGAAAGAGGCTAATTAATTCCAGTGGAGGAGACTACAGGAGGCCCGGGCACAAAGGGATCACCCCTCCCTTTCTCCCGGTAAATGCTTAGCAGTGCTGACAAACCTCCACAGCTGCTCGCCGTGAGGCGTCCACACAGCATGTATCATAAACATCAACTTCAATTGGGCACATGAAGCTTTAATTCTGTATAACAACAACCCTCGGCAGCATCCGCAAGATGCAACAGGCTGGCGGTATTCACCTGCTCTACAGAGTCACAGGCTCAAAGAGAGAAACTTAAACAGCAAGTGCATGTAGTGAGGATATGAGTGTTGGCCATTAAGATGCACTGAGGTTTTTTTTGGTTTATCATTATCTGCCAATGTTGGGTTTTTGGTGTTAACATGCTTCAATTATAAACAAATGAAAGTGCACACATATATTATCCACCGTTTCTCTCCTTTCATCATCCTACTTGTGAAGTCCTGTGATCATTGCCATGGCGACAGTCTGATTCAGTTGCCATGACACCTATTATGATGCCGCAGACCTAGACGGCTCTTTAAAGTGGCCTGTTTTAGATGAGCTAAACATGCAATCAGGACCTTTCATTGGCCTTTAAACTGGGCAAAATCTAGTACAATACATGTTCATTCATTGGATAAGGCTGACACGGCTTCACTGAAATGTGTTTCATTTCTAGCATCTTATAGCAGACGCACAAGAAACATTAAATTAAATTTGACTTAATCAATATCCCTATATATCTGTATTTTTGTTGGCCAACCCATTAAGTCAGCATTACCCTGGTTCCCTCGACTAAAACCCAAAAGGATTTTTCCATTGGCTTTTGCATTATTGCAGAAAATAAGCTCTGTAACCAACAAAAGTTAATGATTCTTGCATGTTTCTTTCATCATCATAATTTTCACAAGTGAACACAAATGAACACAGCGATTAGTGAGTGGATGAAGTTTAATGTCCACGATAGCCTCTGTATTACCATTTAGACACTTGTTAACAACCTGCCCTTTTCAAGACAAGTAAAATCATGAAAAATCACAAGGTGGTATTACTGATGTGTTTTATAAAGCACATGAATGTCTGACAGATTTTGATAACAGAATGGATATTTTTGCATGTGAAGGCTCACACAATGAAAGAATGTGTAGAAGTTGTTTGACAGTTTAACTGAGAATCAACTCATTAGTTTTGATAAAGCCATGTGCATGTAGTTATTGTGCAAATTGTAGACAATTGTACTTACTCTGTTGCACACGTTCCAAAACATATTTCGCTTAATTGAATAAGAAATTCAAATCTGGCATGAAAAAGAAAATATTGTTTAGAGACATGAAATGTGAAAAAAAAATCTCATTCAATAAACGAGCCAAAGCAACTGACAAAAACTATTTTGAATTAGCTTTATTCATTATGGTAAGTGTTTATATTTTATAGCTTGAGATCATCTAAACAGCCGAAGCACAATGTTCTTCTGCAAAATGCATGCAGTTTTGTTTTTAACCACTAGAGGGACCACTTAATGTTACATAGTGTACCTTTAAGATTTTTATCTAATAATTTTTTTTTTATTTTAATTCAGCTGTTTATCGATTATTGAAAATAATTTTTTTAACAGTTCAGTTCGAGTTAACAATAACAACACTGCTACCATGATAATACACCCATTATGCATTATGTAAAATGTAAATAATGCATTATTATTTTTGTGTCAATTCAGTAGGAGATACACACACTATATTGCCAAAAGTATTGGGACACCCCTGTTCCAATCACTTCCATAGCCACAGGTGTATAAAATCAAGCACCTAGGCATGCAGACTGCTTCTACAATCATTTGTGAAAGAATGGGTCACTCTCAGGAGCTCAGTGAAGGGGTTGGGCTTGGGCCCTTTAGTTCCAGTGAAAGGAACTCTTAATGCTTCAGCATACCAAGACATATTGGACATTTTCATGCTCCCAACTTTGTGGGAACAGTTTGGGGATGGCCCCTTCCTGTTCCAACATGACTGCGCACCAGTGCACAAAGCAAGGTCCATAAAGACATGGATGAGCGAGTTTGGTGTGGAGGAACTTGACTGGCCTGCACAGAGTCCTGACCTTAACCCGATAGAACACCTTTGGGATGAATTAGAGCGGAGACTGCGAGCCAGGCCTTCCCGCCAACATCACTGCCTGACCTCACAAATGCACTTCTAGAAGAATGGTCAAAAATTCCCATAAACACACTCCTAAACCTTGTGGAAAGCCTTCCTAGAAGAGTTGAAGCTGTTATAGCTGCAAAGGGTGGGCCAACTCCATATTAAACCCTACGGATTAAGAATGGGATGTCATTAAAGTTCATGTGCACATAAAGGCAGGCGTTCCAAAACTTTTGGCAATATAGTGTATATATATTCTCTTACTATATTGACAGAAAAATAATAATGAAATATATATATATATATATATATATATATATTATTTGGGGTGAAATATGACCTTGACAGGTTTTATTAGATCCACCCAAGTTCAGTGATCAAGTGTGAAGAAAATGTGCAAACAAAGATGAAACTGATCAAGATGTATCTGAGCCTCTCAGCATTTATCTCAACACATTTCTGGGGTGGCGCTCTATATTTGAATATGGTTGGCTTATAGTGGCTGATTGCAGGTCAGAGTGAAAGTTCAACTTCTTAGACTAGATCAAGGTCAACTTGGACTTGGAGAGGTCAGGGGAGCAGAGTGTGTGTGCATCCCGCCTGTAATCCACTTCATGCTGGTGGTTTGTGAAGCTGTGATCCCCTCTTTTGTGAAAATAAACCCGGTGTAGGCCAGCGAGGGGAGGTCGACTTGACAGTGTAGAAACCTTTTTTCTCCATTCTCCACACACAGAATGCTGACACCAACAGTACACACACACACACACACACACACACACACACACACACACAGCATCCGGAACCATACAGAGTGCATCACACAGCATCAAACTGCCAGCTAAGGGTTACTAGAAAATGACAGAAATGGGTAGAACAGGATTTAGGAAAGGTAAAGATAGAGCAAGACAACTAGAGCAGAGGTCTTCAACCCTGCTTCTGGTATCCCTGCTGAAAAAACCCCAACATAAACCAGCATGAATTCCATGCTGGTCCAGGCTGCTTTATGCTGGTATAGTGCTAGTTAGTTCTGGTATAGTTTTGGTATAGTGCTGGTTTATGCTGGTATAGTCATGCTGTTCTCAAGCAAAAAGGTGCATGGTTTTGGGGGTTTGATTGTGAGTAGGCCAGCTGTCGGTATGCAAGCAGACAAGCATTGTTTTTGCTAGCTTATTTCTATATTTAAGACATTCATGTTGTAAAAGAAACACAATATATGATTTAAAGGTGCCATCGAACGTTTTTTTAAAAGATGTAATATAAGTCTAAGGTGTCCCCTGAATGTGTCTGTGAAGTTTCAGCTCAAAATACCCCATAGATTTTTTTTTAATAAATTTTTTTAACTGCCTATTTTGAGGCATAATTAGAAATGCGCCGATTCAGGTTGCGGCCCCTTTAATTGCTTGCGTTCTCCGCCCCCCCAGAGCTCTCGACTCTATCATTGCATAAACAAAGTTCACACAGCTAATATAACCCTCAAAATGGATCTTTACAAAGTGTTCGTCATGCAGCATGTCTAATCGCGTAAGTATAGTATTTATTTGGATGTTTACATTTGATTCTGAATGAGTTTAAGGCTGTGCTCTGTGGCTAACGGCTAATGCTACACTGTTGGAGAGATTTATAAAGAATGAAGTTGTGTTTATGAATTATACAGACTGCAAGTGTTTAATAATGAAAATAGCGACGGCTCTTGTCTCCGTGAATACAGTAAGAAACGATGGTAACTTTAACCACATTTAACAGTAGATTAGCAACATGCTAACGAAACATTTAGAAAGACAATTTACAAATATCACTAAAAATATCATGATATCATTGATCATGTCATTTATTATTGCTCCATCTGCCATTTTTCGCTATTCGCTATATAGGAAGAAATAATGGAAGTTTGAGACTCACTGTATGTCATTTCCATGTACTGAACGCTTGTTATTCAACTATGCCGAGGTAAATTCAATTTTCAATTCGATGGCACCTTTATCATATTATTGACAAAACGTGATTTATTGTAATATATGACTTAGTAAAAAAATTAACATTTTCAATTGAAAAATGTAATTGTTTTTGTTTATGATTATATTATTATTCAAGCGTCATCTGCAATTTTGAATAAAGTAAAAATTCAAACTGGTGAAATATTTCAAAGAGCCAAGGGATTTGTCTCCTGTTGTCTACAAAAATCGGTTAAAATCAATTAAAAAGAACTTATGTACATTGCAAAACAAAATATATAAATAAAAACTGAAAAAAAAAAATGCCAAAATAACAGCATAATCATCAGCAGTTTGTTCAATAACGGGTTATGAGAAGAGCTCTTTCAATGGGATTTCAATGAGATGATTCAGATGTTCCACTGATTACAAAATGTGTATAGTAAAAGGTGTTTCATTGCAGTCAGGAGCATGAAATATTGTGGTCAATAGTGATAGCATGCACTTTCAACACAAAACAGTTAATTCAACCAAAGTCAAGGACCAAGTGCCCAACTAAAGTGAACACTACACTTCAAACAGGCTTCAACAGCTTTTAAACATGTACCATATGAAGTAAATAAGGCCAAACTGGTTTATATTAAGCGAAGATGGTGATGATATCCTCTGGTGAGATGATATTGATTTCATTTGCAGTTGAAGGCTGTGTGGCTGTGAATCAGTTGTAGTTGTTCTGCTGCCAGCTTGTTTCTTCTCTTTTTCAGTTCAGTTTCTCTTCTTTGTTCCTCTTATCTTTAGTGATTCTGCTTGTTAACGGCATATGTTATCAGTAATGGTCAATCATCACTTGTAGAGTGAATCTACTTTATTTCACTGACTGCAACATTGCTTCAGTGTTACTTTTACTCTCTGTAGATTGGAACCATATGAAAACTGAGCAGTGTTTGTTTAACACTGAGGATTTTGCTTTGTACCAATAAACATAACCTGCAACGTGTTTTTCTTTTGGAATTTAGAAAAAAAAAATGGATAATTGTCTTTATTTAACTATGAACACACTAAGAAACATGATATCTTACACATACACAGGTTTTGTTGTGGTTTTGCTGGGATCATACCAGCACCCAAAAACAACATCCTGGTCCACCAGCACACCAGCATCCCAAGCTGGGATCTAGCAAACCAGCAACCAGCATCCCATGCTGTGTACCATCAAACCGGCAACCAGCATCCCATTTAGGGGACCGGCAAACCAGCAACCAGCATCCCATGCAGGGAACCAGGAAACTAGCATCCCATGTTGGGGACCAACAAATCAGCAACCAGCATGTGTAACACATATGCAAGTTTTGTTGTGGTTTTGCTGGGATCCAGCAAACCAACAACCAAGTTTTGTTTTGGTTTTGCTGGGATCATACCAGCACCCAAAAACAACATATACTGGTCCAACAACACACCCGCTTCCCATGCTGGGATCCAGCAAACCAGAAACCAGCAAATGTTGCATCCCATGTTGGGAACCAGCAACCAGCATTCCATGCTGGTCTCAGTATGCAAAACATACCTCATGTTGATGACCAGCAATGCTGGAATTTTCAGCAGGAATTCCAATCCTTCGAAGGATACAGTGAATTGGGACACAGCAAAAGAGATTTCTGCAGTGGCTTCAAAATATTTGGACACTTAAAGGATTAGTCCACTTTTAAATACACTTTTCCTGATAAATTTACTCACCCCCATGTCATCCAAGATGTTCATGTCTTTCTTTCGTCAGTCGAAAAGAAATGAAGGTTTTTGAGGAAAACATTCCAGGATTATTCTCCTTACAGTGGATTTCAATGGCTACCAACAGATTGAAGGTCAAAATTACAGTTTCAGTGCAGCTTCAAAGGGCTTTAAACGATACCAGATGAGTAATAAGGGTCTTATCTAGCGAATTGATTGGTCATATTCGAAAAAAATACAACCGTTTATGCTTTATAAACAAAAATATCGCATTGAACGTACTTTCCGCTTCCGTATTCTTCATAACGCTTACGCTGAATGTTCTACGCCTTCCCTATTTAAGTTACGGAAAAAAACGAAACTGGCGCCGCGTTCGTTCCGTAAGTAGAATAGGGAAGGCATAGAACATTCAGCATAAGCGTTATGAAGAATGCGGAAGCGGAAAGTACGTTCAATGTGATATTTTTGTTTATAAAGCATAAACGGTTGTATTTTTTTCGAAAATGGCCGATCGATTCGCTAGATAAGACCCTTATTACTCATCTGGTATCGTTTAAAGCCCTTGAAGCTGCACTGAAACTGTAATTTTGACCTTCAATCTGTTGGTAGCCATTGAAATCCACTGTAAGGAGAATAATCCTGGAATGTTTTCCTCAAAAATCTTCAAGAGATTCGACTGACGAAAGAAAGACATGAACATCTTGGATGACATGGGGGTGAGTAAATTTTCAAAAGTGTATTTAAAAGTGGACTAATCCTTTAAGTAACACTTAAAGATGTCTGAATGTAATTTCATTAAACATCAAAACATCAAACTTGTCAACTGCAAACAAATGAGCTTTACTTAGTGCTAACTTCATTCTTCTTAGCCATTTGTCCAATAACTTTTAACCAGATGGTGCCAGATGATTTTTAGTGGTTATATGAAGTCAATTCTCCTCAAGTTCACGTTCACTATGAACTTATATATGTACTTTTAAGTCATTTTTGAGTTTACTTTATTGGATAAAACATGGGGGAAAAAATTATATAAATAGAATCAGGTGTGCTACTGTCTGTTAGGACACAGATGACGATGTAAACCAAAACATTCTATGGGTCCAAATGATAGAAAACTGCAAGAACTTAATTCTTAATTCTAAAAAATGTCAGCTGTCTCTGAAATGTTGGTTTCCGGTTTTATAGGATTTACACATTAAAGCAGTAACTGCCAAATATCAGACCTTAAAGTCGGCATGAAACGGAAGTTGTGAGTCTTTTCTTCCCTATTATGATGTATATCTGACTGAAACGGCTTTTGGAACAAGAGGACAGAAAAAGGAATAGGCCTATGTTGCCCTACAGTCACTGTGATTTGCCAAGTAAGACATGTTCCTGGATCAACATATCTGTTGATCCTGGAACAACATTCCAATCAACCAATCAGATTTGAGGGACAAGTTTACCGTTTATGTCAAGTTTAGGCTTTCAACCAGGGTTAGGTGCTTACATCAATGTTATTCACCTATCTTTCCCCTCTGATTTTAGGGATAAGTTATGGGTAGGATTAGGTTTAGGGGTAGGAACAGGGTTAAGACTAAATTTTCAGACTGGAATGCTGTTCCAGGATCAACAAAACATGCTGATCCAGGAACATGTCTTACTTGGCAAAATCACGCTGACCGTTGCCCTACGTGTAACAGCATAGCAAGCAACATAGCATAATATAAGTGACATATTAGCCTATTTTATTAAAATATATACTCATAACAAGATGAGGGATATAGCTGCATACATACCTTTTTTTTTGCATGTTTCCCCTCTACTTTTCCCCACTTCTCCCGCTCCTCCTCCCACTCTCCCTACTGACGTCACCTCAGGTCTCCCCACTGGAAGCCCTGAGGTGACGTCAACCAACCCCCACCTCTCCTTATTTTGAGTACTTCTGGGTGAGAGGATTTCTCTAGGCCACGTCGCCAATGCCTAAATCCGTCACTGTTGGTGAGTGACAGGTTGTCTCGCCCTCGCACCAGTAAACACGTCATCAGAGAAGAGAAGAGAAGAGAAGAGAAGAGAAGAGAAGAGAAGAGAAGAGAAGAGAAGAGAAGAGAAGTCGCTGTGAGGAGGGGAAGTTATTTTGATTAAAGATTATAAGGGCATATGTATTTTAAAAAATAATGATGTGCATGGATAAATCATTTATAATAAATACTGCAATATCCCATTTAAAAAAAAAAAGAGATTTGATTTCATTGTGACATTAAAACAAAGTATTTGTCTCCCTAAAGGGAAGTCATTTATTGGACTTTTTTTTTGTTTGTAGTGTAAAATGTCATATTTGCTATTATGTGTATTTTTCAGGGTTATCCCTAAAATCCACAGGACAAGGACAATATATTTATGTCCTATACCAAGGAGCTTAGCTGGGCCCATGAAAATTAGAAAGTGTAGAGAAAGGTGTTTTTATTTTTCAAATGAAATGAAATAAACAGTAATACTCTAAACAAAAAAAATGACTAGATTCCAGAGACAGACAGGGGCATCGTCCAGGCCCAGCTGGGACAGACAGCAGCCTGACCCGCACCATGTGCTGCAGACACGCGCTCCAGGGATCTGTGCGACACAAAGCGTGCAGATACACTCCAACCACCTGCTGCTCGCGGACATGAAGAGGTGCCTGTGATGCTGCACAACCAACACAACACAACGGTTTCCAAGCCACAGACTCTCTGCTCCAAATAATACAGAACATTCCCACTCTGTCAAGCCATATTGCTGAAAAACTTGTTTTCATGATGTCAATCCTGTGGTAACTTTTCTAAAACCCCCACTCGAAAATATTAAAAATAGAGATTTCCTTACCAACCTCGGTGGCTCTACCATTAGAGCAATCATGACATCAATAGACAATTTCGTATACCAGCGATAGTGCTGTAAACAAAATACACAAAAACTTTTTTCCCCATTTCCAAATATGTACTGTAGAATACATCTGGAACTATGTCTGGTAGAAAAAAAGATAAACTAGAATTAGGTACTACACTTGAATCAATTAAACTTAATTGGTTCGTTCAAACACACTGATTCATTTAGGAAACAAACACAATGACCATGTGTTGCTGGAGACGTCACAATTCTGCTTTGACTTTGAAAGTATTTTTGGTGGCAGAGAAAAACAGACATTGTAATTGTAAATATTGTATATAAAATGTAACCTGTTCAATATTAACCCTGTAAAGCCTGACATATGAAATAATAGTCAGAAAAATCGAATGTTTTGAAATGGATGTTTAGACAAAATATAAAAGAACAAGTTTTGTATCATGTTCAATATATCATGCTTTTATGGCTCATATGATATAGTAATATGAAGCTCACACTTGAGGAGGAAAAAACACCTGTCTTATTCAGAGGCACAAACTGAGGAAGAAATGTAATTTGGTGCAGTTGCTGATATTTATTTGGCCAAAAAGTGAGATGAAACTCTGATATCTTGTAATGTAAACCAATGAGATCTTTATACCAATATAGCAGATAAAATGCATATAAATATCAGTCGTCACTATATATCTTCCAATAATATGTCTTAAAGGTGCTAAACAGGATGTTTTGTTTTATACATTTTTGCAATATTACTTGAAACTGTCTTTACTAACTGATAAAAGACTATTTATTAGGTGCACTGAAAGGAATAATATTAATATACATCATCTGTGCACGAGGCAGGGCCTTAAAAACATCAGCCAATCGCGTAAACGTTTGGCGCTCTGGCTTGTCAATCACTGCCATGACGTTCCTTGTGAGAGACGTGCGCGGCTGCACTCTCCAGTAACTTTCCACACTCCACAGGCGCCGCATGCAATGTTTTTGTCAGGAGACAGGAGTAACAACTGCAGATGATGAGTTACCTGCGGTGAGTCCGACATAATGAATCCACTAACACGACACAGCGAATGCCGGTGGTAAACACTCGTGTTCCAATACTCCTGCACGAGTTTTGGGAGGCGTTCCCTTGAAATGAGCTGTGAAGGAGGGGGGTTGTTCTTACGCATGCGCTCATTTCAAAAACTCACTAACAGTCTTTGGTTTCTCAGTCGACGAAAAGATCCTCTTTAGCACCTTTAAGATGATTTTTAAATGCTTAGTTTGATCAAAGCTCTGTAGATTTTATTGTGGAGGTATAAACACATATGCAATGCAATACGATTGTAAGATGAACAAATAAATGTTCCTCAAAAGCCTGATGGATCATATTTGATACATTTTAACATGATTTTTTAAAAACGAATATGTTTGGATAATCAAGTAAACCTGAGTTGCTTCAGTCCAGTAAGTGTTCATCTTGAAATATTTATAATATAAAATTCTTACATTTACTTATCAGTAAAGATTTCACAGAAAAAGACATGCATATCACGACCTGAAGGGGAATGTTTTCGCAGTTATAATAAAAGGATAAAAATGTAAAGGATTGTGTACAACAGTTTTTTTCACTAGGCTAAAGCTGATCACGTTGATGATTTTTAGAGGCAAATAAATCATTAGAAATTGCGCATCAAATATGACACAATAGGCTAAACAAACCTAGAAGGTTCACTTCTTTATATATAAAAGCAGTATCAGATTTGCAATCAAGGCAGTGCAGATATTGCTTAAAGGGAACATATGACAGTCAGACTTTTTTTCCGTGTTTAAAGGATTAGATGATTTTGAAATGAAAATTACGCCAAGCTTTACTCGGCCCTTAAGCCATCCTAGGTGTATAAGACGTTCTTCTTTCTGATGAACATAATCGCAGAAATGTGAATAAATATCCTGACACATCTAAGCTTTATAATGGCAGTGAACAGGGGTCACGAGTATGAGCTGAAGAAAGTGTGTCCATCCACATCCATCCATCATAAATATGTGCTCCACACAGCTCCGGGGGGGTTAATAAAGTCCTTCTGAATTGAAGCGATGGGTTTGTGTGAAAATATATCCATATTTAAAGAAGTTATAAAGTAAAATCTTCTAGCTTCCGCCAGACCGCCTTTCATATTCAATGTACGCAGAAAGTGTAAAACTCTTGCAGTTCATAAAGCTTACGCTACGTCTTCCCTATTCAGCTTACGGATAAAGTCTTAACTGACGTGACGCCAGTTTACACTTTCTTCGTAATTTCGATATGGAAGGCGGTCTGGCGGAAGCTAGATATTTTACTTCATAACTTGTTTAAATAGATATATTTTCACACAAACGCATCACTTCGCTTCAGAAGGACCCCCCGGAGCCGGTGTGGAGTGTGTTTATGATGGATGGATGTGGATGGAGACTAGGGGTGCAACGGTTCAAATTGCTCACGGTTCAGTTCGTATCACGGTTTTAGGGTCACGGTTTTGGTACGGTTCGGTATGTGCTATGTTTAGGGAAAATAGGACTACCGTCAAAAATAAAGAAAATAAGAACAAACAATCAAACTACAAGCAACATCACAAATAAGTACAATAAAGCAAATATTCAAATAAAATAAACAGTGCTTTTCAGGTATCTAACAGTAGTTTTCAGGTACAGAAAATGGGTAATCAAATATAAAGTAACACTGCATATTATCTTTACTGTATAAAATAAATAAAGATGAATCATTATTTAAGTTACAAAAACTATTCAGTCAAGAGCAGTGAGTGATTTCTTTGTCATTTGTTGTTTGATTTAACATTAAAAACAGGCAGCAGGAATAGTATTTTTCCCTTTAAGACATGCGCCATCCAGTACTGTTACACATGCGCTGTCTTTCTCGACTATTATACGTTCACTTAAGACATAACCGACTATGTTTGCTAGGATACTCGCCAAGACGGGCATGCTGACATAATTTTTGTATGAAGTTGGCCGCTGAAGCGCAAGACTTGAAAGGGAATTCAGTATTTGCGCGCTGACTGAAATAAGCGTGTGCGCGCTTCGGATGAGCGCATAAATCTTCTCACAGCGCGCGCGAGTTCTCTTTCGCGTCTTGTTCTTGAAGGTTTAAATCAGCAAGGCTTAAATGAGTTTAGTTTAAACACAGATAGCAACGTGTGCTGTTCAGGTCTCACCTATCAACACCAGGGTGATGACGGCGTAAATAACTGGACATTAGAGCATACGGCACTCGCAGTTAACAGTTTACAAAGAGTGACTGTTTTGTCCACGCTTTTTGATTATCGTTGTTGTAACGTTTTGCGCATCCATCGACTGAAACAAACATTATCTGAACTCTGTGTTCCCCACGTTGCTATTTTAAACAAACCACATTAACCAATAGATGCGTCGTCATTCGAGATGAACCGCGGTGCAAGTGCGTACCGAACCCTAAGTGGAGAACCGTAAGATTCGATTTTTTTTTAACCGAGAACCGTTGCACCCCTAAAGGAGACAGTTTCTTCAGCTCATACTCATTGAACCCTATCATTGCCATTATAAAGCTTTGATGCATCAGGATATTTATTAATATAAATCTGATTGTATTCATCAGAAAGAAGAAAGTCATAAACACCTAGGATGGCTAAAGCTTGGGCTAATTTTCATTTCAAAGTAAACTAATCCTTTAAGTGCTATAATAAAAATAAAAAGCCTTTCTTTGCAAGCATGTGAAAAAACAAACCGCTCAGATTTCGCTCCCCTTGTGGCATAGGACGGGGATCATATTATAATATTACCACCCCTTATCTGCACGTTTCTACCCACAGCACCGCCATTTTGTTTTCGCAAGCGTTACCAGACGCCATGGCAAAAGATCGAGCAAAGTATTTTAACTGTTCTGTCGTTGGCTGCACAGATGAACACAACACTATTTAGAGTCTTGTTAGCCTGCAAGTTGACCCTGGCAAGCTCAATTGCTAAAAAGGAGTGTTTCTGTCCGAGTGATATTTTGTAAAAAATATTAGACCATTAACAGCATTTGATAGCAATCATAAACGTTAGCCTGGTGTGTATGGCTCTGTTTGGCAAACGGGTATACTACAGTGGGCGTCCATGCGGGGTTTGCACAAAAGATATAACATGACGGCACATGCTAGTGGATGCGCTGAATCAACTCCACAGCAACTAAATAAATTTATCCACTAACCATTCAGAAACGTCCAGTTTCATTCTAAAAGTTGTAACTTCTTCCTGAGTCTCTCCATCAGTGTCGACTCCGGTTTGAACAATGTAAGGCTGAACACAGTTACTGACAATCCTCATTTTGGCTGCGTGAGATTCTCCAGCTTTGTTGTTGTTGAGCAACCGAAGCTTGAGCCGATAAAGCTCCGCCCTCTTCTGGAAAGCGGGCTGGAAGCAGCAGCTCATTTGCATTTAAAGGGACACACAAAAATGGCATGTTTTTGCTAACACCCAATTGGAGCAAATTGACCAGCTATAATAATGATCTGTGGGGTATTTTTAGCTGAAACTTCAGAGACACATTCTGGGGACACCAGAGACTTATATTAGGTCTTGTGAAAAGGGGCATTATAGGTCCCCTTTAAATATAAGAAACTTCATTACTAGACACAGTACAGTTAATAACCATAAAAGGAGACCAGTTATCGTCTACTAGATGTGGTTTTATTTCCGCTAACAGTACATTCTACAGATGCACGCGTGTTACATTACCTTGAAACAACATGGTCATTTAATGTCGCCTCTTAAAAACGATATATTGGTCCTAAAAATATAGAAAGGAACAAATTTAAAGTCACAAAAACTGTACATTATTAAAAATTCACTAAACACCACATTTGGTTGAATTTTCTAGTACTGTCTTCAGGTTTTCCATCTGTAAAAAAAAAAAACAGCAAATATGTCCCTTTTTGTATGCTGAGGAACACAGAGTGAACGATACATTTCCTGCTGCGCACGTTGAGTTCAGTGTATGAATGAACATGAATAGTGTGCTCTACTGCGCTTCTCTACTCAGTGCTGTAGCATCCTGCTTTTGACTAATAAAAATTGTGAAACTCAAAAAGTCATTGGGGCGGGGACAATGAAAACGTTTGGATTTTGCAAATCCTTACGGGTCAGTTAGACCACTAATGATGCAAGGCATTTTCATTTGAGAAAGCATGGTTACAATGTCCTTTATGAGGGAGTTGGTCCAGGTTCAAACAATCACACGCACATCATTAAAACACATAAAACAGTCTAAACATCTGAGGATGCAAGGGTTTCAACAAATTATATTCATGAAAACCGGATCCAGTCATACCGAAGAGACAGCGGAGATACTGTTCCAATGAAAATAAGCGTCGCTAAACAAACCTCTACTGTCAGAAGTACGTACATATCCTTTCCATATAAACCAATATCAATACGGCCTAAAGTTTTTTTTTTCCCCCACAGACAATAGTCATACACCAAGCAAAAGCTTCGAAAACGGCTATCTAGCTAGCGGAGCTTAAAAACAAGGAAGTTAAAACCAGCCTTTTGTTGTAGCGGTTAAAACGAGTCTGCTATTGGCATTAAGTCAGATTTCATTATGAACAAACACTGATTTTCTGGGTTTAGGGGGCATGACAGAAAAATAACCTTAGTAAAAGATGGCAAACCTCCAGTTCATAAGACCAATATTCTACAAGCAAAAGACGTGATGAGTTACACGTGATATAGTATGTTTACTGGCCATTTCATGAGTCACCTATACATCTCTCTACGACGTGTCTGTACAGATTCACTACAGTCTATTGCTATTAAATAATCCCAACTATTTTTTTTTCTTTCTTTAAGTGTATATATAGTGTATAATAAAAAATATATACTGAGGAAATTGCTTCTAGTATCGAAAGCACGTTACGTTACATTTTCAATCAAGGGGACACGCGTGGTCCACGAGCAGTACATTATAGAGCAGAAGGCTTCGAGTAAATGATCGAAACAGAGAGAACGTCCTGATAGAGGTGTGTCTTTGACACGTGACATCAAGTGTGACCCAATCAAGTCCTGTAAAAGTACTTCTACCCCAAAAGAGAGACGGATGAAACTGAATAAAGATGAGAAGTCTGTACGCCGTAATACCAGGTGATAAAGAAAAGTTTTTGGGGGGGCAAAAACAGATACTTGTAAAACAAAGAGAACAAATCTATACATATATCTACATGTGTATGCATACATAGGACTGGAGGGCTCTCCAGAAAGAGTTTTTAGTAGTAATGAGCATCATCAAAGGGGCGTGGCATTCCGATGGTTCCTCCCATGCAGCAGAGGGCAGCGTCTCTATTTGTCCTTGTTCTCGTAGAACTCCGCCCAGCGGCTCTCGAAGAAGCGTCGCATGGAGTGGCCGGCCTTGCCCACCTCTGACGTGTCCTCGTTGAAGAGTTCGCAGTTGTTGAAAACCAGCTGAGCGTCGGCAGCAAACTCCTCACAGCTGCAGTACCTGAGAGACACAGATGTGAACACAGCTGCAGTCTTCCATACTAATAAATAGTGATGCAACGAAATTTCAGCAAACGAGAATAGTTAGTCGGAAATGAATTTTTGGTTTCGGCCAAAACTGTGCTTGTCTGATAGCAAGTTGACTGTCAGTAACCACATTTCCATTACAGATTTTCGTAAAACTATTTTCTAAATATCGATAAAAACTATTGCGAAAGGACGGCGTTTCCATTAACTGATGTTATGCGACTAAAACGTCTTTTTTTGCTCTCGCAATATGTTGGTAGATTTATTTATATCTGAGCCACTGCAATAGACCTTATTTGTTAATCAAAGGAGACGTAGGCATGTTATCCAAGCATTTATGGCAAGGAAGGCCCCTTATATTTGATAGTGGCCATGTATGAGGTGACGCTGCTGACATCTGCTGACGTGTTATCTGGTGCGCCCGAGCTTCGTTTACTGTCTGAGGGAGACGCACGCTGTATTCAAGCTACTCTACATTGTTTGTATTTTGGTGTTTCTATATTTTTTTAAATGGTGCGTAGGTGTGCATGACCCCCGTCAGCAGCGTCTTATGTCAGCAGCATCACTGTCCGGAGCAGAAGGGGGCGGTAATGCACCAATAAGCTGGATGCCAACCGCCGTAAAACAGGAAAGAAAAAGCAGAAGCAGCGCCACTGCGTAGGATATACAACAGACCCGGAAGAGAATACAATGCTGAATAAAGTCGTAGTTTTTATTATTTTTGGACCAAAACGTATTTTCGATGCTTCAAAATGTCGTGGATGTCCTAATCGCCAAAAACAACCACGGTGACGTAAAAGTGCATTACCAATGCCGACAGATGAAAGGATTCAATGGAATCGATTCAATGGAATCAATTCTATGGAAAGGATTCCGGAAGAGAATACAATGCTGAATAAAGTCGTAGTTTTTGTTATTTTTGGACCAAAATGTATTTTCGATGCTTCAAAAACTTCTAACTAACCCACTGATGTCACATGGACTACTTTGATGATGTTTTTATTACCTTTCTGGACATGGACAGTATACCATACACACATTTTCAATGGAGGGACAGAAAGCTCTCGGACTAAATCTAAAATATCTTAAACTGTGTTCCGAAGATTAACGGAGGTCTTATGCTGCGTTCACACCGAACGCGTCTGGGGCGTCAAATTCGCGCCAGACGCGTCTAGTTGGACGCTTGAACATTTTGAAGTCAGGCGCGCGTAAAATTCGCTCAATTCGCGCGTCTAAACAAAGTGTGTTCGGACACGAATTCGCGTCATGGGAGGGGCTTTCATCTCTTTCTGTACAGATCCTCTGAATAAACACATAATCTCGTCAGTTGGAAACCTGTAGCGGCAATTTCACTCGGTTATGCCGGCCGACTTTTGCTAGCTAGAAGGTGGGCTAGTATCAATGGCTAAAATCATGCAAAAAGTTTTACAACTAACCAGATTGTCAGATTTCTTCGCTTATTCTCTTCCAGGCAAGGTCCTTTTTATTCCTGTCTCGATAAAAATATAATGACACATCATAGAGCTCAGGGTGGCCACACACAGGACATCTTTGTTCTAGTCTCCACCACTGATCACATCATAAACACGTTACTACCAAAGCAGAGTCCCTGATTGGTTAACGCACCGCGAATTTACGCCAAAGTTCAGATTTTTCAACTCGGGCGTTTGGGCGTCAGACGCTCAATTCACGCGTCAGCAGCATGAACGCTCAATTCGCGCGTCAACGGCTGATTCGCGCAGCGCTAGACGCTTGATTCGCACAGCAGGACACCTAGACGCGCGTTTACATTGACTTAACATGTAAATCAGACGCCTCAGACGCGTTCGGTGTGAACGCAGCATTACGGGTTTGGAACGACATGAGGGTGAGTCATTAATGACATCATTTTCATTTTTGGGTGAACTAACCCTTTAAGAACTGATAAATGATTGAGGAAACGTTTAAATATTGGTTAACTAAAATTAATTTATAAATATAAATTAATTTATATTTTATACAATAAAATATAAATAAATTAAACAAATGGTCAAATTGATTATTGTATCTCCAAACACCATTTGTGTGTTCACCTCGTGACTCAACACTGTAATTTGTGATTGGTACATTCCCTCTTACCCTCCCTGCAGAAGTCTTTCCCTCATAGTGAGGAAGTCCATGGGGTTTTTGATGATGCGTCGGTAGCCAGGCACCAGGCGGGGATTGACCGGCTCCAGAAAAGGCCAGGCGTCTGAGTGAGCCTCCATTTCCATCAGAATGATCCTACAGCACATCAAACAGATCAGTAATTATCTCACATCACCCAGTAATTATTCCACGTAGCAGATTCATTTAGACTCAGGTTAGAGATGCACCAAGATGAATTTTCAAAACAACAGATGTTTTCTTTTTTAAAACTGAAGACCATAGGCTGGCATTATGCAAATTTGTTACATTGTTATATAAGTTTGTAACAGGATGTGAGACTGGAATTGCTGATGACTCGTTTCAGGCAGTTTGGAATCGGTTCTTTTTAGAAGACAATAACGCCATTTAGACAGCTATATTACACACTACATGAAATTTTGAAAATATTATTTTCCACAGAACTGAAGACTCACTCGCAGTAGGTGAGGTCAGGCTGGTTTCGTGTGGTCATCCTCCTGCGCTTGGAAGGGGAGATGCTCGTCCCACTTGAGGAAGCTGTGGTATCTTTTTGTCGCGTGGTCATGCCTCGTTTGTACCCTTCATCCTCATCTGAACTATCTTCTGCAAGACGCCGTTTCCGCGCCTTTGATCTCTGACGCGATGAACGCTGTGATCTTGGAGTGTCACCGTTTTCCTGCAAAATTTTGTTTCTCATAAACATAGGCATAGACAAATATAATATACAAACAAAACTCATGCAAATTTTTCAAGATTACAGTGTGAGTCAGATGGAAAAAAAGGGTGGTGGATATTTTAAATTTTACATACCTTGGCAACGCAGGTGGGACAGAACCAATCGCCTTCTGGCACCTGCATGACCTTAGGCCTCAGGCAGAACATGTGACACCCACGATCACAGCCATCACACAAGAGCAGGTACTCGTCATCATCACCCTTACGGCACACCTGACACGTCTGTGGACACATATGAACATCAGTGTGTAGAAAACACATTCAACCAGGTTTACATAACCCTATTCAGGGTTAGTTTTCCAATTTAGAAAATGAGCGAATAGGGCTAAACAAACATATCTTTGGTTAGCGAACAAACACTGCCTATGCAACAGCTCCAGCATACTTAGGGTGCTTTCACACTTTGTTTGCCTGGTCCGTACCCTAGTTGGACTGCTCCCACCTCCCCTGGTGGATTGTGTTCACACTGCTTGATTCTGAATCATGGTGCAATTTTGTCAAAGCAGAAGCTGTTGCTTGGTAACAACAACACAGGAGAAGGCGGCAAAACGCATAGCATTGCTCGCCTCACTTTTGTATTTTTTTTTTTTTTAACCTTTTGTTTTGCTCCCAAAGCATTACCACATAACGGCACCTGGGTCCATCTGCAGTGAACAAGCTGCAAATGTTCTAAAGAACGCGAGAGACCAACAGAAACTATATACACATTCCCTCTGCTTGCAATGCGTCAGTCACGCTTGTCAGGAAACTGAGTGAGAACATGCACAAACACGCAAATTTATTGAATCATACATCATTAGCGGTTCACTTCCACAATTTAGTTCATTTCAGCAGCGAACTTTACCAGGGTACACATGGGTGTGCACCAAAATGCTAGTGTGGAAGCACCCTTAAACATTGAAGTAGACCTAAAAAAAAGATGTGATCTCAATTTCTCTATTTTAGTGATATCTGTCATGTACATATATATAAAATGATACAACCCTCTACAGACACACTGAAGCTCGAGTTGCCATTGTCTAGTAAATTGTGTATTTTACTCGCCAGGCTTTTTACATGGAATGCAAGAACAATGCAAATGAAAAAAAAATCTACATAAATATAATATATAAATTTCAAACAATACTAAAGTCAAGTAAACGGTCTGTAATAAAATAAGGTCAAATAATCAAACAAGACAGTAGCAGGAATATTAGGGTGCTGTCACTTTAAGACTAATGGACATATACAATATACTGTTACACACAGCACAAGACGTGAAAGAGAGCTCAATTCAGTATTCACGTGCTGTCAGATGCGGCTTTCTGGGTGCGCACACAAAATTTCTCACACAATGCGCGTGAGTTATCTTTCGCGTCTACTTGCGCTTGAATGTTTAAATCAGCAATGCTTAAAAACGCATCCAAATGATAAACTTTCATGATGACAGCACTGGCCCGATCGGGACAGTGACAGTTGTCAGCAAACTAGACTTGTGCCGATATTCGGTAATGCGATATATCGCGATAATGAATATGCACGATATTGTTATCGTGGGCATTTCAAAATACCGTAAATAATAATTTATTACCAATTATTAAAATTTTTATAATGCATTTAAGAATACTTTCCCCATCAACCATATAAAATGCACAACACCGCTGTATTCTGCGTCAAAGGGAAACGCACTCAGATGTAAACAAGCCCAACGTGCACGAGAAGCACATGGCCGAACGAGTGAAGGAGACACGCTGAATGAAAGCACCCGTTCACTCTCTGACAGCAGAGGGCGCTGATGGAACAGCAGTGCAACGGTTACTCCGGAAACCCCATAAACAAAGCAACTGCGCTGGTGAAGTTTTTAAAGGTTCTCTAAGCGATCCTGGGTGGAGTAACTTCCTGTTGACGTTCGAAGTGTTGTCAAACAAAACAGAGGCTAGCTAGACCCTCCCTCCCTCCTCCTCCTCCTCCTCCTCCTCCTCCTCCTCCTCCTCCTCCTCCTCCTCCTCCTCCTCCTCCTCCTCCTCCTCCTCCTCCTCCTCCTCCTCCTCCTCCTCCTCCTCCTCCTCCTCCTCCTCCTCCTCCCCCTCCCCTCCGTGCTTCCTGAAACAGTCATGAACGCGCATTTAAAATCATTCTTGTCGGTTATTGGCTGGAGCATGTTTATTATGATTCGTGGTCCAGGCTGCACCAGTTTGTTTTTATTGCCGTTTTCGGAGCTTGTGGCGACTACAGAGACCGCATTTTTTACAGTGTGTTCAGGGGACAGGCAGCTATCGGATAGTGAGGAGATGTTTGCTGATTGTGACAAAAAATGTTTTGGCCTAAAAACGCGTGACATCACTTAGAGCACCTTTAAAATGCCTCAAACATATATTTTAATCTGTACTACAACATGCCCTAATGATTAGAAATGTTCTGATTATTTGTTATTGTTCAGTAAAACTTAAAGACATATTAGTTAACATGTTAATTCATTATTACCAAACTGACAACGAAAAATACGTATGAAGCATTAATTATTCTTAGTTAATATTAATTTCTTAGTTACAGTTTAATAACATTACTAAAATCAAAAGAACTTATTTAATGGACATGAGATAAAACTAACAATGATCAGTTGTGTTTCTTAACTAACATTAACAAAAAATAATACTTTCTGTAACAAATGTAGCTATTGCTCAATCTTAGTTAATGCATTAAATAATGAGACCTTATTGTAAAGTGTTATATGTTGTTCTTTATAGCCTAATTCTTTTGCACTTTAATCTGTTTGAAAATTTGACTTCATATTTTTTTTTTGTGTATTGTATTATTGTATTTAAACATTCAGTAATTTTTGTTATTACAAAAAGAGTTCTTAAACCTGTTACACTATGACAACACTTTTTTTGCAACTTATTTCAATATCGTGATAATACGGTATAAAAAAGCTTCAGCAATTAATCGCAACATGAAAATTTGATACCGTCACATGCCTACAGCAAACCCTGCATGTGTTCTCTCTTTCTCTCAAGGTGAGTGTGCACGTGTGAGAGAAAGCAACAGAGGGCGCTCTTAGCCAACCGATGGTGGGTAAAGCTCAGCAGGCAATGAAATTTTATCTGCGGCAAACTTATTTTTTGCCTCCAACTCAATTACAGGCAATTGAAATCGTACAATTTACTAGCCTTTGGCTAATAAAATACATTTTTTAGTTGCCTCGCGTGAAATTTGGTCACATATGAAACTGAATTACTCTTATTGTAGAAGGTTGTTCACAGTGTTGGGGGTAACGCGTTATAAGTAACTTGTGTTACATAATCAGATTACTTTTTCAAGTAACTAGTAAAGTAACATTACTTTTTCAATTTACAACAAAATATCTAAGTTATTTTCAAATAAGTAACGCAAGTTACTTTTTCACATTTAGAGAGACAGCTCTCCTGTCTAAGTGCAGTGGTGTTGTGTGGGCCGTGTAAACATGATGGTTATTGTAGTGCTTGACTAATGTGAACATGCATTTACTCATCTTGCATGAAAACATTCAGTACTCCTCAAAATAAAAACAGAAATGCAATCTCAGAATTTTATGCAAACCTGTAATAATTAACTATATTAAATTACACACACAGTTAATGTATTTAATCTCACTTTAACCAATGTCTTTGGTGCTGACTTTCAAAGATTCAATTCAACTATACAAATTACTTTAGATTTAGAAATAAGAGTGTTGAACTTCCTTCCCCTGTATCATATTCTTCTTTGATCCAGAATGACAACACAGCTGAATGTTTTGTTTGAGCTGCGCCCTCTGTACAGGTGTAAATATGCATTTCCTGCTTTAGGCTTATTCATTTCACTTTGGTGTGAAAGGGCCTTAACATTTGCCCAAAATAGCTTGCAAGCAAGCCCAGCTCAGGTGAGAAAAAGTAATGCAAAAGTAATGTAATGCATTACTTTTCATAAAAAGTAACTAAGTAATGCAACTAGTTACTTTTTTAAGGAGTAACACAATATTATAATGCATTACTTTTAAAAGTAACTTTCCCCGACACTGGTTGTGATAAATCATAATAACTGTACAGGCTCTGAAGCTGAGCTAATGTGTGTGTGCTCTCACCACTTTGATGATGGACCTCTCCCATGCGATGGCTTTCTCCAGCTGCAGCAGACAGAGCGAGAGTTGAGATGCACTGCGGCAGCGGTCCAGGGCCTGGCGCCACGTCCTCAGCCTGGGTGTGATCTCACTTTCCAAGCTATAAAAGACAAACAAACACGTTTGATACGCTCCAGAGCACATATAATGTACTATATAACTTGGAACAATGATTCATTTTGATGAAGGCTGAAAAATATTATTACAATGCGTAATAACGAAGCGATATTTGATGGTTAAAAAGAAAACGGCATCTTCTTTCTAACGACCATCAACTCTGACTCACCTAACAGCATCTAACGGGACTTCCTCCCCACCGGGCGGAGGGGTGAGAGGTGCCAAGCGGACCACCTCTGCCAGATTCCACAGCGGCTCCTTCAAATAACGCCGTTCAACATTCCGCTCAAGATTAGTCAATCGGAGGACGGCCAGGTCCAGGGGGTTGTTGGGAACTCGCAGGAGATCGGACCATTCCTTTTTAGTCTTGACCATCCAGTCGTCCTTGGGGTCAACCTCATGCTCGTAATACTGCAGGTCCTCCCGCGTGGAGTCCGGCTCGGGAGGGGTATAGATCTGAAACGAGGACATGTCCGTTGTGGTAAACTTTCATAGCTTTTCTTAATGCCATGACAGCTTTGAAGGCTTTTTTGATGTCGAAAGCCAAGTTAAAACATAATAGATCCCACATGAGATGAATCATTCATTTTGGATTTTCAGAAATAAATAGATTTTCAAATGATTAATAAAATAATATCATTTGATATATCTTTACAAGAGTTTAAATATATAATTTCATACCTGCAATAATAAATAATGAAATAAAATAAGTGAATATATATTTACAAAAGTTTAGATGTTAATTACTAAAATTATTTAAAGAGTTTAATTACTACATGTATTTCATTAATTTCATAACAGGAATAATGAAATAAATATATAAATAATGTATTAAAATTATTTATTTATTGTTTTTATTTTTTAACTTATTACATTTATTTTTATAACGATTAAATTACCTTTTAATTTTAATGGGTATGGCACAACCTTACGAATTGCTCAGAGTGCTCAAATTAACAGTAATTGACTAAGCAGTTTCCTTTACATATTAGGATTCAGACTCGAGTACTTGAGTGTGTGGATCGCTGGTTATCACTACCTGAAACTGAGAGCTTGATGATTCCTGACTAGCCTCCATATCACTCTCTGTGTTGGGAATGGCCACCTGGAAATAGAGATTGTGGAGACAGTGATAAAGTGAGCACGCTTGTGTGCTGTAAATGCAGAAATAAACCAACAGCGCCACCCTGTGGTCACTATTGGAGCAAGACCTTACAGTGCTGTGATTCTTTCAATAAAGGAAGAAATGCCTTTTGAATCTGCTTGTTGCATTTTCGTTACCTTGAGCTGAAGGTCTGCACCGACTACCCTCTGCTCCAGGTCTTCCACCCACTGCAGAACACTGACGTCTAACTTTACCGCTCTCTCCTGCTCACTCCACGCCTGTTTAGACGCCTCCAGCAGCGTGTCGCCATCCTCCACTGTCATCTGAAAGATGGGATCTGGGAAGGAACAATGGAAAAGAACACACTAAACAGGCTGCCATCAACCAAAGCCTGCAATCACACTCAGCATGTTCCTGCTCCTCACCGGTCACGGGACGTCTGCAGACCTCAGCCAGATACTCCATGTGTTTAGTGAGGTGTTTGTGGAGAACCCTCTCTCGAATGCCCCGTGGGTGAAGGGCGCTCAGAATGGCTGTCAGCTCCTCCGGTTCTTTGATCCACCACCAGCCCTTCACCATCTCTGTGGGAGAGAGAAAGACATTTAAGGGCCGTTTTACATGACACCGTTTTCAACTAATAACAGAAAACGTATGCGTTTTGGCCGTTCATTTACACGACAATGCCATTTTGGGGGCCTGAAAACGCAATTTTTTTTTTTTTACCATTATCGTCTCTGTGTAAACTACAAAAACGTGAATTTGTGAAAATGGTGACATCATGCGCATGCATATTATGTATTCAGTCTTTAGGCACATAGTTTCTTCAGAAAGTGACAATCGCCATCTACTGGCCTGGCAGCATAATACAGAGTTTTTAGTCCTTTTAGTGGATCCTTGGGAATAGGGATCATTTTGACAACGTTGTCATCAGTACGTGAAAACCGCAAAGGAACAACGTTTACGTTATTAGTACATGTAAATATAGTCATGTAAATGTACCCTTAGCCAATGAACGCAGCTCAGCTGGAAATAAAGAGCTTTAGAATGTCATTTAAGATGAAAAAATGTTACATTTTTCTTGGTGCATAAACAATATTTTAATACGTAAATGAAATAATAAATTGCATATAATGTCACATTTCATTGCTTTTGTACCAACAGAGTATGTCATAGATAAAAACCTGAACTTAGAATGAAGATTAACTCATCAGGGATGTGATGCATTCTGCTCTAATCTGTAAAACACTACTTAAGTTTAGGATTACAGGAATCTAATACTCTATGTCAAATGATCTGTGCATTAAGTCTTGGAGAGAAAAAATACAAAATAATAGACCTGCCACCTTTTCTATGTAATGTGTTACTTTTGTTGTTCATTTTAATACTAACTTTACACATCAGTCACTCATTGACTTTTTAAAACTATAAATTTACAGATTAAATAAAAAATAGTTGTAAGCACTTTGTTTTATGATCTGTCCTGACAGTGATTATTTTTATTTCATTAATAAATAGGATAAGTTAATATTACAAACAGTTTTTTTGCATTCATTTTGAAAATATTGCCAGTACTGGGCTCTCAGTTCACATGGGTAGGGTACTTCGTACTGTGTGTGGACGGCCGTGTTTGTCCCCCACCACCAAAGACCATTTTTGACTCATGAAAAACGCAGGTGATTTGAATAGAAATCCACATACCACACAGGTGTTGATCTGGAATATAAATAATTACAATGTATTTTATGAATTCTTAAAATAATTAAGGATGGCGAATTAAAAAAACAAAACATAGTTTAGATAGTATTTAGGGTTATTTTAGTGTTATTTCTATACTTTTATAATTGTTTATTATTATCTTGAATGCGTTTAATTTTTAATGTGCTTTTTTACAAATTTATTAATTTTGTTACCATTTTAACATTACCATTTAGATTTAATTTAATTCAGTTTGTTTAGTTTTAGTCTATTTCCAGTTAGTAATTTTACTGCTTAAACTTAAGTTAGTTAATTTTCTATTATTCGTATCTTTCTATTATTTATATTTTATTTTAGCTTTGTTTCGTTTAACTCTGGTCAAATGACATGCAGGTAAACAAAGTGGGTATTTTATTTTATTTTAAAATTATTTAATTATTTTAATTTGACATTTTTATGATTTCATTATTAGCTTTTCATCAACTACTCTAAAATCCTCCTGATTTAGACAAAGTTGCCTTAAGTGACACATTTCAAATATTATTGAACATCCATCCAATGGCAATTCCTATGTTCAATATTTCAGAGAAAACTGGATGGTTAAGTTGGCAACGCTCAGAAAAGCACTTATATAATTTACAAATGCGGGATTAGCAAAAATGTTTTTTATCCTTACTGTGAAGTCTGTTAACATCACGACACTCACCTAACGGAATAGGCTTCACCATCAGCTGAGTGAAATACTTCAGTTCAACCTCTTGGAAGAGATTGGAGGGAGGTCTGCCGCGCCTCTTGGCCGTGCTGGATCGAGAGTGCACCCGGGACGGCCCGCTGCCTCTCCTGCGCCTCCTGCCAGCCCTGGGAGCTGGAGCTGGAGTGGAGCACACCTGAGGAACAGCAAGAGGAAGAGGAAGAGGAGCAGCTTCCATCTGCATCTGAGGATGAGGACACAAGGAGAAGTGATCAGAAGGAGAAACATTCTGCATCCAGGATATTCATTAACTTTCTGATATTACTGAAGAATGAACCTGTGTCATCGGAGGCTGCAGTGGAGGTGCAGCGAGCGGGTCACAGCCGAGGGGTGCTGGAGTGTCTTTAGCGGGGGATGAAGTGGGTGCAGGGGTGTTCTCGCATGGCTGGGAGAGAGACGCCTCGTCACACGGCTCCTTAGGCAACAGATTGAACCACTGGCCTCGTTTCTCTGCCTGCTCCCTCATACTGTCCTCTGGTTGGCTGTTATCCTCACCCTGACCAGCTCCAGATGCTGCGATCGGCGTGCTGCCGTCAGCCTCCGAGTCCTGCGGCTGCTCGAGAGGGGCCTGGAAAGCGGGCCGAGCGAGATCCTGCACAGGGGAGTTAAGGGCCGAATCTTCACCTGCTGATCTGCTGCTACGACGTCGCCGCCGGTTCTTGGCGGCTCGAAGGTGGAGCTCCACTTCCGGTTTGATCTTACGTGGGCGTCCCCGTCCTCGGGGGCTGCTCATCAGAGAGGCCTCGCCGGGTAGAGGATCCACCTCTGTGGGGGAAAGCTGGGATACTCGAGGGGAAGAGGCACGCGACGTCCCGAAACCCGGAGAGAGGGGAGGCTCCGCTTTAACCTCCGTTTTCACTGGGCTTATGACCTTCACATAAGTCACAGGTTCATCACTGACCGTCACTTCACCAGAGGCTGAACACAGGAAGTAATAACTGAACATTAATGTGGGTAACAAGTAGGGCTGCTAAGGAATTATATATATAATTAATATATGAATAAAAATTAAAATTAAAAGTTTATTATTATTATTATTATATAAATATAATTCATTTTTGGGTGAACTAACCTTAATAGCTGAACTGACAACCATTCTGAAAATTAGTAATATTAGCCATGTGAATTTATTATTATTACCATTATAAAATTCTTATTAAATATTTGTATTTAAATTTTAGTTGTTAAAGAAAAAACTATAATTTTCTTAAATACTATTTTTGTTTTTCAATGAAATATTACAATATTAATATTTCTTATTTTATTTTGTTAATTTTTAAATTTTTATTTACTACTACTACTACTACTACTACTACTACTACTACTACTACTACTACTACTACTACTACTACTACTACTACTACTACTACTACTACTACATAAAACTAATACATTAAAAATAATAATAATAATAAATTATATATTATTATTATTATTATTCATTATTAAGCCATATTGTTAATAATAACAAAATTCCAGCCAAATTATGTAGCCCTACAAGCAGAGCAAACCTTTGTATTTTTTAAATCGCTTTTTAAATTGGAATTGCAAAAAAAAAAAAAAAAAAAAAAAATTCACAATTCGTTTTTAATCCCTAAATCGTGTGTAAACAAAACGTGCAGTGTTTCACATAGAATGGCACATGTCTGTAATATTTTATTCTGCATATGATTTGCAATAAACAGATTTATTAAAAAACGTTGAATTTTTGTGACTCCACAGCAGACTACTAGCTAAATATATACGGCACTACATCAAGAAATCAAGAACAGACTCTTAGGGGACAGTAAGTGTGGCGATATCTCTAAGTGTGCAAGATACCAGATGCATGGGAGTTTCCACTCACCCAAGATATCCTCCGCTCCCTCCACGAGGATACATCCCATATAAGGCAGCAGCAAGTACCTGCGACGGTACCGGTCCTGCCCGAGAGACACTGCTCGCATGGAATGAGACGACTGTAGCAGCTTCTTGCGAAAAAACACTTGCCGCTGAACACACAGAAGAAAATATTGTAACAAAAATAAAAACATTTAGAATGACTCAATAGTGAAGAAAAAAAAAAAAAAGATCAACAGAACGTTGAACAAAGAATGATCAGGTTTGTAACTTTTGACTAGTGAAAATTTGGGATGCACCAATGTATCAGCCAATTAAAGCAATTATTTTAAACTATTGGCCATCGGCTAATTGTTTAAAAACAGCCGATGATCAGGGCAGATTATATCCTGTCAATCAAAAGGAGGTGGAAAAACATGTCAGACTGCAGACTGTTTGTTAAGAAAATGTTAGTTAACACGACAATAACGCACGGACAGTTAAAAAAATAGCAACGTTAAGGCCCCGGTATACTTCAAACGAAATCGAAGAACGAACTGATGTTACGTCGTTGAGAACAAAATCAGGCCAAAACGAAGTTTGTTTTGTGTTCTTTTTGGAAGTTCGAAACGGCTTGCCAAAGTGAACGTTCAGGAAAAGTTCGCTCCAGCTGCAAAACACCTTCGTACTACCATTGGTCAGTGACGATAACGTAATAGCAGAGCCATAGGAGCGCTGAGGCTCCGCCTTCACTCGCTTGGACCGCGTCTTTGACTCATTTCGTGTGTTTGAGTTCGTCGAAGTAAGAGCTCCGTGGGTGAAAACATGAACACACTGGATAGCCACTTTATAGTACAAAATGAAGTTAAAAAAATGAGGCACTCACACTGTTTTTCATGTTTGATACTGTAAAGCTGCTTGATTTTAAGCAATCCATTGAATAAAGTGCTATATGAAGACGTGACGTGACTGGAGTGCTAATTTGCAGAGCTCGTGCTAACATACCAATGTTGTTATGATCATTCGCTTTTCTTATGCTTTCTATAATAAATGCTTGCTGTTTTCTCATTTTTGTTGTGTTTATTTTGTTACTGAGAAGAAAGTGTCCATCCATCCATCCATTTTCTTCCGCTTTATCCGGGGCCGGGTCGCGGGGGGCAGCATTCTAAGCAGAGACGCCCAGACTTCCCTCTCCCCAGACACTTCCTCCAGCTCTTCCGGGGGAATCCCGAGGCGTTCCCAGGCCAGCCGAGAGACATAGTCCCTCCAGCGTGTCCTAGGTCTTCCCCGGGGCCTCCTCCCGGTGGGACATGCCCGGAACACCTCCCCAGGGAGGCGTCCAGGAGGCATCCGGAACAGATGCCCGAGCCACCTCAGCTGGCTCCTCTCGATGTGGAGGAGCAGCGGCTCTACTCCGAGCTCCTCCCGAGTGACAGAGCTCCTCACCCTATCTCTAAGGGAGCGCCCAGCCACCCTACGGAGGAAGCTCATTTCGACCGCCTGTATCCGGGATCTCATTCTTTCGGTCATGACCCAAAGCTCATTCGAGGAGGGGTGAGAAGAAAGTGTATGGCACGTATTTACATATTCATCTAACCGTCGCTCTCAGCAGTGTGGGCGGCGTCAGATGTTCGTTTACAGTATATCGCTGGTCACGCATTTCGAACTTCGTTTTACCCCTAAACGAAGAACGAAAAAGAACTTAGTTTGAAGTATATCGGGGCCTTTAAAGTAGAACGGTTTAAAAAAACCCGTCTATTTAACCCTATGGATTACCCATAGTTCAAGCTAGGGTTATCAGGTCCGCAGTTTTTCCCTACACCAAGCGTTGAAAGATAGAGTACAACTTACCGAAACGTATGTCTCATGTAATCACTCAATCAGTGTTTCAACCGCGGAAACACGTCAATAAAACAGCTTGTGAACAATGTCACTTAACATTGCATTTTATCTCAGTAAAGTTATCCAATGTTCAGTTTGTTAGCTATAAAAACTAGAGGAGCTTATTTATTGTTAATTATATATGCATGTTTGAATAAATTTGTCATGACAAGTGTTTACGAAAACTGCCTTATGTACAACTGTGCTGAACACAAACATTTCAGTTTTTATTTGAGTGTAATAATCTGAAAATAAAATGCAGCTGAATATCATCGGTTGGGCTCTGTTAATTTTAACCTTTAACAATACAGTAATGTATCAAATGAGAGGGTTCCCTGTATAGTTTACAGCATTAGTTGGGAGAAATTTGTTTCCTTAGGAAAATCAAACTCATCAGCAACGATATTGGCAGAATTAATTCTGAATAATCGGCCGAGAAATTTAGTCTCAGTGCAGCTCTAGTGAAAATTTAAAGTTTATAGCCAACACTAGGTCTAAAACTATATATACCCATTTTAAACAAGCCTTTTTGGAGTAACTTAATTTTTAGCAGCTGAGATTAGATATTTTACCTTGGTCAGCTTATCAATCTGACGCTCCAGTTCAGCAACACTGCAGGTATTAGGGCTCTCAATCTGTGAGGAGAAAAAAAACTGTCATTAAAAATAAATGACAAACAAATGACAAAAAAAAAATAAATAAATAAATAAATATAAATAAATAAATTATATTTATTTATTTATTTATTTATTTATTTATTTATTTGCACAAAGGTTACTAAACAGTTAAACAATGGAAAACCTTTAACCTAAAATAGTTTTTTAGTTCTTGAAGTACCCACTGAGGTTTAATATTTCATATTAATTTAATATTTAACACCATAACACATTTTTTTTTGTATTACAAGTTTTCTAAAATGTTTAAATATGCAAATGAGGTGTTATCTAATTAAATATATGTTAATTTGCATACATTTCTAGAATAAAAATCTGAATATTGGATGATGTCAGGTTCAAAATTCTCATTTTTTTTGGACATTAAATTCAAACGTTTTTACAGAGGGAATTTTCGATATCTTTTCATCACTCCATAAATCAGAAAATACTCAACAGCCAGAAAAAAAAAAAAAAAAAAAAAAATTCACCATTTTTTTTTAGGAATAAAATGTTGTATAAAATCAGGCAAATTAAATATCAACAAATCCCTCTGTAAAAACCTTCAGAAAATAGACCGGAATAAAACTGTAAAGTTTGGTGTATGTAAGTTCTGCTGAAGTGGAGATTTCTGACTCAGAGCAGGAGAAGAAAGAAGAAGAAAAAAAAAAAAAAAAAAAAAAACGTATTTTGAGAAAACGGCCTTTAAAGATATTAACTGTAATTGAAATCTATACACGCAAATAGATAAAGTGCTATAAAAACACTTATATAAACATTTAAAAGTGCATTTTGGATGTTTTCTTTCCACCAGTCTGAAAAAGCACTTTATGAAAAGCCAAAAAGCGCAAAATCTCAAAATTGACAGATGCCTGAAAAAACAGTGTTTCTGCCTGTATTGCCCCCCCCCACACCCCCCACCCCCACACACACACACACACACACACACACACACATTTACAGTCTGTATCCAACAGTTAATAACAAATAAATGCATACTCCAAGAGTGCTTGAAAAGATGTGTTTGATTATGCTAAATATTGATCGGGTGAATGCAAGTCATTTTAAACAGCTTATTTTAGATGCAAGTTAACTGGCGTTCTAAACGAATGCGCTGCTACAATTGTAACACGCACACATACAAACAGTATCGCAAACATCATGTGCAGATCTCGCACATAGAAGCATTTAGTAGGTATTATCAACACTGCGATTTATCGATAAAACTGCTTAGAAACTGAAAAGTTCTGGCATATGTTTCTTAGTAACAAACACACAGCTTCACTCTTCGTAGTAATATGTAACGAGGAAACCCACAGTTAAACCCATGTCATCACAGAGAAAGCACAGCTCAGAAACCAAAGTGGCTCATTTTTGATACTCTAATCACATCTGAGGTGCTTAATAGGTTTAGAAGGCCATTAGAAAAGTGATTGTTATCTTGAGCAAGTCAAGATACAGTTTTTTTCCCCTCTTAACTAACACCACTCAGGAAATGTTTAGTAGATGCATTTCTTGATAAATTACAACATTTCACTTCTGCTGTCAGTACACCGTGCCTTATATAAATCAACCAAATTTAACTATCCAGCCAAGATATACATATATTGATTGACATCTGACATGTAGTGCACTAAAATTATTTAAACCATTAAAATCACAGACAATTTTGCAATTGTAATCCACAAGCACAGCTCTGGTTTCGCGTACCTCAGTGTTTTTGGGTTCCTCTTTGGCTTTGCGGCGGCTCCCTCTCTCCAACACACAGCTCTCCTCGATGCTCTCCTCCTCCGTCATGCCCACACGAGCACTGCGCCGACGCTCCTCAAAGCACAGCTCCTCCTCTGGGCGGCCCGTCTTCCGCACCAGCGCAGCCTTCAGTCTGCTCAGACACAAACACACACGTTTTAGGAAAGATGAAGCCAACTACAGAAGAGTCTTAAAGGTGATGCACGGGGCAACTTCTTGAGCGATGTTGCAAAGCGATGTTGCTTAGGCAGTTTCCCCATTGAGAATAGGCAACAAATTTCAATCTAAAGTATCCAGATAGAAATTAGCTGGCCATTTTCAATGGGAAAGTGCCCAAGCAACATCAAACAGAATGATTCAAGTTGTTTTGTTGTGATACATTATACATATTTCCATCACATGAAGTTTAAATATTTCATAGTCACACCAGATTTCTTTCACAGCAACCAAATTTTTGATTCTGGGTGGTCCAAAAAGCTTTCGGGAAAAGAATAACTCACTTGCGTAGTTTGCCTTCTATAATCCACTTGTTTTTCCTGTAGGTTGCCATATTCTCTAGTGTGTTATCAATCTCCCTGCAGAAGCAGAACAGTTGAAAATGTTTAAATATACAGATCTAGAAAAACTTTCAAATTACGATGAAAATGTGATTTGAATTCCTGCTGACCTGGTGACTATGTTGCTGGCGTTGAGTTCCTCCACCAGGAAGGCCAGTATGGAGGCTTTGACATCGGGTTTGAGGGTCTGGAAGCTCTTTGTACGGAGACTGTTACACACCTCCAACTCAAAGCCATGGGCTTCCAGAAAGATCCGCAGCACTTCAGAAACAGTGTTGTGGCTCAGCTCCAGATCCACCAGCTTCTCCCCCAGGATCTTCACAGACTGAGACAGGAAAGAGAAACAAACCAAGCTTCATTAAATCACTGATCACTCAAATGCCTTAAATTTAGTGCAAATGTTGTTTCATGTTGCTTTCAAGCCTGTTTTCCATCAACTAAAATAACAAAACATTTAAAGTTAACCCGGTTTTAAAGTTATATTTCAAATCAAATGGATGTGTTAACAAAACATTTAAGACTTTTAAACACTAATTATTACAACTTGACAAATAAATTGAATATACTGATATCACACTCAAAAGAAGACAAACCTGGTAATAAGAGGGCAGTCCAGGATCGTGCAGAGCGGCCTCCACCAGTTTAATGAGCAGATCCAGGAGCTCGCCCTGGCTTTTTTCCATGCCGAGGAGCCCTTCCTGCAAGGTGCTCAGGCTGGGAATGTCCTTGGGCACCTGGAGCCCCAGAATCTTTCCGTAACCATGGAGGAACTCGACCACCCTTAAACAATTGGAGAAGGCCAACCCTGAAAGCACCAGTCCTGGTATCCGTGACAACGCTGGGAGGAGCTACAGATGGAGACAGACGACAACATTATGAGTGATGGGATAAACCATCCCAGGTATGACACCACACTTTAATTACCCATCATTCAGACATGTACTCGACAATATAGTAGGCTACTACTTTTTCTTCCATCAAATAAAATCTTTATCGGCATGTTCGTAGTAGTGCGAGAATGATAGCAATTGTGTATTACGGTGTGCGTCCACTGGTGCTGAGTGGGCGTTTCAATTAATTCCTATGGGAGCTGCTTGTTTACACAATATTATTATTATTAATTATTTACATATTATATTTCATTCATATGAAACATACACTATGAAATGTATGCTTTTCATTGTCACTACACTAACTGGGTTAATGGACATTAAATTGACAATATCTTTTCTTTGGGCATTCGGAAACAAAACTTGCACAATTGTGTATACATGCATATTAATTTACTGTAATTAAAACAATGATAGACTTAACACTGACACAACGCAAAGCAGAGGAGCTCCATTATGACTGGAGTACTTTTGCTTCAGTGGACATATGCATTACACGGTGTCCTAACTATAAACAACATAGTAAAGTAAACATGCCTCGTCCGTGTGAATTACTGTCATAATCAAGTGTGAACATTTAAGTTGTCTTTAAATCTGATAGAAATCCCATTGGTTGAAACCCCTGCAGTACATGACTGTATATTAAACATCAAAAATGTTCATATATTAGTACATAAGCATTAGCATTAACATTAGCATTAAAAAGCATTAACATTAGTATGAACAAGGCCAATTTGCATGGCCATATCTGTCCCAAGCCCCACCCAAAAATGTGATGGAAAGTATTCTGATTTCAAGGAGTATTTAGAAGCAGTTGAAATCATTTCATTATAACAGAACTACATATTTTTTTAACCATTAAAAAAAAAAAACTAAGATTAGACAACTTTGCCATTCAAATAATGCAAATTTTTGATAAACCTCACACTTAAAGGCAGGGTAGGCAAAAAAATGTATAAAAAACTTTTTTTCAAAATTTGTTTAAACTTTATTTATATATCAATACATAATTAAAATGTAAGTACTCTGAAAAAGAAAGTATAAAAATCGAGTGTCTGTAGACCTCTCACGACTGTTTTAAAGACAGCTCATTATTTCCATTCACTCCACCCCCTCCCTTCTGGGCTCCTTCCAAAGCCACGCCCCCAAAACGCATGAACGTGTGACTCCGACCACTGAGCTGGAAGACGCATTATTTACCTGAGACGAGCGGAGAGGAAGGAGCACGGCATGTAGTGACATCATGTCAGAATCACATGTAATAAAAATAACTTTATAATTATGAAGATAAACAAACAAGATGTATTTTAGTACTCACTATCAAGCTAGCATATTGATATTGGTAAAGTTTAAAATATATATTTTTTGATTCGCTAACGAGCTATCTATAAGGCAAAGCTAAAAACAGGTTGCATGATACACGTTTTTCCATTACCATCATTTACACTGTGATGAAGATGAATTTCGTGTAAGATTCATAACATATACGTTGTTCTACAGATCAACAGAGTAACATACACTCAAATATCAACTCACAACTGCATTGCAGACACAAAATAATAACACACACATACAACAAAGTGTGTACGACACACACAGATACAAGATAAAGACATCAGTAAACATAGGTAGAGAATATAAAAACAAAACAAAGGCGAAAAAAAAACGTGCAGGTAAACTTACAGGTGAACATGGTAAAAGAGTTAGACAGAGGGTAAAATTATGCACAATTCAACACTATAGCTATCATTATTTATCGTCTCTACTACGGCTCGCTAAGTAATGTTATGTTAGCTATATTACGCAGCTACGTGTGCTAATGACACATGCTTCATGAAAAAATAAACAAAAAAATATGTATGATCAAAATACAAAAAGAAAGATTTACCTGTCCAGCAGAAATAAAGCCATCAAGGAGTCACTTTTCAGCCCCTTGAGTTCCCTCAGTTCTCGCCATCGCTGGAAAGCCACGCCGATATTAACTCGCGTTTTATTTCTTTGTTTATCCAAAGACTTTTTGTTCATTGCCTTTTCTTGTACTGTTACTGTCTTCCTTTTTTTGCCTGGTTTGCCTTCACTAACTGCATAGGCCGATACTGTGAATTTAGCTTGCTGTTTCTCTGCCATTGTTTTGGTATTCCTAGGATCCATGCCTCTTGGATTCCCCAAATCAAACGTGCGCGCGCAAGTGGGCAGGTCATGTGTGGCAAAAGGGTGGTTGCCATGGTTGCGAGAGAGTGACAGCCGCCTAAGCCAATCCTATGTTTCGTCCCGGATGGAAATAATGAGCTGTGTTTAATACAGATTAAACGGTCTAGAGTCACTCGATTTTTATACTCTTTTTATCAGAGTTCTTACATTTTAATTATGCATGTATATATATAGAAAGTTTAAACAAATTTGGAACAAAATTTCTTACCTACCCTGCCTTTAAGCCTATTAAATGATAATGTATGCTATATAATTTGTCTGAACAAAAACAGCAAACAAACCGAATGAAACCGCAAAAATCACTCTCTGACAGTGGCGCTTATGGAAAAGCAGAAGTACAGTGGTTACCCCAGTACCCATAAAAAGCACTGAGCTTACTAGGCAAGATGAAAAAAAAAAAAAAAAAAGGCATTAAAAACATTTCTGAAGACAGTGAGTACAATCTCTGAATGGTCAGGTATTAAACGACTGCAGAGACATAAACTCAACATATTGACACTAAGTTTATTTATTAATGTGGCTTCAAAAGTAAACTGTGTGAATGGAGATGGTCCTCACTGCAGAACACGAGATCCAGGGGGTGGGGTTGGTTCTAGATCCAACTCCTCCAACTTTACATATGCCTAAACCAGGGTTTCCCAAACCCCCAGGGGTTCATGAGTGAATTGCAGGGGGTTTGTAAGTTGATGACAAAGCAATTAATTAAATTAAAATTAAATCATTAAAAAACAAATATGCTAAATAACATTCAAATAAAAAATCTAAAAAAAAAAACATGCTAACAAAAATATAATTTTAATTCTTTAATCTGCATGTCATGTGACCATTCAGTTACAGAACTGAATGAGAGTCACAGTACAGATCAGCTGCAGAGTCAGATTTCACCTCACTTCGCCCATTTCGCCTCACCTTTGACTGATAAGATGATGGAGGAAGATTTGGTTTCAAAGCGAAATGTAAAAGCGCCTTAAACGAGTTTGTCAATAGTTTTGTTGTGTTTTTCATTAAGAATAATAATTAACCCATCATTAAAACTCGTTCACGGGCGTTCATAACTGTGCATGGCGCGGAGCCATTGTGAATGCCCATGCGACCATGAGCATTTTACTTTCACTTTTGAATTAGCGATTTAAAAGCCCCCGCCGGTGTTGTCACACATTGACTAAACAGGTAGGAAAATGTCCTCGCGTCACATCCCAAGTTCAAATGTGTAATAACAATAGCAATGTAAAATACTGATAAGTAAACATACAAATATGCCATTACATTCTTGAAATATATACTTAAAATCTTAATGGGTACTTCAAGTAAATTATTGGGCCAAAGGGGTTCGGCTGACAGAAAAGTTTGAAAACCCCTGCCCTAAACCATGGGTGGGGAACGCTGATCCTGGAGGGCCAAAGTCCTGCAGAGTTTAGCTCCAACCCTAATTTAACACACCTGAAGTTAATCAAGGTCTTCAGGATTACTAAAGTTACAGGCAGGTGAGCATTTCTTTCAGGGTTGGAGCTAAACTCTGCAGGACAATGGCCCTCCAGGATCAACGTTCCCCAACCCTGCCCTAAACCTACCCATCTAAACCCCCTGGATCTCATGTGTTCTGCAGTGAGGGGCTACTGTGTGAGAATCTCATCTACTACGTGTGAATCCCTCAGCATGTCATGCTCACCGTATGATCGGGGAGACACATGTCCTCTGCAGGCTTCTTCATCTCCTCTAAGATCATCTGCTGCCTCTTCCTCTCCTCCATTCGTCTCTGAGCCTGCGCCCTCCTCTCCGCCTGCCTCTTAGCTGCCAGAGCAGCCTGCGCTTCGGCCTCAGCTTGAGCCTGGGCCTTGGCAAGAGCCTTGGCTTTGCTGCGGGCCCTGGCCACTCTCTTGATCGGGCTGGCCTTCTCTGGATCCAGCGCCTCTGCTTCTGCCACTGCCACTGCCACTGGTACGGCGACCTTCCTCCTGCGCCCGGGCTTCTTGGGCCCCTCCGCGTCCAACAGAGGGCTTTCAAATGACGGGCTCTGAGTCTGGTCTTCATCAGCCTGTTCTTGCTCTTTGGCTTTCTCCAACTGCTCAAAACACATCAGAAAATAAACTAAGAGCTTAGAACACTGGGGTTTATTTTTTCATTATTTTTAGTCACATTTTTGAAGAGTCATACTTTGGCTTTCCGTTTCTCCTGCCGGATCTTTTTAATCTTTGCATCCTCCTTTCTTTTCATTCTTGCCTGCGTGAGACAAATCAGACGCTCCAGTTTTAACAGATGAAAAGTTAAAAACAAATATTCCAATGAACTTGTTATAGTAAATAATATAAATTCAGCTCACCTTTCTCTTCATTTTCTTCTTGATCTTGACTAGTTTTTCTTTTTCTTCCTCAGTGAGATCCTCTGTAAAACAATTAACATCAATTGCTCATCTTTGACAAAATGGCTGCAACTACAAAATGACTAAAATAAAAGTCAGTAAAAAGGTGACCCTTCTGGGTAACACTTTACTTGAAGGGGTGTGCATAACACTGACATGACACCTTCATAATCTTGACATGACACGTGTCATGAATATGAAGGAGGTTTTATGCATGTTTATGACAACTGTCATTAAATGTCATTCGCTCAATTATGTCATTTTTAATGCAAAGATGACATTGTTTGAGATGTCTTTGTTACGACAACTTGACATAAACCAATACATCATAACCTGTCAGTGTCTTTGTCATGACAACTTGACATTAGCAAAACATCATAACCTGTCATAAACATGACATAGCAGATTAATTATCAAACTTAAAAAAACTACTTAGCTTTATGGGTTAACATTACATTACATTATTTTGGTAACACTTCAGTATAGGGAACACATATATAAACGATTAACTATGACTTTTCCCTCAATAAACTCTTAATTTACTGCTTATTATAGTTAATTGTTAGGTTTAGGTATTGGGTTGGATTAAGAATGTAGAATAAGATCATGCAGAATAAGGCATTAATATGTGCTTTATAAGTACTAATAAATAGCCAATATTTTAGCCATATGAATGCTAATAGTAATAAGCAACTAGTTAAAAGACTCTAAAATAAAGTGTTACCATTATTTTATAACAGTGTCATCTTTTTTAAGAAATTTGAAATTGTCTATTATCTGACCTTCTGTTGGAGGAAACTTAAAAAAAACAAAAAACAAAACAAACAAATCATGAAATGAAAAATAGTCATGATGCTGTTATAAAATTATTTGTCAGAGTATTGTCACTTAATGACATTTTAATGACAAGTTAAATTTGTACCACTGTACTTGAGCTCAAGATACATATTTATGACACTATTATAATGGCCTCATGTCAGCCAATGTCAAAACCAACCACATGACAGTTTAATGTAATGTTAACCCATAAAGCTAAATAATGTCAAGTTGTCATGACAAAGACACTGACAGGTTTTGATGTATTGGTTTATGTCAAGTTGTCATAACTCAGACATCTCAAACAATGTCATCTTTGCATTAAAAATGACATAACTGAGCGAATGACACTTAATGACAGTTGTCATAAACATTCATAAAACCTCCTTCATATTCATGACATGTGTCATGTCATGATTATGAAGGTGTCATGTCAGTCTTATGCACACCCCTTCAAGTAAAGTGTTACCTGTAGACTGAAACACTATTTCACAACTAAAAGAGGATTGAGACCCCTTTAAAGTTTAGGTACAAGTCAATGCACAGAATACGGTTTGGAGCTCTTGATTTTGAACTCTAAAAGAGCACCAGATTGATGAATTTAACTTTAACAATGTATAATGGGGGAGGGCCGGACAAGAGGGACCGAGGTACACCCACCACAATTTCACAAAATCCTGTGGGAAACACTAACAGGTTTTCCAGTTGAGAATATTCAGACTCACCCTTTGCCTCCAGTCTCTTCAGCAGCCTGGCGTCCACTTTGCTGAGCAGATCCTCCATCTTGGCCTTGGGAGGTCGGCCTGGCCGTCTACCTTGGGCTCCTCTGACTCGGCGTCCACGGGAACGAGGCTCTTTGTCTGGATTTGGAGGACGACCACGTCTGCCTGTTATTGCCATGATCATGGAGGGCACTTCCTCATTGGCAAGGAGGAACCATTTCATACCCTGTAACAGATTAAAGAGAAATGGCATGTCATGCAACAGTCTAACTGTCCTGGATTGCATGTAGCTCCTGTAGACATCTTAATACACACCTCGGGGGTTTCCCGCTCCTCGTAGAAATCACCCACTGGCATGCGTGGACTGAAGCTGAAGTGCTCTCTCGAAACGCCCTGGAGACCATCCTGATGCCTCTTCAGATACTGGAGAATGTAGGAGAGACCAAAGCAAGGGGATGAAGACGAGCCTTATCATCACTCATGCAGATTAAGTTACAGTGGTACTGCGGAAAGGGCTGCACGATCATTTGAAACAAAACCGAAATCACGGCATGGCTTAGAGCAATTATTAAACCGTATAGGCTGCAATTTAATTCAATAAGTATATACGCTGTGTGCTTCAGAGTGAAGTGGCACTGTGTTCATTTACACTCATGATCTGGTGTTTTCATTATCTCAGTAAATGCTGCTCGAAAAACTGTGAAATATTAAAAATTTTAATTCACAAAATCTTGGCCAAATTGTGCAGCCCTTCAAACAAGCAATTTAAGAACATTTTAAATTGTAACCACAATTTTTTTTTATCATCAGAAAGTTAGATTTTTTTCCCCCTCCCAAATCGTGACCCTCATTTGTTGTATAAAATCTCACCTTGATGACTTCAGGGAACTGCTTCATCCTCCGGCCACAGGGGCTGTAATACCACGTCTCCCCTTTCAGGCGGTCCTCAAACCTCCTGACTCGAATCTCTCGCTTCCAGCTAGCAAATGTGAAACACAGCACATGAAACAGGATTGTCAAACCTAGACCAATGAATTGCTGGATAAGCATTTTTAAAAACTATTTTGAGAAGATTGCTGGAGTGGATTTCTGTTTGTATGTTAGTGTTGGGTAAAGTTACTTTTAAAAGTAACGCATTACAATATTGTGTTACTACTTCCTAAAAAAGTAACTAATTGCATTAGTTACTTTTATGGAAAGTAATGCGTTACATTTTCTCACCTGGACTGGGCTTGCTTGTTTGTTTTTTAATAACAAAAAAGTTCTGTTTTTGGCAAATGTAAAGCCCTTTCACACCAAGAGTGAACTGAATAAGCCTCATGCTGATTAGTATGGTTGAACTGGATCATCGAAAGTCAGCAGCAAAGACATTAATTAATAAAATGAGATTAAATACATAAAGCATATTTGTTTCTTTTAATTTATTTAATTATTGCAGGTTTGTGCAATATTCTGAGTTTGCATTTCACTGTTTTTATTCATTTTGAGGAATACTGAATCTGTTTTTGTGCAACAGGAATGAGTAAATTCTTACATTTAGGCTAAAACTATATTAATCGTCATGTTCACACAGTGCACACAATGCCTCTGCACTCCAGATTTCTCTCAACATGAGGACAGAAGAGCTGTCAGGTCAATAAATGTGAAAAAGTAACTCAGATTATTTGTTGTAAATTTAAAAGTAATGCGTTACTTTACTAGTTACTTAAAAAGTAATCTGATTACATAAGTTACTTGCAATGTGTTATCCCAACAGTGGCTACCATATATCCTTGGTTTTTAAACAAATGTTACCAGTAAAATAAAAAACTAAATTGTTATCCATTATTAGGGCTTGACAGTGCAAGCATTTCACCTGCATCTTCAAATAAAAACAGATGTGTGCAAACTGCAAAATGTATTTAGGAGAACATGTGAGAATGAAATATTGTAGACCTTAACTTTGGGGACGGAAAACAGGAATCACAGCTTAATGTGGTTATTAAACTTCAAAAGACTATGATGTAATGAAATAATTGTGAGCGCTACGCACTTTTTAAGTAAAAACGTGGTACTGTCGTGCATTCTACAGTCTTCAGAGTTTCAGTTCTCAATCAATGAACAGCTCACAATATTGCCCAGCAATTGCTTATGATCACTGCTGAATTATGACAATGTTTACTTTATAGTGTTAATATTGTAATATGTTGTAAATGGTTGTATTCAGTTCAAATTTTATTTCCAGCTAGAAGAAGCTAGAAGTAGCACAGACACTTCAAAATAAGAGTCCAAGTGCATAACGTAGCATTTTTTTCCCCAGCATATTATTGGTATTTTGGTTACACAAATTGTATTAGGCATTAAATGAATTCAGTATGAAGCAGATATATTTAAAAACCTAGTGTACATTTTTCAAATAAATTAAATAATTTTGCTTGTAACTGTCTCCTCGTATACATTTAAGGGAAAAAAAAATTATCTGATCAAATTCCATCGCACCCCTTAAGTTTCTTATGCACTCCAAAAAATTTTTTTAAATTAAGAGCACATGGGCTTCTTGGGAAAAAGCAATTGCCAAACCCTGGTTAAAACTACTTTGAACAAAGGACTGCTCACCCATGCTGCAAAGGAAATTGGACTTGCTCTTCAGTTGCAATCCTACGTCTTGGGGTGTCACCTGTGACACAAACAACAATTAAATATATTTTAATCTTAAGTGCCAGAAGTATGCATACAAAATAGATTGAGCACTACTTAAAAAGAACAAATTTCAACCCCTGATCTGTAGATACCTGCTGTGGAGCTGTTATCATCATCTTCAGCTTTTCCTTCTGCCAACTCAGTTTTGGCTGGTTTGGAAGGCTTTGCCTCATTCACGCCTTCTTTCATCTTACGCTTCCAGATCTTCTTGGGTTGGACTATGGGGCTCTCATTATTGGTCAGGATTGAGTCATGGACAAAGGTCAGAGGATCATTTGGAAGGTAAAGCGGAGCATTTAAAGGATTTGAGGTATCAGTTGGGATGCTCTCCTGTTCCTTTTTCCTCTTCTTCACTGCAGTCGATGTATTCTCCTCTGTTTTCTTTCTCCTTCTAACCTTTTCTTGTTTTGGGCCGTCAGGTGATAATTTCCGCTTCTTGATCTTGGAATCAGGAGACCCGACTGGAAATAATTGATAAGACAGTATTTAGCATCTAACATTATTTAGCATCTTCATTAAAGGAATAATTCAGCCTAAAATGAAAATTAAGCCATCATTTAGCATCAAGCTTTTTAAAAAAAGATTGAAAAAACAGACAAGTTGCGAGAAATCAGGACTAAATAAAACGCAACATGAAATACAATCCATGTACTTTCTTCTCTGAGGTGAACATATCCGTTGCGTTTGTCGCAACAAAAGTTGTCATGTTCACATCTGTCAGCTGTCATTCTGACTGTCATCAGACAAACAGAGTTCCTGCTCGGAGATATTCGACTCAGTGAAGAAAGTACACAGATACTTTTTTATTTCATGTCGTGTTTTTTATTAATCTTTATTTCTAACAACTTGTGTGCTTTTTCTAGGCGAGTCGGAGTGAACTTTGGCGATAATAGTGTAATGAACGCCCACGTCGTGCACAGAAGACGAATGGCCAAGGTCAGTATTTTCATTAAATACATTAAATTTTGGTTGGTTTTTCACCAAACCTATTGTATACCCTCCGAATACTTGGAATGTATGACATATTGCATGGCATGCTTTCGCATCATTTTTAAAAGCTTGATGCTGGTCACTATTCACTGTCATTATGTGGTCAAGTGCGAGAGGGACATTTTTTAAAAAATGTCCTTTTGTGGTCTGAAAAAGAACGAGCGGCATACGGCATCAGAACACCATCAGTGAGTAAGTAAATGATAACTTAATTTTTATTTTTATGATGAACTATCCCTTTAAAGAAAATGGCTCATTTAAAAAAAAAAAAAAAAAAAAAAAAAACCCAAACCATTAAATATGCCAGAACCATAGTAAAGATGAACTGCATTTACTTTCAGCAATAGCAACTGGCATCTTTGGGGTTTTAGGCTTCCGTGGCTTTTTTGTTGGAATGGCGATAAGGGTTTCAGATATATGTGTGGCTGTCCCTTCAACAGAACCGCTTACAACCACTTGCAGTGCTTTAGCGGTCATTGCAGAGAGCGCAGATCTTCGGTCACCTCCAGATAGGTCTGAAGTATCAAGAATCTGATCACCTATGGGGAATAAAATGTGTTGCTTTTAATAAGTATTATTACTATTCATTTTAACAAAAAATAATAGGGATGTATGATATATCAGGACAACACTGGGGCCATATTAGTGAATTTATCATCTAATCAGACAATATTGGATATGTAATTGTACATGCTCATTTTCTTTATTTATACATTTAGATTACCTTTACTGTCATCTAATACTCTTAAGGTTAATCACTTAAAAAAAAATTTAGTATTTCATACTGTACATAATGCTTTGATGCATAAATTCACATAGCAATTTAAAAGTTGATCTCATTTTTTAAGTGTCATTTTATCTAGACAAAATAATATTGAATTTTAATGTCAATTATTGGTCAAAATATAAAAATAATTATGGGCTAAAATTTGGTGCATCCCTTCTAAAAAAGGAAATGTATGTTACTGTTCAACTATGAGGTTCTTTAAAAACAGATGAGAATAAATTCATTATTAGTGCATTGGGAATCTCACCTTTGATAGAGAGTGTAGAGGCATTAATAGATGGAGAAAGCAGGGAGGAGCAGTTTTGTGAGGTGTTTAAAGATTCATCCAGTAGAGATGTGTTATCTATGAGGGAAGCCTCCTCGGTGGAACTTGTAGAGGTCATGGAGTTGTTCAAGTTTTCCTCTTCACAAGATGTCTCCTGCAAGTCCCTGGAGTCATCAAACATGGATCCTTCAGTAAACTTTGATTGGTCTCCCGTCTGTGAAAGACTATAAGAATTATCAAAAGTGTCCATCATAGAACTCCCATCCTCTGCTCTTGAGCTTTCAAGGTAGGTTGACTCAGCCAAGGACGGATAGTCCAGTGACGTGTCAGTGCCAAAAGTATCATTTAAAGTGTCACTTTCTCCTTTCCTTGGGGTAGCTTGATCTTTGATACTATAAGAGTCTTTTCTGCCAACTGCCATAGTGTCTCTCTCAGGTTCCTTTGGAACAACGAAAGCTGGTTCAAGGTTTCTACCATGAGTTTGCAACTTATTCAACTCAGACTGAGCCTCACTGTTGGACTCCATTTTGGATGTGCCGATTATGACTCCAACTTTACTCTGGGAACCACAGGCCTCATGTTTACCAGGAGTCTTCTGAGTAGATTGCGATTCCCCAAAGTTGTACCGTACTACACCATGAGAACCCACCTGCCCTGGACTACGAGATTTGTCCAAATTTGCCACAATGTCTGAAGGTTGAGCCACAGAGCCAACGAGGGAACGAGACACGTTTGGAGCAGGAGAAACATTGAGAGATGCCACGGATGCCTGAGAAGAAAACCTAACAGCGGGAGATGGTGCAGATGAAGCCCGAGCGAGAGGAGAACCAGAGACAATAGATGGAAGTGCAGAGACCGCTGGGAGAGAGATGTTATCGGCAGCAGATGTTGGAGTCGAGGAAGCAGCAGGATGTTTAGGACTCTGCCCTGTTAGAGGTGATGCCTCTTGGGGTCCTTTCAGTGGTGCCAACGCAGGAGGAGCAGAGACAACAGATGGAGATGCCGCTAAAGATAGAGGTGTTGGAGAGACCTGTGGACTTTTTGACCCCTGGGCCTCCGCCAGAGGAACTGTTTGAGGAGGCACAGGCACCGTTGAAGGATGCGTCAAGATGTTAGAAGAAAACACCACAGACTGGCTGTGCGAAACAGCAGGTAGAGCTCTGGAGCTCTTAGGAGAAGACATTGAAGGAGTTGTACAAAGTCCTGCAGGTGTCCCATCAGCTGATGAAGGTGCAGAGAACCCAGGTCTTTGGCCTTGGACCGTCTGAGGCAGTGAAGCGAGAGGGGAGGGTGGAGACACGGACGCGTTTACACCGACACCCGAAGCTGTAGATAAAGCAAATCCTGAAGATGAAGGAGAATGTGAATTCTGCCCAGAAACCGTCTGGTGAGGCAGGGTCGATGTTTTCCGAGGCGGACTAGCCAGGAGCGGAGGAGGTCCAGAGATGGGGGAAGAACTAAGCTCCTTTGCGGCGGCTCCCATTTCCTGATGTTGTTTTGCAGGTTTCTCCAGGTCCACGGCTGGATGCTGCACACCCTGGTTATAGTCAGTAGAGGAAACAGGGCCAGGGGACTTTACAGGAAAACCCTCAGGTTTAGGCAACCGTTGGGGTACAGAGCTTCTCTCGACTCCATTAAAGCCTTTATCGGTTTCTTTAAAGGACTCATTCATATGAACTACAGACCACAAAAACAAACAAACAAAAAAAGCTATTAGCAAGACATGCAAGAACATAACAAAATTGTTCAGACACAGCAACAATCTAAAATCATTTGTATGTGATTTGAAATACAACTGAAATTGGATTTTTAGGTCAGAGATGTGGCCTGGAAAGTGGTGCACTATGCTGCTAATGTGCAGCATCTGCACTGAATTCACTCCTTTACTCGTACTATTCTCCCATGTAATAAACAGAGGCATTCGCTACACAAGTGAATGAGTGAGCAGTTCCAAAATCAGCATCAATGTGGAAACTGCAGTAACGCCTCTAACGGTTGTCGTCTCATGCTCCTCATGTTCAGCAGAAAAGCAATTTGAATACAGTGTGAACAAGGCCAAAGCGGAGTAAACAAATATATATTAAAAGACAGATAATGCATCTTTATCTTCAATGGAAAGCACAGTATTGTTGATTGTTTTATTTTATCTAGGTTGCATGTGTTCATGCAGTTTCCCATTTTCTGATGAGTGAGGCAGAATGTAAAACTGGGGCAAGACATCACCTTTTAACAAACCATAAGTCAGTTTGAATCATTTCCTAATCCAAAAAGTCAATTACCTTTGGTGAAAACAAGTCTGATTTGACAAATGTTATTTCAGTCAGAGGACAGAATTAGAATACCAGAATTGGTGATGTTAAAAGCCATTCAGGAAGTGCATTACGCCACCTAAGTAGAGGAAATCTGAACGGGCATGCATGATAAAACGTGCTGCTATTTTTTATAATCATTCAACTTAAAATTAAATAGACATTAACAAAAATGAAATATATTGTTTCCCGACAGCTATCTTGTTTTGAAACGACGAAGGCCTCATAAAACACGCTAACTAAACAGTTAGTCACAAATCTGTCACATCGCAAAAAACTCACAAATTTCCATTAATTTAATACCATTGACTACACAAAGATCTTTAATAAAACTTTAAAGTTGCAGTCGATAGGCTTTGCCTCTGTCGCCATCTCTGTTTGAAACATGCAATTGCAGTTATTTGCGGAATTATCATCTAGCGTTATGAATCTTTTGTGTCGAATCAGCGGTTCGGAGCGCCAAAGTCACATGATTTCAGCAGTTTGGCGGTTTCATCCGAATCATGATTCGATACGCTGATTCATAACACTCCGAAGCTTCCTGAAGCAGTGTTTTGAAATCGGCCATCACTATATAAGTCGTTATTTTGTTTTTTTGGTGCACCAAAAATATTCTCGTCGCTTTATAACATTAATATTGAACCACTGTACTCACATGAACTGATTTAAATATGTTTTTAGTACCTTTATGGATCTTGTTCTGAAGATGAACGAAGGTCTTACGGGTGTGGAACGGCATGAGGGTGAGTAATAAATGACATTTTAATTTTTGGGTGAACTAACCCTATAATAATTCCAGCTGCTGTGAGAAAAGGCTATAAATGATCCGCCATCTGCAGCATCCTCACATTTGATATAGCCTACTAGCTGGGACTCCTTTATGTAAACTGACGTGATGTAATGACACAAAGACGAACGGAAACCTAACAGTACCACTCGAATTAGAAAACATTATTACAAGCTTACCGTTGTGAATCGGTAAGGTAAGGAGATGGTTGGTTATGTACTTGCTCAAAAATTGTTACAGACTGCAGCTTTTTTAAGATAAAAAAGTGATCGTTGACAGGAGTGCCACCAGTTGCAACCATTGTTTTTACAGTTAATGGGAAAAAATATAAAGTACAAAAATGTAAACTATAATAACCCTGTTTCCAGACTGTGTGTGGCACTATCTCACCTTGCATCTCTTTGCTCTTAGGCGAACCACTATCAGGCATTGCAGAAGGGGACCTCATTGGGACCTGCATGTGGTGGGGACTGCTTCTGCCTCCTCCACTGCCCATGTGATGATGCTGAGGGCTTCCTCGTGGAGGCGTAAAACTCTGCGCGGCGGGTGGAATCATCTGAGCCTGGGGTTGAGACTGAGTCTGAGCCTGCGGTTGGGACTGGTGTGAAGGATGCTGGTAATATGGCATTCCGTTCGGCATCATGCCATAATGCTGCTGCTGCTGCTGTTGTTGTTGCGGCTGCTGGTGTTGAGGTGAGTGGTGGTGTGAATGATGTTGGAGATGATGTGCCGTTGCAGACTGGTGCTGCACGGCTGGAGGCTGCTGGTGATGCTGGGACGGTGGGATGCCAGGATGCCCCTGGTTGGGATAAGTCCCATACATGCTATGAGAGTTAAATCCCATGGACATCGAAGATCCCCCCTGCTGCTGCTGCCCAGGATTACCCCTTCCCCAGAACTGCGGCCCAGCACCCGGGGGCTGCCGGGCCGTTCCTACACTGCCGTTGACTTGGTACGGTCCATGCCCCTGGAAGTGGTGCTGAGGCTGCTGTGGTTGTATCCCCCCCTGGGTGCCTTGTTTCTGGTGCAACCCGTGGGGAGGGACAGGCCCCATCGCTGGGTTGTACTGAGACTGGCCCCACAGATAGTCATATCCAATGCTGCCTGGGAGGTGATGGTTGCTCATATGAGGATAAGAGGAAGAGGGAGGGTGGCCGCCGGGCTGGCTGCTCCCACCTGCAGTAGTGATGCCATTCACATTCATTTCGCCATTCAGATCTGTGTGATGAACAGCATCATTAAAAAGGCATCACATTTATGGATTTGTAGGCTCCATATATTTGCATTTCATTTATTATACATGGAAGATGCACTACTGCTTTGAAACTTTGGAATAATTACAACTTTAATGCTTTTGAAAGAAGTATCTTATGCTCACTGTATTTATTTGATCAAAAATACAACAGAACAATAATAATTTACAATAACTTTTCTATTTGAATATATTTCAAAATGTAATTTATTCCTGTGATCAAAGCTGAATTTTCAGCATCAGTACTCCAGTCTTCAGTATCACATGATCAATCATTCTAATATGATTTGATGCTCAAGAAACATATTATTATCAATGTTGAAAACAGTTGTGCTGCTTAATATTTGTGTGTAAACTGTGATATACTACCATTTAAAATTTTGGGGTCAGTAAGATTTATATTATTACTAAAGAGTTCTGTTTCAAATAAATGCTGTTCTTTTGAATGATCTATTCATAAAAAATAAAAATAAAAACTCTGAAAAATTTATCAGAGTTTCCACAAAAATATTAGGCAGTAAAAACTGTAAAAGCAGTGTAGAGAGACTCACTTTTCCCTTGCTGGGGGAAGCTCATGGAGGACCCGTTAGTATAGAGAGAATCTCCTGAGGAATGCTTCAGTCCTGAGTTAGCTGACACAGAAGAGTGAGGCCCGTAGTTAAAATGGTTATTTGCTTCCATCTGTTGGACAGGGGAAAAAAAAACATAACAGAATTGAAAGATGATATGGGGCATATTTTAGCATTAAAATGCTTTCTCCCATGCCACGTTCATACACACAGACAAGTAAGCCATTTGTCGGATGACTTCCCTAAAAAGTGTAAACACTGTCTCTGCTTCTGAATATGCCTACTTCCCTATGCTCATGTCCAAATTCATGATATTCATAAAACTATAGGTAAAAAGGGTCCGGATGACTTACTACTTTCTTACTAATTAGTACTGATAGACACTTTAGCATCCCATGAGGCCACGGGAGATGAGTTGTTAAAGGGTTAGTTCACCCAAAAATGTAATTTCTGTCATTAATTACTCACACTCATGTCGATCCACACCCATAAGACCTTTGTTCATCTTCGGAACACAAATTAAGATATTTGATGAAATCCAAGTGTTTTTTGTTTTTTAACTCCAATAGAAAGCAATGAAATTACCACATTCAAGGTCCATAAAAGTAGTAAATACATTGTTAAAACAGTCATCATGACTGCAGTGGTTCAACCTTAACATTATGAAGCGATGAGAACATTTTGTGCACAAAAACAAAACAAAAATAACTTTATTCAACAATGTCCTCTCTCTACCCTGTCAGACTCCTACTCCTGGATTTCATAAAAAATATCTTGATTTGTGTTCTGAAGATGAACGATGATCTTACAGATTTGGAACGACATGAGGGTGAGTAATTAATGACAGAAATGTCATTTTTGGGTGAACTAACCCTTTAATGGCCGTAAGCGATACAAATGATGTCATAGGTTATATGACACTGCCAACATGACAAATGTAGTACATCCAGATTACAATACCACTCTCATATTTATACTACATAGAATAAATTTTTCAATCAAATGTAGTGCCTACTTAGTATGCTACTTACTTTGCATTTTATAACTCTTTCAAACAAATCTGCTCTGTTTGAACATCTTGAACAATGCAATGCTGGGTAAACCAATCAAGTTTAGGCCAGGATTTTCCATTTGTACAACCAATGAGACGGTGCTGAAAAATATAGGGCTGCAAGATGTATCGCACGATACGAAAAATAACATTTAACTTAAACGCGATTATCAGTTAAACGGGATTCTTAGTGCGATTATGAAATCGCAAAGGCTGTGATTATTTATTTATGCGCAGCTTGTCAATGAAGTATGGCTCCAAATCCATCTGAAAGCACTGCGAGTTTGAGTCACTTATAATGTATATTTGAAAATATGAAGCTACAGCGATCCCAATAGGGATTTCCTGGAATGACACGCGTTACATACTTCTGTGGCAGGGCATATTTGGAGTTTCTGTGCAAGAGCGCCCTCTGGCTTTCAGATGGAGAACTGATCACAGAGCCGTACAGCTCTGACAAGCTGCACACAAAATAATCGCAGCCTTTGCCAAATCACATGCGATAAAAGTTGCAATAAATCAGGATACATTGTGCAGCCCTAGAAAAATATTTAAGAAACCTGCTTGAAAACAGGGGCCAGTTGCATAAACTTAGTCACTATATTAAGACTGTGTCTTAAGAACTAGTTTGACCAACTTGCAGTTAACCAAGGGGTAATAAATGTTATTTTTCCAATTCAAATTACACCACTCTACCTTTTAATTTAAAAGACTTTAAAAAACTCAAGAAAAACATTAGTGTCGTAACTTTTAAGACTACTCCAAGTGGTTTATGCAACCGGCCCCAGTAACTTCAGACATTAGACCTGATGTGCATATGTACATTGTAAAAAAAAAAAAAAAAAAAAAAAAAAAAAAAAAAAAAAACAGTTTTACAAAATTATTTTGGCAGCTGTGGTTGACAGAATAATTTTGTAAAAAATACAGAAAAACTAAACACATTTACAGAACTGTAAATTTTACAGTATAAAACTGTAATTTAAGAAAATTTGAATGTAAACTAGTAAATTCAACAACTAAAATCTACTACTAAAATCTGTTTTGCACCTTTAACATATACTGATAACTAGGGATTGCACGATATATCACACAATACGAAAAATAACATTGAACTTGAAAATGCAATTCTTGAACTTGAAAATGCAATTCTTGAACTTGAAAATGCAATTCTTGAACTTGAACTTGAACTTGAAAATGCAATTCTTGAACTTGAAAATGCAATTCTTGAACTTGAAAATGCAATTCTTAGTGTGATTATGAAATCGCAAAGGCTGCGATTGTTTTTTATGTGTGGCTTGTCAATGGAGTATGGCTCCAAATGCTAATCCACCTGAAAGCACTGCGAGTTTGAGTGGCTAATAATGTACGTTTGAAAAAGCAACACGCGCAAACACAAAACACCATCATGGTACCCCCACAACACTTATATATAATGCAATAAACATTCATTAAACAACAGAAGATGTAACATAAAACCCTAATGTACAAAACTGATTAAATAAACATGTTTCTTAATAGTTTTTGTTAACAAAATACTTTCAAATGTGGAGTGTCGCACAGGGAATTGTGGGAATATCAGTTTACAGTTTTTGACTGTGAATTATACATCGATGTGTTTTTTTTTTTTTTTTTACTTCTAAAAATTGTAAAAATTACAGCATTTTACTGTGAAAATTACATAAAATATCTGGTAAGAGATTTTACAGTTTTTCCCTCTATATAGTACAGGAACTTACTGTTAACCTATTTACATTTTTTTTCCCCCGTAGTGTTTTTACATTATTTTACCGTTAAAATCACATTGATTTTTAACAGTGTAGTTTTGAGGAATGAAAATGAGGAAGCCTTACACTTACATTGCATTGAAGGTAAACATTTTTATCAGTTCATGCTAATCTAAACCATGACTTTGCCATTGCTTTTACTGTTTGAGCTACATGAGTGCTCAATATGGTGTACCATTGTTTACCTTCGTGTCTCGTTCAGCTGTCAAACCATTTAAAAATACAACTTTACAAAAAAAATTTCAGTGAACAACCAATTTTGTCCTGTGAAAAAGATTAGTTCACTTTCAAATTAAAATTTCCTGATAATTTACTCACCCCCATGTCATCCAAGATGTTCATGTCTTTCTTTCTTATTTTAGTTGAAAAGAAATTAAGGTTTTTGATGAAAACATTCCAGGATTTTTCTCCATATAGTGGACTTCAATGGAGCCCAAACGGTTGAAGGTCAAAATTACAGTTTACGGCGATCCCAGACGAGAAATAAGGGTCTTATCTAGAGAAACCATTGCTCATTTTCTAAAAAAAATAAAAAATAAAAAATTTTATACATTTTAACCATAAATGCTCATCTTGAACTAGCTCTCTTCTTCTCTATTAGAATTCCAGCAGTGTAGACACTGCTAAGTGTATTACTGCCCTCCACAGGTCAAAGTTTGAACTAAATTGTCATATACAATATGCTAGTGCAAGTATATAACAATTAGTTCAAACTTTGACCTGTGGAGGGGAGTAATACACTTAGCAGTGTCTACACTGCTGGAATTCAAATAGAGAATAAGAGAGCCAGTTCAAGATGAGCATTTATGGTTAAAACTTATATAAATGTTTTTTTTTTTTTTTTTTTTTTCTTTTAGAAAATGACTGATCGTTTCACTAGATAAGACCCTTATTCCTCGTCTGGTATCGTTTAAAGCCATTTGAAGCTGCACTGAAACTGTAATTTTGACCTTCAACTGTTTGGGCTCCATTGAAGTCCACTATAAGGAGAAAAATCCTGGAATGTTTTCATCAAAAACCTTAATTTCTTTTCGACTGAGGAAAGAAAGACATGAACATCTTGGATGACATGGGGGTGAGTAAATTATCAGGAAATTTTAATTTGAAAGTGAACTAATCCTTTAAATCCAGAGAGTTAAACTAATTTAAATCTTCCAACTAACCAAACTCCTATTTTATCATATTACTAAAACAACAATTTTAAACAATAAGCAGATCCTTATCTTTCTGTAGTAAACAATCTGCACTTAAACTCTCATTCAACATTAGTAAAGAGCGCTTAATGTGTCTGTGGCACAGTGCTCAAGACAGTGGCTGCGTTTCAATACCTAGTGATCTGCCTAACTATATGGCATTTTCCAGCACTGTAGGCGCGTTCATAACGTTATAATTGGGTTTTCGGCATCTTTGAGGACATACAGACCGGTCAGATCGCACGAACGACGCCCAGAAAGCCGTGCAGGTAGCCGGTGTACATGGTTTTGAGACACAGCCAGTGAGCTCTGCTGTGGCGGACATCACAAATTTTGCTCTTCACATCTCAACATAAAATGTCGCAGATAAAGCCGATGAGATGCCCGAGCAATCGCGTTAAATAACACACACCACACACACAGATGCTGAACACCAGCCTCAAACTCAACCATTACACATTCAACACATTAATAAGTATTAATAAAGCATTTTTTAAAAAGCTCATTTAAATGATCTGATATAGATTTATGCATATAGATCAAATCCAGCACTAATTATTTTTATGCGTGTCCATCATTAACCGCACAGCTAACAGTAAACATCCAACTCAAAACTGTGTAATTTCATTCAGAAATGGCGGTGCAACCGACATACGTCACTAAAAAGCAAAGCACACGGTAAAAGAGTTATATTTAGTTAAATATTATGCGGAAAAATGTTAATAAAGAAAAGAGGGAGATGTGGGAAACGGTTAGCACGGAGGCTAAAGCGCTGCTCATGACCATGCGCTGCTTCTGGGTCTCACATCACATACACATACACACACACATACAAAATATATATATATTCACATTTTATTAAACTTCTCCAACACTAAAACACCACAACTCAGGGTAAACCAGCTCATATCTTCTCTAACTCGAGTTCTTCAGCCTCTTTAATGTAATTTTAGTCTTGTATCAGCTTATTTTAAGCCATAAAAAGAAAAAAAAGAAACGAGAATGCGGCCAAACAAACGACACAAAAACGAAAACAAAAAAGACTGCTTGAAAATAACATTATGTACCGAGACATATGACCGCAAAAATAAAGGGAAGACAATTCAGTGATGCTCATAATGAAAATCTAGCGATATACACACACTTATAAAAGAATATTTCGCGATGAAGTTTGATTAAAGTGCTCGGTTAATATCAACGGTGATGACATGACAAAATGAGGCCTGCGTGCCGCATAACAACGATTCATCACGACCATTTATGAGCTTTCAAACAATATTCGGCGATTAGCATTTGTGTTAATTCAATAATTTGGAGTATGAATGAAATTAGACTCGAATGTAATGTAACAGCGTTCATTCATCGATGAAAACGGTGTAAATGAAAACAGCAGGTCTTATTTACATAACCACGGGTTTGTGCGTTATTTAAATAATTAAAGACGTTAAACGTACAGATAAACGGACTGATTATATAAATATAAGAGGGTTTGTGATCTCTAAGACGTTATGGGTGGCTTATGTTTTCAAAGCTTGCCTGGAAAAATGCGATATTAAGAGACGATGATCGTCTCGTCTCGGAAGGTCATCTTTCGTTGATTAATTCACGTTATTTTCCCGATATACGGTGAGAGAAAATGAGGCAGCATCACCCACACAACACACTCTCAAAAGTTTCCCCCGTATAATGATAATAAAACTGCCCAACCTTGATATGTGCCGATCGCACAGGAGACAGAGACTCTGGCCCCCCGGCAAAGGACCAATGTGGATGAAGAGGGTGTAAGCGATGTAAATAATAAACGGCTAAATCGCTAACCTTTGGGTTTCAGATTTGCAAACATGGCTGGTAATGTTTGAGCGCAGCCATGATCACATAGGAGAGAAAGAGAGCGAGCCGAAAGAGGAAGTGAATGACGGCTAGACGACCGCGCGCCTCCGGGTCTTAGCGCCGACTAGGTGCACTACGGACCATGGACTTCTGAGACAGACCAGCCTCTCATTGAGAAGACCACAATGCCCTTGTGAAAAGAAGTGTGCTTAGTTGTTTTGAATGTGCGCTTGTAGTGTACTTCAAATCTTAACTATATATATATATATATATATATATATATATATATATATATATATATATATTAATGTACTTGTAGATAATAAAAAGGCACTTAAGTACACTTCTGACTAGATTCTTTTCTTATGTACAATTTTAACATGTAAACTTTGTAATAGGCAAATATAAGTAATAATCATTTAATGTTTTGTTGTGCTTTAAAGATGTTATTTGATAATACATTTAAAGTAAATTGCAACTTGACCATTACAACTATGTAATTATAAACATATTTAAATTAATGTCATACAAGTTTCAATAGAAATTACATTTATTTTAGTTTACCATAAATTATTGTCTGTATTCAGCAGTAGGCTACATTTTAACCAATTCAAAGACAACAGAAGTAATTATGGGAAAACAAATTTGCATATAAAGATGAACTTAAACGGTTAGTTCACCCAAAAATGAAAATAATGTCATTAATTACTCACCTTCATGCCGTTCCACACCCGTAAGACCTTCGTTAATCTTCAGAGCACAAATAAAGATATTTTTGATGAAATCCGATGAGGCCTGCATAGGGAGCAATGACATTTCCTCTCTCAAGATCCATTAATGTACTAAAAAAAACATATTTAAATCAGTTCATGTGAGTACAGTGGTTCAATATTAATATTATAAAGCGACGAGAATATTTTTGGAGCGCCAAAAAAAACAAAATAACGACTTATTTAGTGATGGCCGATTTCAAAACACTGCTTCATGAAGCATCGGAGCATAAATGAATCAGTGTGTCGAATCATGATTCAGATCGTGTATCAAACTGCCAACGGCTGAAATCACGTGACTGGCACTCCGAACAGCAGATTCGATACACTGATTCATCTGTGCTCCGATGCTTCCTGAAGCAGTGTTTTGAAATCGGCCATCACTAACTAAGTCGTTATTTATTTATTTTTTGGCGCTCCAAAAATATTCTTGTCGCTTTATAATATTAATATTGAACCACTGTACTCACATGAACTGATTTAGATATGTTTTTAATACATTAATGGATCTTGAGAGAGGAAGTGTCCATTGCTCCCTATGCAGGACTCACGGAGCCATCGGATTTCAACAAAAATATCTTAATTTGTGTTCCGAAGATTAACGAAGTCTTACGGGTGTGGAACGACATGAGGGTGAGTAGTAAATGACAGAATTTTCATTTTTGGGTGAACTAACCCTTTAAATACCGCTTCAAAACAGTATTCAAGGCTAGCGTATCCCATCATGCATTATGTTCAGGAACTCACATGCCCCGAAATCATGAGATGTCAAGGAAAACATTCAAGTGTAAGTTAAATTAATTATATATTACATATAATTTGGTAGTAAAACACAAAGTGTTGCACATTTTATTGATGCAAAGATGAGTAGTCTATGTGTATTTTGTACATCATTTGCAACTGCTATCACAATTTTAAAATTGTGTCTTCTGTTAGTTACATAGCAACCTCTGAACATACATTTAGAAGTGTATTTTAAAATGCAAAGTATTGAAAATAATAATAATAATAATAACACTCAGTAAACACTTGCATTTTTTGCAAGACTATAAGCGTGTGGGTAATAAAAAGTTCAACGCACACTTGCAGTCTTCACGCCTACTTGAATACGTCATGCAAGTAGACAAGTGGTCAAGAGTAAAGACCATAAGTGGGTATTTGGACAGGACAATAAACATGTAAGGGGACCCGTTTACACATTGTACCTTTAACTAGTATTGGCTTAAACTAAGCCCTGTCTGTGAAACCAGGCCTATATATTTGTGTGGTACACCAAAACAATCACTTACAGCAGCTTTAACAGTGGTAAATGTAAAAGGGAAACGATGTCTGTTCAGAGAAAGATCAAAGCCCGGTTGCATCTTTTTAAATACCCAATATGCTGCTGCATAAGTGGGGCAGATATCATGAGTATAAAGAGCAGAGCGGAACGGAAAGCGGTCCGGCGTTAGGACCCAGCGCGATGATCAATCTGGAGTCACTGGAGAGGAGTGGATGCGCAGCCAGAATGCGGCTGCAGGAAGTGATGGTCCGCTACGGATAGGTAGAGGCCATGCCATTCATCCGACTTACAAAATATAGAAACCACCTGTATTTATCCACAATATCCCAATTTTAAATAGGTGGCCACATTTCAATTTAACTAACTTGGTATAAAATTATGCAAGCTCGTGTGAAGTATCCGCATGTGGTCATAGGCCGAGCGCGTGCATCTTTATGAACCTAGTAACGTTATTCTAGCACCTCCTTCGTGACCTCACGGCGTAATGTTGTTTAAAATGGGCGAGTTACGGTTGCTTATTAAGTAGCTACGTACGTCTCTGGAAATACGGAGTTGGCAGGTAAAACACATTTTTACGCCCTGCAATTGTACTTGCTAATATGTATTATCATCACTGTATCATGCCTTTTAAAAAAGTTACTTGAAACCAGGTTTCCTGACAGGGGCATCTCTACTGAAACACTATAAATATAACGACTGCCAACTATTTTCAAAGCTTGTACATTAAAAGGGCATCTAAAGTAGTCAATATGCTTTTGGGCACAAAGATGTACTTTTAACCAATCAAAATATTTCACATCTAACACATCTAATTGCATTTTTGGTAATTCACCCAAAAATGAAACTTATGTAATTTACTTACCATCATGTCATTCCAAACCTGACCTTCTTTCTTCTGAGGAACACAAAAGATGTTCTGAAAAACAACATCGAACCCCATTGACTTTCATTGTATTGAGGAAAACAATGACATTTTTCAAAATATCTTCTGTTGTGTTCCTCCATTTTCATTTTTGGGTGAACTAACCCTTTAACAGTTTAGCAGACAAAATGAAAAGGTAAGCATTGAGCAGTTTATTAGAAATACGTAGACAAAATTGAAAGCTTTTTTTTTCTTTTCTTTTGAAAACATTGATAGGACTCAACTAGCAACACCCAATTTTTTGATAGTGCAAACTTGTTTGGTCTTTTTGTTTTAGACTTGTTCTGAAACATACAATACCTAGTCTTTTACATGTAAAGACATCATACTGCAGTCATAATATTAAAGACATTAACAGTCCAATACCACATACAGTGCCAATGTAGACTTAGGGATAATTTCAGAGGGAGTCAGCAGAAAATATCAGCCATCAATAAATCTGTTACCACCTCAAGAGACTTGAGGGCTAATGTTGAAGATGATTGAAGTATGTTAGGGAGGTGGGTCTTATGTCTAATAACTGCTACTTTACAGTTCTTACGCTTTAAATCACAAGGTTGTAAACTAAACAGATTTTACAAAACACAAACTCCCTCCACCTCTGCAAAGTTTGTTTCACGTTTCATTTTAATTTCAATGCCTTACAATAAAAAAAGAAACTTTCCATCACATCTATTGCTTATCAGTTGAAAAAATATGAACACAGTGCAGTTTTTCCAAACAGTTTAAGTATACATCATGTTTTAGTAGAGATTAAAAGAAAACAAAAAAGCCGGGACTGCTCATAAGGAGGGGGACGACGAAGCTCTGTACAGCAATATGCATATTAACTCCCAACAGAGGGTTGTGTCGATCTTCTGGAGTGCAGCCATTAGTGGACAGAGGTGATGCCTATGAATCCACTGATCTCAATGAATTCAGCTCTGCTCCCTTTCAGATCATGTACCATTTAGATGACAGCTCTTTTCATTTGCATGTCATCCCCTCCTCCTCTGTCTGTCCAGTGAGCCAGCTGCTTACTCCAGATCTGGCATTTCTGAAAAGAAAAAAACATGTTGAAGGAAAAGAACAAGTCTGTCATAATTTAAAGGTGCAGTATGTAATAATTTTGTCCGCTAGAGGCCTATTCAAAACAAAGGCGTAGTTTGATGACGCCAAGTTTGAGAGCGGAATCTTAGGACATGTGGTCTCCATCTCAACGGACGGTGCAAAAGAATAGGGATTGGAGTCGGGAAGAAATCATGTTCATGGATGCGATTATTAACATTACTGTAGTATGAAGCAGAGCAGGATCGAGTGTTGTGGGAGCTGAACGAGGCCGCTGGAGCGATTGCGCAACATACACCTCACGAGCAGTGGGACTTTTATTATGACACAGTCGCTGGCGCCACTTCCACTTTTCCGGTCATGAGTTTGAGGTAACACAGCTCTGTTTATCATATTAGAGACATTTGAGTGTGTTGAAAATGATTTTATAACATTACTCTGTGCGTTCACTTGGGGGCTGCTGTGAGACACTGTTACACACTGCAGTAAGATAGATCGATTTTAGAATATTATATTAAATATTGGATGGCTTGTGTTGATAAATGGCATGCAATTAAATTTAAAACGTATTGTATGATGGAGAAAATTATGTATTACTTTTACTAAAAATAAAGCTGCATCTGATTATGCTATGTTAGCTACTTGACAAAAGTGTTTTTCTCTGAGGCATGGTAAAGCATGGTACTCGCAAAAAAACAAACAAGAAAATTGATTTAAACAATAAGACCAAATGTGTTGAGCTATATAACAACAGTATATCAAAACAGTTGTTCCCTTGTCTATTAAGAGGTAATATATTAAAGTGTCTTTGGTGTTTCCATGTTTTCTACAAAATAAAACCGGAAACCGAGGGTAACGCAGGTATGACGCCACTGACAGACGCCTCCTCACAAGTCCCGGAGCCTTGGTTAAAATTGCAATTTTCTCACGATTTACAAATAGTTGGAAACATTTGGGATATTGTAAGTACTCAAGTGAACAAAATATATAACGCTGGCCTAGTGGTTTTTGGATATTTTACTGCAAAAATATTCCGGGTATACTTCATTTTCCGTGTTCCGTGTATCCGTTTCGCGCACAGTCATGTCTGCACAGCTTTCAAAGTACACTCAACCGCGGATGGACGAGTTCGACATGTGCAGTACAGCTGCTTTTTTATAATCTACAAGATGTCAGATGAAAAGTCTTACACTGCCCTTACAGCACATTTGCTTGGTAGGATGAAAGATTAAAAGTGGGGGATCCACTGTTGCATGCAAAGTTTAGAACAAGAACCAAAACAAAAATGATATGCTGCTTTGTTTACTGTTCTTGGAATAGCATGTTGTTTTGTGTCACACTCTTCTTCGACTACTGCACAATACAGGTGCTGGTCATATAATTATAATATCATATAATTAGAATATCATCAAAAAGTTGATTTATTTCACTAATTCCATTCAAAAAGTGAAACCTGTATATTATATTCATTCATTACACACAGACTGATATATTTCAAATGTTTATTTCTTTTAATTTTGATGATTATAACTGACAACTAAGGAAAATCCCAAATTCAGTATCTCAGAAAATTAGAATATTGTGAAAAGGTTCAACATTGAAGACACCTGGTGCCACACTCTGATCAGCTAATTAACTCAAAACACCTGCAAAGGCCTTTAAATGGTCTCTCAGTCTAGTTCTGTAGGCTACACAATCATGGGGAAGACTGCTGACTTGACAGTTGTCCAAAAGACGACCATCGACACCTTGCACAAAGAGGGCAAGACACAAAAGGTCACTGCAAAAGAGCTGTTCACAGAGCTCTGTGTCCAAGCACATTAATAGAGGGGCGAAGGGAAGGAAAAGATGTGGTAGAAAAAAAGTTTACAAGCAATAGGGATAACTGCACCCTGGAGAGGATTGTGAAACAAAACCCATTCAAAAATGTGGGGGAGATTCACAAAGAGTGGACTGCAGCTGGAGTCAGTGCTTCAAGAACCACTACGCACAGACGTATGCAAGACATGGGTTTCAGCTGTCGCATTCCTTGTAAAGCCACTCTTGAACAACAGACAGCGTCAGAAGCGTCTCGCCTGGGCTAAAGACAAAAAGGACTGGACTGCTGCTGAGTGTTCCAAAGTTATGTTCTCCGATGAAAGTAAGTTTTGCATTTCCTTTGGAAATCAGGGTCCCAGAGTCTGGAGGAAGAGAGAAGAGGCACACAATCCACGTTGCTTGAGGTCCAGTGTAAAGTTTCCACAGTCAGTGATGGTTTGGGGTGCCATGTCATCTGCTTGGTGTTGGTCCACTGTGTTTTCTGAGGTCCAAGGTAAACGTAGCCGTATGCCAGGAAGTTTTAGAGCACTTCATGCTTCCTGCTGCTGACCAATTTTATGGAGATGCAGATTTCATGTTCCAACAGGACTTGGCACCTGCACACAGTGCCAAAGCTATCAGTACCTGGTTTAAGGACCATGGTATCCCTGTTCTTAATTGGCCAGAAAACTCGCCTGACCTTAACCCCATAGAAAATCTATGGGGTATTGTGAAGAGGAAGATGCGATATGCCAGACCCAACAATGCAGAAGAGCTGAAGGCCACTATCAGAGCAACCTGGGCTCTCATAACACCTGAGCAGTGCCACAGACTGATCGACTCCATGCCACGCCGCATTGCTGCAGTAATTCAGGCAAAAGGAGCCCCAACTAAGTATTGAGTGCTGCACATGCTCATACTTTTCATGTTCATACTTTTCAGTTACATTTCTAAAAATCCTTTCTTTGTATTGGTCTTAAGTAATATTCTAATTTTCTGAGATACTGAATTTGGGATTTTCCTTAGTTGTCAGTTATAATCAAAATTAAAAGAAATAAACATTTGAAATATATCAATCTGTGTGTAATGAATGAATATAATATACAAGTTTCACTTTTTGAATGGAATTAGTGAAATCAACTTTTTGATGATATTCTAATTATATGACCAGCACCTGTACATCACAATCGCATATTGCCACCAAGTGGACTCTTGTCTCAACATTCACCTTGCACATGCGCTGTTGTATGTACACCGTCCACAAAAAAAAAAAAAAAAAAAAAAAAAAAAAAAAAAGACATTCACGGACCCTCCTGATGATGAAAATTACATCACATGGACAGTACGTGGACAATTGCGGAACACGAATAGCTGAAGTATACTTTAATGTTGTTCCAATTTGTACATTTCTTCTGAAAAGCACAAAAGAAAATCCATTATGTACAGCTGCGTTTCACTGCAGGAACTTTCCCCAGGAACTAGGGACTTTAGGGTGGTACTCTGTGTGTTTCAACTGCAGGGACCAGGGTCTAAATGAAGTTCCGGGCAAAAAAATTTTCCCCTCAAAAAGATTGCTTGTGAAGTAGTATTTTCTTCCAAAGTTTAGGAAATTTCGGGGGTGGTACTTGGGCGCTGAACATGCTGATTGGTTGACTCCACACAGCATTTTATTTCAACCACCATTTTTAAAAGTCTGTTGCGGTGCGTACAGTAAGAGCGTTTGCTATTCGAATCAACAATGGAGTTTAAATACGACAGATGGACTGATGAGGAGGTTCAGGCTTCTAAGCTTATATGCGGAGGACGAAATCCAGCAGGAACTGGACAGTTGCGTGCAGTCCTACGTCACTGGAATAATTTTCATGGTACTTTAGACCGTGATGGAAATGCAGACAGCAACAGGTCTGTGGGAAAAAAGTTCCTGGGACAAACTGTGGATGAAACACGGCTTACTATTATAATGTAATGTTAGCTCTTCTTGCTATTAAAGGGGCAATATGTAAGATTTTTACTTTAATAAAGCATAAAAATACACCAATGTGTTTGCAGATATTTAGGAAACATGCTAAGTTCACCTACTTGTTTCTCAGAAAACCAATGATACAGCCTACTTTGAAATGTGCGTTCCGTGTCGGAATGTCTGTCTTTGTTTTGGTCTGCGCAAAACCCTGTGCTGCCAGTTTATCCAGTAGTATTTCGACATCACAAGTTGCCAGTTGGCGGAAAACACCGCGTATTGCAGCCACGGAAACCAGCAAACAAACTGGGTCAGAGAATCGCAGATTCTACCTGACCTAAAAAGCCTCTGCATCAATCTAAACATCTCTACAGCATATTAAAACAAAGATAAATCAACTTATCAGCTTACAGTGTGTAAGTCTCCTCAGCTTTCATTGTCAATTGCGCTCCCTCTTGTTGCGTGCCAAGCTGGCCACCCGCATCTTTGAACGAGGGGGCGGGACAAACAATATTTGAAATTTGGACTGCAGTACCTATGTCGACCACTGGGTGTCATTCCTACATAGAGCCCCTTTAAGCTGAATGAGGACTGGAGTTTTCACACTTTCTGTAGTGCTTTTGATTATTTTTGGAGATCACCAGCACATTCTAAATGACTCAAATTCACCTTTTGCATTCAGTGGATGAAAGTCAAGAGTGGAATTATCTTTTCTCACATGTGAATCAAGTACATTTGAACTTCTGTTTTCCATATTGCATGTGCTCTATGTATGTGCATTGATGAGTGATTATATGTGAATAAATTAAATCCATTCATCATATAAAGCAATTGTGTTTCTTTATAAGACTTGGATTAAACTAATCGATTAATTGGAATATGTTTACTGTCTATGTACATTTTGGAGCTTGAAAGTGCTGATTAGATTTATATGACTTTAAATGGGTGGACAAAATTATGAGTATATTAAAAATAAGGGGGAAAAGTAAATGACAAATGACTTTCGGGTGAAATATCCCTTTAAAGGCATCATATAATGAAAAACTGACTTTTCCTGTGTTTAAGTGCTATAATTGGGTCTCTGGTACATCCACCAGCACAGAAAATATGAAAAAGGACAGCCCAGTAACTTAGTTTTGGTAAGCTTTTCTCTGCAAGCATGAGCCAAATCGAGCCATTCTGATTTCGCTCCCCTTGTGACATAGGAATGGGATCTTATTATAATATTACTGCCCCCTGAATCTGTGCGTTTCCACCCACGGCACCGCCATTGTTTTCGCATTCGCAAGCAACGAGTAACATCAGGAACGACCGTCCCTGAGCTCATTATATTTCTCAGCTATGTAAACATTATCACTGATCTGTTAACTGCTATAATAGCAAACATATGAGACTCCATAAACTCCTGGCATCTGAGACACTAGGGATGCAGTGGTGTAATTTTATTTATAAAGGAAATGTGTCCAGATAAATTCATATACCAGTATGTTTAAGTCATTAACACTAGAATGCTTCACAAGATCATCAGTAAAACACAGGATTTGCACAGAAATCGATACCAACTGATACAATTTCATATATTTATTTTACAAATTGTCTTCCTGAATGTGTTTCGTTAGCTAATGTACTGTTAAATGTGGCTAAAGTTACCATTGTTTCTTACTGTATTCATGGAGACCAGAGCCATGTCATTTTCATTTTTAACGCGAAAAAAACGTGTGTAGTCTGTATAATTCATAAACGCATCTTCATTCTTATTGAGTGTCTCCAACAGTGTGTAGCTTTAGCCACGTTAACCGTGCAACACACTATCGAACTCATTCCGAATCGAATTTTACCAAACATCCACAAAATACATGCCATACCTATGTTATATGCTGCATTAAGAATATTTTAGTGATCCATTTTGCGAGTTTTATTTATTGTGTGAGCTACTGTATTATGTATGCCTCAGTGTATTGCAATGACGAGCGAGCTTGGGGGCGGGGAGCACGAGCTCATTTGTATTTAAAGCAACCCATCCACAAAAATGGCGTGTTTTTGTACACACCCAAATTGGGGCAAATTTGACAAGCTATAATAAATGATCTGTGGGGTATTTTGAGCTGAAACTTCACAGACACATTCTGGGGACACCACAGAATTATATTACATCTTGTCAAAAGGGGCATTATAGGTCTCCTTTAAAACAGTAATGATCTGAAAGTACAAGCTAGAAAGAGGAAAACTTACTTTCATCATCACTATCAGCTGATTCCTGGAAAAAAAAAAAAAAAAAAAAAAAAAAAATCAGTTAAAAGCATGTTGAGAACTCTGTGTTCTGTTCCTTTCTGTTGTGCTCTACCCCCCTTAAGAAATGCATCTGATTGGATGTGACCCACCCTGAATTATCCTGGGCTTCCTTGAGGCTGACTAGTTGAATAATCATTCAGGCAACCCCAACTAGTTTAAACTGAACCTTAAAAGGAATAGCTCACCCAAATATGAAAATTATCCCATAATTTCCTCACCCTCAAGCCATCCTAGGTGTGTATGACTTTCTTCTTTCAGCCAAACACAATTGAAAGTATATTACATAATATCCTGGCTCTTCCCAGCTTTGTAATTGTATAAAAGTAATCATAACAACTCTAGTGAATTAATAAATGCTTTCTAAAGCAAAGCAATGGGTTTTTGTAAGAAAAATATCCATATTTAAAACTTATAATAACAGGTTTACAAAGCCCATCGCTCGCTTCAGAAGGCATTTACTTACCACTTGAGTCGTATAGGTTACGTTTATGATGGATGGATGAGCTTTTTTGAGCTTGAATCCCATTACAAAGCTAGGAAGAGCGAAGATACCATTTAATACAACTCAGACTGTGTTCGGCTGAAAGACAAAAAGTCATATACACATAGGATGGCTTGAGGGTGAGCAAATTATGGGATAATTTTCATTTGAAAATGAAAATGGTGTCATCATTTACTCACCTTACATCGTTCCAAACCTGTATGACTTTCTTCGGTGGAACAAAAAAAGATATTTTGAAGAATGTTTTTGTCCATACTATGAAAGTCAGTGGGATACAAATCATCAATGGACCCATTGTATGGACAAAAAAATATACATATTTTCAAAATATCTTTTATGTCAGAACATCATAAGGTTTGGGATGATTTGTGAATAATTTGGGTGAACTATCCCATTTACTAAACTTTATTACACATATGCAGAAACTATTAAATCTTACATCATCTGCTCCATCTAGATCAGGTAAATCATCCTCTCCTCCCATGTTGCTCATCATCTGAAAACAAAAAAAACAAATCATGTCAGTACAGCACATTAATTACAGGCACAATCCTCACACAATTCCCATAATAATAAGGAATATTGCTGGGAAGGTGAATAGCTATTTTTTATGTAAAAAGAACTAACCTCTGAAAAGCGATCATAGTTGGCCAGTTCTTCATCTGAATCATTCTCCCAGTCTTTCCAGTTGTTGAAGTCAACACTAAGCCAGTTGAGCTGTAGACAGAAGACAAACAATTAAGTTTTGTCTTAACCAAGACAACAAAGTATATATGGATGCACTAATGTTAAAGGCTGATGTGGTATTAGTAACTAATAATAATTTTACACAGGTTATCTGATGCATTAATGGTTAACTAGATTTACAAAACTGACATCTTTGTCTACAATTTCATTTTAAGATCAGAAATACTTTAAACATACACTATGCTCTTGTGTTACAAACCACAGTACTCAAGTACATCCTTCAAACATCTGTGCCTTTAAACCAGATGTGCTATTATTTGGTATATTTCAGGTTTGGGGCAAACAAAATACAAGTACATGACTAACATTTTTAAAGTACCCCTATTATGCTTTTTCGAATATTACCTTTCATTTTTTATTCAGACACCTTAAACATTTCATTCATTAATACAGTTTATTCACTGTACATTAAAAAAGGTAATAAAATATGACAAGATCTCAGAGTTAAACTGTCAGAAAAAAATAATCTTGATTTATGTCAGATAACACTTTAGCAAAACATGGTCAGGTCAAAGTGTCTGAAAAATTTTTGTTTCAAATTTTTATCGATTTTACTGGTAGTCCACAGTATGAAGAATTTTTGGGTATATGTCATCATAGTTTACTTTATTTTGCTATCCTCACTTACATAAATTAACTATAGTGTCCTGCACCCACTAGTAACAATATATCAAAAATATCAAAACTGTCTGAATAATTTTTGGTTTGGCTGTAGCTGTTTGTGAATGTAAATGTTTGTGTAATGTCTGCAAAGTTTTAAAGATCAAAGTGCAAAACAAAGTTATCGTCTTCTAAAAGAAAGAATTGATTCTGGACTGCCAAAACGAGTCGTCAGCAATTACAGTCTCACTTCCTGTTACAAACCTATGTAACAACAAAAAAACTGCATAATATCAGCCCTTGGTCTTCATTGGCCACTTTGACCCTCATACACTGTAGTTGTAGCTGACAACCAGAAGAGTTTGTTTTGTGTTCTCGACATCTTGAGAAGATGCTGTTTTTAGTGCTGCAAATCCACTTTGCACTTCCAAAAGACGAGGACTCGCGCTGGAATTGATAAATGTACATTTTTGACCAACTTTTTCCACTTTTGATGTTATTTCTAATGAGAAATTTAGTGCTGTCAAACAATTAACTGCAATTAATCACATCCAAAATAGTTTATTTACATAGTGTGTGTGTGTACTCTGTATATTATGTTTTATATATATATATATATATATATATATATATATATATATATATATATATATATATATATATATTACACACACACACACACATATATTTAAGGAATATTTACACATATTTATATTAAATGTATATATAAATATATTTTTGTTAAAGGTGCCCTAGAACCCCTTTTCAAAAGATGTAATATAAGTCTAAGGTGTCCCTTGAATGTGTCTGTGAAGTTTCAGCTCAAAATACCCCATAGATTTTTTTAAATTAATTTTTTTAACTGCCTATTTGAGCCATAATTACATATGCATCGATTTAGCGTGCGGCCCCTTTAAATCTCGCGCTCCCCCGCCCCCGGAGCTAGTGACTGCCTTAACCAGCATAAACAAAGTTCACACAGCTAATATAACCCTCAAAATGGATCTTTATAAAGTGTTCGTCATTCATGCTGTGTGCATACATCGATTCCTGTGAGTATTGTATTTATTTGGATGTTTACATTTGATTCTGAATGAGTTTGATAGTGCTCCGTGGCTAAAGCTAACAATACACACTGTTGGAGAGATTTACAAAGAATGAAGTTGTGTTTATGAATTATACAGACTGCAAGTGTTTAAAAAAAATGAAAATAACGACGGCTCTTGTCTCCGTGAATACAGTAAGAAACAATGGTAACTTTAACCACATTTAATAGTACATTAGCAACATGCTAACGAAACATTTAGAAAGAAAATTTACAAATATCACTAAAAATATCATGATATCATGGATCATGTCAGTTATTATTGCTCCATCTGCCATTTTTCGCTGTTGTCCTTGCTTGCTTACCTAGTCTGATGATTCAGCTGTGCACAGATCCAGACGTTAATACTGGCTGCCCTTGTCTAATGCCTTGAACATGAGCTGGCATATGCAAATATTGGGGGCATACATATTAATGATCCCGACTGTTACGTAACAGTCGGTGTTATGTTGAGATTCGCCTGTTCTTCAGAGGTCTTTTAAACAAATGAGATTTACACAAGAAGGAGGAAACAACAGTGTTTGAGACTCACTGTATGTCATTTCCATGTACTGAACTCGTTATTCATCTATGCCGAGGTAAATTCAATTTTTCATTCGATGGCACCTTTAAATATATTACATGCATGTGTGTGTATTTATACACAATAAATATGCACAGTACACACACATATTATGTAAACAAACTTTTAATTTGGAAGCAATTATTTGCAGTTAATAGTTTGACAGCAGCACTAGAGACTTTACTAATGTCGTAAATTAAATATTTTCTTGGTTATCATAAAAGCTCTCTCCATTTAGTTGTAGATCATTCAAACGTTATACAGCCTCAGAAGCCGGTCCACATCAGTTTTGCGAGGTACCTTCGTGCAAAAACGCTGCCTGGCTTGCAGCCAAAATGCAGCCACTTTGTATCAAGTGCTGAGGAAGCCTCTGGAGCAGAAAATCAGATATGGTAATAAGTGTTTCATTTCCAACACATGATGTAAGACTAATCACAACAGACTGGGCCAACTGACCAATCAGAGCAGAGTATACCAATCATAACAGACTGGGCCACCTGACCAATCAGAGAGAGATGGGCCGTACTGCAGAACACAAGATACAGGAGGATCTAGATCCAACTCCTCCCACTTTACATATCCCTAAATCTCCCCATCTCTGCTCCTGGATCTGAGGCATCTGATCAATCAGAAAAGAGTAGGCTCACGGAAAGGAGGCGTTTAGAGAGACTGAATCTTCAAACCATTTCAGACACTATGAGAAGAGGTGATGTGCAATGTATATTATGAGAAAATGAAAGTGTTTTTTGACTTTGGATGCATGTAAATCAATTGTAGAAGACATCCAAAACAAAATTAGGAACCTTTAAAATATTATAATAGGGCCACTTTTAAATAATCACTAACATCTGCACTTAACTGAGTTTAACTTCAAATTGTCAAGATATATCTGATAACGTTCTTAATCAAATAGAAACCATTTTAACTACAAATAAAGCAGCTACAATAAACTTGCCTTTGCCTTGTCTTTTGTTAACCTGGGCCAGGATTTCCCTGCCTCTGCTTTCCGTAAACAGCACAAGATCGACCGGTCTGTACGCTTATGTTTGGACCCCTGAGAATAGAAAGTAAGGCATAAGACAAAACATGTTCATCCCAATATTGCGAATCATCTGAAACATGATATCTCAAATGTGTGCTAAACTCACATCTTGATCGATGGAATCAAAAAGGTCAATTTCATTTGAGTGCTTCATATTATCCGTCCCACTGAGACAGCTGAAGAAGAGCACAGAAGACAACATTAGCTAAACCACAAAACATTCAAAATACAGTCTAGAATCCAAGGCAATGACAATAAGAAGCATTTAGTGTCATAGATGTTGAAATTACAACAACATACCTGAAACCAAATTTGGACTTTTCAAAATTTACTTTCACATCCTTGCTATCCTCCACCAAAAACTCAATGAAGACAAAGTCCCGTCTGTCGTACCACTTAGCAGTTGCTGGGTGCCTGTTGAGGAAATTTAAATTAAGGATTGAATGGACAGAATAATTTAGTGATAAATATTTGAAATATGGAAATATTCATTTAAATTAAATGGATAGAATATGTCGGCCAGGCTGATCAATCAGCTGAGGAGCTTATATTACTTTTGAATCTTATTAAATATGAAATAACAGCTAGTGGTAAAACATCAAATAAATTATACTGTCAAATTAATACAGACTCATTGTAATTATAGCTAAAAACTTACCCACACCTAAACCATACCCTAAACCTACCCCTCCCATAAAAATAAAATTGACTGTAGAATTTCATAATTAAAATACTTTAAAAACTAATGAAAACAAACAGGATGACTACGGCGTCTGTTCTGTTTTACGATCTGTATGCCTTATCACTAGATGGCAATAGTGAAGTAGAAGGGCAAAAGTGAAGTAAAAGGGCAGTACTAGTGATTGAAGTAGGGGGCATAATTAGTAGGGGTGTGGTTTGTTGTACTGCGGGACACAGTTGGCATTTTTTTGTCTTTTGTTATTTGATTAACATTTAAAACAGACAGCAGCGCAGCAGGAACATTAGGCTGCTGTCACTTTAAGAGCTGCACGGATCCAATATACTGACACACAAGCATTTTATTTCTCAACTGTTTATGTTTGTTAAGACATAACCAACTGTTTCAAGGACACTGGCCAATATAGGTATTTTCATATAATTTTGAGTGAATTAGAAGAAGTGAAAGAGAACTCATTCCAGTATTTGTGGCGCACACAAATCTTCACACACAGTGAGTAGAATTGAGTTCTCTTTTGTGTGTTCTTGCGCTTAAATTCGCAAGACTTATAAACACGTGCAAATAATAAACTTTTGTGAAGATGCAGCACTGGACTGATTGGGACTGCCTGACCCCGGGCAGTCCTTATTGTTGAGCCCTGCTGTATTTTGAAACAGATTTCATTTTGTTTTAGCAAGCGATGTATTATTTTACCCAGAGAAAAACTTTGGATTATGCAATAGACATTATACAATTCAGTGCCTTCACACAGTTAATTAATATAGTAGGCCATTGGTTTTCTATATTGGCTTGTTTATGCTATAACTAGGGATCATGCACCGATACCGATACTAGTATCGGTATTGGGCCGATACCAAGCTCATGTACTTGTACTTGTAAAAATACCCCCGATAACAAAGACAGAATTTTCTGTGCACAGAGACACAGACGGCAGCAGCAGAAACAATGTCAGCCTCAGGGGTGTGGAAATACTTCAAAATTAATGATGACAACACACACATTGTGAACTGCATGCTTTCAATCACAATTCGTTATCGATTAGTGAAGGCGGGATATGCGGAATCAAGCTGAATAACACAAACCAGAAGCGCTCTCTCTCTTTCTGGCGCTTGATCCCAGTTCTCTCAGACAGCGCGTGTGATCGGTTTTTTTCGCGCCTGAATGGTCAAATTCACAAATAGCTGTCAAAATGTCCATCGTGTGTAGAGTATCTCATGTAAATACAATCGGTTATGGCTTAAGTGGACATAAACATTTGGGTGAAAACAGGATATGTGTCAGTATCCATGGATTCGGTCTTAAAGGGACAGTAGCCTATATTTGTCATTAATGTTAATAAAACAAAATATGTTAAATAAATGTATACATGGTAAATAAACCTACTGTATCTGAAAAACAAGTTTATTTCATTTGTATCTCTATAGTATTTGTTGTATTGTTTGTAAATTTATTTTTATATAACAATTATATATATTGGTAATTATGCCCTTTGAAGGTTATTGAACACTGTGAAATTTTGTTTAAGTTTGTGACAAGCACATAAAAATTATTACTTTTTTCATTAGAGAAATAATAATAAAGCTGTCCTACATTTATTAGTCTCACTGTGTTGTGCTTGGAAAACTGCAACATCACCAAAAAAAAAAAGAAAAAAGAGAGAAATTAATAGATGTATAGGCATCGGTATCGGCGAATACTAGAAAAAAAAAAGTATTGATACTCGTACTCGGCCCTTAAAAAAATGGTAACGTGCATCCCTAGCTATAACCGATATCCGCCCCCTGGATCTTGTGTTCTGCAGTGAGGACCATCTCGATACATCGGCACATCTCTAAAAGTAAGTAAATTGTTCAAAAGAAATTGTTGCAGTTTCTCTAATTTGCTACAATTAAACTTTAGAATATTAACAATGGTTCAAAGTTTTTTTTTTTAATAAACTAATACTGTTATTCAGCAAGGATGCATTAAATTGATCACAAATATCAGTAAATACTTTTATAATGTTACAAAAAATTTCTATTTCAAATAAATGCTGTTCTTTTGAACTTTCTATTCATTAAAGAATCCTGAAAAAAAAAAAAAAAAGTATCGGTTTCCACAAAAATATGAAGACTGAAGAGTAATGATACTGAAAATTCAGCTTTGACATCACAGGAATAAGTTACATTTTAATATTTATTCACATAAATAACAGTTATTTTAAATTGTAATATTTCACAATATTACTGTTGTATCGATCACATGAAAGCAGCTTTGGGGAGCAGACAAGCCTTCTTTCACAAACATTTGAACGTTAGTTCATAATGATGTATGATTGTATAACTGATTCCAATAATATTGTCCAACTAATTGCTTACATGGAAAAATGATTTTAAATTATTTCTACTTTTGATGCAACTACTAAATTATTATACTAACAAAAAATACATTATAAATATTTTAATAATATTGTTTGCATTCATCTGTTTCCACACTTTTACCATTAAAATTCTTGACAAAATATAACAAAATATATATCATAAAAAAAAATATAGCACTGTTCACCTTGCGCTCTAGATGTTGGTATTAGCATTATCCAATGAAACACCATCATTCGACCACTAATTTAAATATTATGTGTCAAAACACCATTCCCCTAAATACTAGTATCAGGTGAGGTACAGAAAACTCAATTCTTTCAACAAATAAAGAGATCTGCAAAGAGCAGGTGGCATGGACATCTGTGACACACCACTTCAACCTGCCGCCTGTTACTGCTCCTTTTCTAAAGGATGGTGTATCAAATTCCCCCTGCAGTACTGAGTGACCCATGCTTGTACTCTGAATATGAAACAAGTAAACAGTAAACAACGGTGGAATTTTAATGAATAAATGAGTTAAATTCCATCCTCATACTGTACATACACATATGACCACATTCAATAATTGATAACTGATACGAAATATCACTAGGGCATATGTTTTCTTTCAATATAACGTGCTCACATGATTTAATCAATATGATAATCTGAGTCCCAGCAAGCATCTTCATTTAAAAGCTGTTGGGGGACTTTTTACTGTGAGAAGTTGAGATATAATCGCTGTCTTCTTGTGATGTGCTCAGTAAATGAGTGTTATGAGTGTGTTCATTCATTCATCCCAGCTCTCTGGCCCTGCAGCACGTGCAGGCGGCGCGCGCTCATTCTCGCGAATCATTTTACCATAAAATAAACCGACAAACTCCCTCACATTAGAAACTCTTTCAGTAAGTTCGTCGATACTAAAATACAAATTTACAAAGATGTGTGTATTTATGAACGGACTTGAGTGGCAAAAGAGCGCAACATGCTAACATTGGTGACCTTATTCAGGCTAACTGTGACGAGAAACTTATATTTACACAATATTATTACATATTTCAACATACACTACAAGATTTATGATCCTAATACTTTTAGATCCAGCGTTTAATGAACCTGCACGGGATTTTATTGAGTTACTGGATAGTTTAACGACTCCGAGAGGAGTGAATGAGTCGTGCGGAAGTAGCTAATGCTGGCTAGCTAAAAGCTTCACAGTCTACACAGTGATTCAGTGCTGGTTTTAGTAACGAGCTGTTTTTCGCTTAAACCAGGACAGATATATTCAACAAAAAGCGCACACTTACATGACTTTGGCGGCTGTGTGTGAATGTGTGATGGTCAGCGTCTGCTCAGAGGTTTTCTGGTATGTTCTCCCGAGGTTCTGTTCTGGTGGTGTCACAGGAGTGCGGGTGGGCGGGGCCTCAGGCCACGCCCCTCACCACCGGTGGCCTTTTCTAGAACTTCCGTTTCAACTCAACTACAAATAATGCCAAATCTAACGTTATTAACATCTTCAAGCTTCCCCAATAATTAACAAAAAATTAAATAAATAAAGTACTTGTCAATTATAAATTATGTAGATTAGCGCTTGATAAAATTATTTGATAAAATTGTCTAAATAATATTGCGGAAGCCCATTTTCGCCACATAAGAAAAAATGCTTTGGTAAATCTTAAAATAGAGGGTATGCAAGTGACGTCACCGTCGACCGTTAGGACTGCGGTTACGCACGCTGAGTGGCAAAAGACTGAGCAGCAGCATTGGTTTTCAGCGTGAATGTCGCGAAAAACACACAAAACACATTCAAAACGGGAAAGAGCTTTGCGGCTGACTGTACAAATAGATTTGACACAAACCCTGAGGTATATATTTAAAAACTAGAGAAAGCAACAGAAAAAGAAGCAAATGGATCACTGCAAGTCACAGAAACAGCTGGACTCCAGGCAAAGAAACATGGATTTGCAGTTATCATTTTGTGTCGAATTGTTGGATTTTGAGGTAAAATCATACCTTATATATTGTATTGTTATATATTATGTTGACGACTCGTCAATTAAATATTTTCCATCTTATATTATGCATAATTGTGTGTTTTTAGGGCTGGACAATATGACGATATAACATTGATATAAGTGATTAAGCAGATTTAAACCTACCGATATTGTAGTTATATAAAATATTCACAGCCAGATTTGCTTTATGTATTTCCCCGGTGTCAAATCAGGCACATATAAATGTCAGGAAACACGACTCCTGGCTGCATGTCAATATCCATGGATTAGGTTTATTTGACAAGTTGTAAGAAACACTTTCGAGTCCAACCTTTAGGGTAATTCGTTAGTTTTACTCGCGTTTTCGCCGTTTCTCCTTTTAACGTTAATCCAGTTACGCAGCAGGTTCTTTTGCCACTCAGTCCAGCTGAGGGAGCGCGTTTTCGGCGGGAAAGTGACGTCGATGCATACCCTCTATATACTACTTAAAATGTCAAAATGATAACATAAAAGTCGAAACTATGACATACTAACTAATAATTATGACATACATTTGACTTCCTATGTCAATTATGACATAAAACGTCGAAATTATGAGATAAAAAGTCATAATTATGACATTAAATCATGACTACGAGATAAAGGTGAAATCATAAAACGTCAGAATTATGACAGCCTACTAAATTATTAAATTAGTAAACAAAAATTATAAGAGAAAAGGTCGAAATTATGACTTAGTATGTATAAAATAAAATAATATCGAATAGAATACAATCAAATTCAATTTGTAAGTAAATATTAGTTTGTGTAATTTATTTATTTATTTATATTATGCAAACAGACAATTACAATAATTACAGATTAGAAATTAAATGCAAAATACAAATACAAAGACCAACAAAACATACATAACAGCCAATAGGATTTGTGTGTGTGTGTGTGTAACTGTAACTGGGTGTGGGAGTGGAAATATATGAATAAAGGAGCATGATACCATATTAACAAATAAACCCATTTCATCCAGAATGAGGGGGAGGTTAAAGGATCAGGAAGAGGACAAATAAAAATAAAAATAAAAATAAAAGTAGTAGTAATAGCAATGATGAAGATAATAATTACAATAATTACAGATTAGAAATTAAATGCAAAATACAAATACAAAGACCAACAAAACATACATAACAGCCAATACGATTTGTGTGTGTGTGTGTGTGTGTGTGTAACTGTAACTGGGTGTGGGAGTGGAAATATATGAATAAAGGAGCATGATACCATATTAACAAATAAACCCATTTCATCCAGAATGAGGGGGAGGTTAAAGGATCAGGAAGAGGACAAATAAAAATAAAAATAAAAATAAAAGTAGTAGTAATAGCAATGATGAAGATAATAATAATAATAATAATAGTAGCAGTAATAGCAATGATGATGATGATGATGATAATAATAATAATAATAATAATAATAATAATGGTAATATTGATACAGGTATTAATAATAATAATAATAATAGTTGTAATAGCAATGATGATAATAACAATAATAAAATTAATATTAATAATGGTAATACTGATACAGCTATTAATAATAATAGTAGTTGTAATAGCAATGATAATAATAATAATAATAATAATAATGGTAATATTGATACAGCTATTAATGATAAGGTATTATAAAGCTGTCTCTGTCTTGGTTTGTGTAATTTATAAAAAGTTAAGTAAAGAGTTATTTTAAAAAATTAAAAAATAAGTAAAATAAACCCGTCATGCTTTTATTTTGAAAGGCACACTTTGAATCGGCACTCCTCGCTTAGCGTCGGTTGCTTCGCGGTGCTTGTATGGCGAATGACAGATGATTATAAACGCTGTTGTTATTTTCCATCTCCGCTTATAAAGGAGTCAAGCGTTTTTGTTTTGTTTTTTCGCTTTTATCCGTCATGTTATGTGTATGACTGGTCTGATTTAATCGCCCATTGGATTATAAGAGAGCTGTTAGACTGCTGACATCGTCCTTATTCTTTCCTCCGGTTCAGCCTGAAGAAATTCCTGCACAGATCCTCATCGACACACATGATGGACGCTTTTGATGAACGCCCGGCCAATATCTGCATCTGAATCGCCATGTAGGCATACTGTAGTGTGTAACAACGCTCGCGATGCCTGTGAGCAGCTGTCAAACCTGGTGAAGTCTTCAGAAATGAGAGGTTAGATATGGAAGAGCAGTGATTTGGGAGATGGGTGAGTACGAGGAGAGCTTTCGTGGGCTCGAGGGGGATTCGGGTCATTTCCCCCCCCCTCCGCCGCTGCGGCACCCTGGCGGCCGCGAGCGAATGAACATCCAGAAGAGCAGCGTCTGCTCCAGGGCTTACTTCGTGGTGGTGATGGCCTTCTTCCACATCTACATAATTAATATCATAGCTTTGCTGCTTTATGTGCACTATAACACGGGGTCTGGGGAGCAGGATGTGCCCCTTGAGAAGAGTGTCCCGCGACCCATGCCCACTGAACACCAAACCCCGTCACCAAACCTGAGCCCGGAGCTCTCCTTCCATCTGCCTCGCCTGGAGGGCATTCGGGTACATGCACTCATTATTCATTATGAGATATGATGATTTATGCTTCTGTCCTGTTGTGCCTTTCCAAAAGATGATTTTATATATAACACATTTGTTTTTGTTTTTTGGCATTATACTCTACCAGTCAAAAGTTTGGAAACATTACTATTTTTAAAGTCTCTTATGCTCATTATGGCTGCATTTATTTCATAATAAATACTTAAAAAAACAATAATATTGTGACATATTATTACAATTTAAAATTATGGTTTTCTATTTTAATATACTTTAAAATATAATTTATTCCTGTGATCAAAGCTGAATTTTAAGCATCATTACTTCAGTCTTCAGTGTCACATGATCCTTCAGAAATCAATCTAATATGCTGCTTAATATTCTTTTATAACCTGTGATAATTTTTTCAGGATTATTTTGATGAATAAAAAGTTAAAAAAATATCAGCATTTATTTAAAATAAAAATCTTTGGTAACAATATACACTACCATTCAAAGGTTTGGGGTCAGTAATTTTTATTCTTTCTTTTTTTTTGAAAGAAATTAATACTTTTATTCAGCACGGATGTGTTAAATTGATAAAAAGTGATAGTAAAGATTTATATTGTTAGAAAAAAATTATATTTTGAATAAATGTTGTTCTTTTTAACCTTTTATTCATCAATGAATCTTGAAAAAAGTATCACAGGTTCCAAAACAATATTAAGCAACACAATCAAATAGGGCTGGACGATTAATCGAAAAGTAATCGAAACCGAAATTCAGAACCTCTAACCGACGTAATTTTCCCATGTCGGTTATTTCGGTTTTTTAATCCTGTTAATACTTCCCCCTTAAAAACATAACTGCGTGTATAGCCACGTGACTCCGCCCAGTCCAGTCAGTGGCATAAAAGCAAAACACGGAGGTGAACGCCGGTTCAACCAACACATAGTGATGGCACGCGAGCGGTGAGCCTTGCGTCTTGACTAAACTTTGTCAGTTGTATTTGTTTTATGGTTTGGACATTCAAGCGATTAGACGATCGGATGTGTATTATTATATCGAGCTACCGCGCTCGCATAGATATATACATAATTATATCTATGCCGCGCTCGCGCAGCTGCATGTGGCACGAACACTCATACAAACAGCTGCGCAAAACGTGAAGATCGCGCGCACACAGAGGAACGCAGAAACTTGTTGTCAGCGCTGTCCTGTGATTTGTCACTAAAATAGCTTAGAAACTCAAAAGTTATAGCATCTATTTTTTCTACTTTTGAAGGAACTATTTACAACCCACAGCTTCACAATTAATAGAGAGACGGTATGACTAATTCACACACGCAATCACTACTGGTACTGTGCTAATTTATCTTTATCTGATTTACAACGAGCAGAAACCTGTAAGAAATGTTACAAACCATAGATAAAATAACTGCTGATAGTGAGCTATGATGTCAGATCACTCTTTCAATAGGAAAAAAAAAATCCCACCTTAATAGTCAATCATAGGGTATTTACTGTACAAACCTTGTCAGAAAAAATCAGAAATAAAATAATCGTTCATTAATCGTAATCGAGGTAAAATGTTCAATTAATCGAGGTTTTGATTTTAGGCCATAATCGTCCAGCCCTACAATCAAATCATCATATCAGAATGATTTCTGAAGGATCATGTGACACTGAAGACTGGAGTAATGATGCTGAAAATTCAGCTTTGATCACAGGAATAAATTACATTTTAAAGTATATTAAAATAGAAAACCATAATTTTAAATTGTAATAATATTTCCCAATATTATTGTTTTTTTCTGTATTTATTATGAAATAAATGCAGCCTTAATGAGCATAAGAGACTTCGTTCAAAAACATAAAAAAAAAGTAATGTTTCCAAACTTTTGACTGGTAGTGTATATCTCAGGTTCTGAGATAACATTCATATATTTGTCTGTTATAAATTAATGTATTTTGGAATATATACAATTTAGCCCTTAAGCTGTGTAAATTTAATGTCAAGTACAAAGAATATCAAGTACACTATCAGTGTATTGTTATACTAAAAATACATGAAAAATTAAAATTTTGTGCATGTTTAAAATAATTATTAATGTGTCCCTCATCACCACCCTCATTTAAAGGTGCAATATGTACATTTTAGGAGAATCTATTGACAGAAATGCAATATAATATACATAACTATGTTTTCAGTAGTGTATAAAGACCTTACATAATGAACCATTATGTTTTTATTACCTTAGAATGAGCCATTTATATTTACATACACCGCGGGTCCCCTTACATGTTTAGTCGCCATTTTGCGCCGGCAGGTTTCTACAGTAGCCCTAAACGGTCAAACTGCTTCACAGAGCGTGTTTGCTAGACTAACTGCTCTCTGCTGTCTCAAGGCAGGAACACACCAAGTCGACGGTCGGCCGTCGGGCAGTTTTTGTTTGTCGGCCGACTAAGTTTTCTCAGTGTGTTCCACACCATCGGCTGAAGTTGGTCCTCTTCGGCTTTTTTTTTTTTTTGGCCGATTCGACATGTTGAATCGGCGTCGGGCCATTTGATCATTCTGATTGGCTGGTCAGTTACTGCCACCTGCTGGTACAAAAAAAAGGCATTTCATCTTACGCACATGCTACTTGGCCGTCGGCTGTCGAGCGTCGGTTTGGTGTTTCAGGGCAACTTTGGACCCAGACGCTGTTGATGTGAGCCAACCCCGCAGTCTGCTTTCGTCGCCACTAGTTCGTCGGCGTCAGTTTGGTGTGTTCCTGCCTTCAGACGATGACATCTTTGTCCTGTGTTGACCACAGTAGCTTCTCTATATTGCAATTCACAACCTTAGTTCACCCAAAAATGAAAATAATGTCATTAATTACTCACCCTCATGCCGTTCCACACCCGTAAGACCTTCGTTCATCTTCGGAACACAAATTAAGATATTTTTGATTAAATCCGATGGCTCAGCGAGGCCTGCATAGATAGCAATGACATTTCCTCTCTCAAGATCCATAAAGGTACTAAAAATATATTTAAATCAGTTCATTCTTAATATTATAAGGCGACGAGAATATTTTTTGTGCGCCAAAAAACAAAATAACGTCTTTTTCACAATATCTAGTGATGTGTGATTTCATAACATTGCTTCTTGAAGCTTCGGAGCTTTACGAATCAAATCGGTGGATCAGAGCTCCAAAGTCACATGATTTCAGCAGTTTGGCGGTTTGACACACAATCCGAATCACTGATTCGACACAAAAGATTCATAACGCTCTGAAGCAGTGTTTTGAAATCGGCCATCACTAGATATTGTTAAGTGTTTTTTTGTTTGTTTGGTTTTTTGGCACACAAAAAATATTCTCGTCGCTTCATAATATTAAGATAGAACCACTGTACTCACATGAATTGATTTAAATATGTTTTTAGTACATTAATGGATCTTGAGAGAGGAAATGTCATTGCTCCCTATGCAGGCCTCACGGAGCCATCGGATTTCATCAAAAATATCTTAATTTGTGTTCTGAAGATGAACGAAGGTCTTGCGGTTGTAAGACCACCGTCATGAGGGTGAGTAATAAATGACAGAATTTTCATTTTTGGGTGAATTAACCCTTTCATTTTAAATGTAGACTTATGAAAAACATTTTTTATTCAAACCAGTAATACAGTAAGACTGAAATTCAGAAAACATTTCTCCCTTAAATTTCTAATTTTAAGCATTTTTTTGCACATAGAAAGTGTTTACATTTTTATTATATGCATCCCACTGGAGGCGGTGTTATTTTAGTATTTATTAATATTTTGAATTTGCTTATATTTTCAGTTTTTATTTTAGTTTAGTTTTACTAGTTTTATTATGTGCTTGTTATGTGCAGAGCAGGCAAAGAAGAGAAGAGGTGGATCCAAACTGTAGCCAAACATAGTTTATTAAACAAAACAAAGAAGATAATCCAAAACCAGAAACATAAGATAAATAACAAGAGCAAAATAACGCAACAGCATAGACAATGACTGAATCTGAGGGTTTATGCTGCCTTCACGTGCTATCGGAAATGGAATGATAATTCCACTGAAGTTGTGATTATGAGTTTATCGCATTTAAGTTTCGAAATGGGAGGGTGTTCATGTGCAATTTTTCCCTTGAAACTCGTATTTACGATAATTTAGAGAGCATTTGAAGGCAGCATTAAATATGCAGAACTAACTAGGAAACCAGATGGGACACAGGTGAAAGGAATCGATAATGAGGAAAACCGAATCAGTAACCAAGGCTGTGTTTGAAATACCCTCATTCACTATTTCCTACATTAGTCCACTAATATAGTTCACTTGAAGGAGTGAATGAAAACGAGTGAATTCAGACACTGAATGTGCCGTAAGGGCTGCCACTTTTGCATAGTTTGTGCTTGCCTTTTAATAATCATTTGAAACTTAGTGAAATGAAAAGATTTATCTTGAACTCTGTCATGGAAACTAGCATGTATTAACCTAAATTAAACAATTTGATAATCAATTAAAAAGGAATATTACACTGTAGACACATTGGACCGTCTTCTGATCAGACGTGGGAATTCATTCAGCGTGCGACTCTCACAGTGCATTATGGATATTCTCTACCTGTTGAGTGTACGTCAGTTGTACACTCGTTATTGTGGTGCATTATGGGATTGAATGAGAGCACTCAAAAACGTCCACTATGGTTTCGGATACTGCTACAAATGACTGTCCCCTCAAATAGTGCCCTATTTAAAGGGTTAGTTCACCCAAAAATGAAAATTCTGTCATTAATTACTCACCATCATGTCGTTCCACACCCGTAAGACCTTCATTCATCTTCGTAACACAAATTAAGATATTTTTGAAGAGCTCTCTGACTCCTCAGTAGACAGCGATATAATCAACACTTTCAAGGTCCAGAAAGGTACTAAAGACATCGTTAAAATAATCCACGTGACTGCATTGGTTCAACCTTAATTTTATGAAGTGACGAGAATGCCCAAAAACAAAACAAAAATAACGACTTTATTTAACAATTTGAACTGCAGCTACGTAAGGATAATGACAGGGAAGAGAAGAGATTGTTGAATAAAGCTGTTATTTTCATTTTCATTTTGTTTTGTTTTTGCGCAAGTATTCTCGTTGCTTCATAAAATTAAGTTTGAACCAATGCAGTCATGTCGACTGTTTTAACGATGTCTTTAGTACCTTTCTGGACCTTGAAAGTGTCGGATTTCATCAAAAATATCTTAATTTGTGTTCCGAAGATGAACGAAGGTGTGGAACAACATGAGGGTGAGTAATTAATGACAGAATTTTAATTTTTGGGTGAACTGTCCCTTTAAGTGTATGGGGCAATTTTAGACGCAGCCTATGAAAACAAACGAGAAGCAAGAACATAGGAGTTGTGTCCCAAATGACGCACTATACACTATGCACTTACACACTATGTACTTATGCACCATGTACTCTATGTACATGGAGTATTTTGTCATTCAACACTGAAATCTGATAGCCCCTCCTCCTCCGCTATGTAATTGAAGCTGCGACAGTTGAATACATGAAGTGTCCAACATTACACACTTTGTTTTTTCTGTTAATTTAGTGCATCATCCAGGTATTTAAAGTGCACTTTTTCTTTTTGAAATTTTCAAGCACTACTTGCACTATTTATACATAAAAACATCATAGAATAGTGCATAAGTACGCAAATTGGGATGCATTCATAGGGAATAAAGGGCACAAGAACAGGAACAGAGGGAAACGATGAAAAACAAACTAAAAGTTCATAAAACAGAACATTTCCACTTTCTTCCACTTTTATTAGTTTCAGTTTTAGTACTTTTACTACCACAATATTAACTTTTTTTTTTAGTTAGTTGCCAAGGCAGAATTTCTAGAAGTTGTTGTTTTACATTTTTTTTTAATCTAATATTTTATTTTATTTCAGCTTGATTTTAGTTATTTCAAGACAATTTATTACTGTGCAGAATTTAAATAATCGCATATCAATAAATTATTTGTTTTGATATATTTAAAAATGCCATTAATATCCAACTATGCCAGCTATCCAAGTCATTATTACAATATTTGATATTGAAGACAGTGAGTAATGCTACCCTATTTATATATGTGTAATCCAATGTTAATGAGACTTACATTTTTATATTTTCTACTCAGGTTGGGCATGTGCAAAGAGTTTCTCTCGTTCCTGACCGGACCCATAACATGCGCACCCTCAGCTTGAAGCCACTGCTGTTTGGTGAGCTTCCAGTTTCTGCTGTAGAGATTTATTTTTATATATTAAATCTTGAAGTTTTGAGTTCGACTCATTAATTATGGATGTAAAAGCAGCACTGAGATTTGTGACAGGAAATGGACACGTGATTCTAGTTTTAAAAAAACACCTTAAATCGTTTAATATCTTTAAAAAATATAGTACAAAGATCTTCTATTATTTACAATATTATGAACACACTGAGATACGTTTTTAAACTCCCTCTTTGTCCCGCCATCTGAAACTCTACCCTCTACACCGATGGCTTTTCCACTTGCGTGCTGCTTGGTTGAGGTGCCGCTGGCGTTTTTCCCAGCTGAAAGCTTTGGTGACTAGCAGTCTCTTGCCCGTCACAGTCCCCGTCAACAGGAAGGTTCCTCCGTCAGGATGGTTGCGGGTCAGGTTGCCCACACAGGTGACGTCTCGCTCCAGCCACAGTGTCAGGCGACTCCTCATTTCTCCTCCCAGCAGCGGACCGTGCTTTAGGACCTCCACCCGAGAACCCAGGGAGAACATGGTCAGGACGGAACTACTGGAGTTCAGTTTGGATAGACGCACTTTAACCACTAGTGGAGAGAAGGAAATAAATGAGTAATGAGATTAGGCATTAATCATTTTTGATGAACAAGCAAAAACTAGTGTTTCTTACCAAAGTCACTTTTACAGAAGAGATCGAGCAGTTCTTTGGATGACGTAGCCTCCTCTAACTCACAGTCCGTGCAGCTCGCACGTGGCATCACTGAAACAAACCACAAAAACCGGTTTGATGGAGAAAACCCAGCATTGTTTTTGTCTGCGCGACTCTGTGAAAGTATATGGTAGGGAAAAGATCTTTGTTTACCTCGGCCTTCATTGCTGGTGCCGTTTTGCATATGCGCAACTGAGGAAATGCACATTAGGTGATCTTTGGGAAACTGGTCACATTGTAGTATTCTGGGCCAGGGGTAACCGTAGCAGTTCATGATGGGGGCGCAGCTGTCCCGTACTGACACACACAAACTCCTACATGGTGAAATGATCCTGAAAAGGCAGAGGAAAACTCACATTCACTGACTGTTTGGAGCTTTGTGATTTGATTTGATTTGGAAAAGTAGCTAAAGATGTCAGGTTTCTTAGCCAACAGATTGAGAAGTATTTTCATTGGTGGTCTCGGCCCGTCACAGAGCCAAATTTAAGATTTGGAGCAAAGCATTAAAAGATTAGTTCACTTTCAAATACAATTTTTGAAAAAAAATTTGAACCCCCATGTCATCCAAAATGTTCATGTCTTTCTTTCTTCAGTCGAAAAGAAATTAAGGTTTTTGAGGAAAACGTTCCAGGATTATTCTCCTTATAGTGGACTTCAATGGGCACCAAATGGTTGAAGGTCAAAATGACAGTTTCAGTGCAGCTTCAAAGAGCTTTAAACAATACCAGACGAGGAATAAGGGTCTTATCTAGCAAAACGATCGGTCATTTTCGAAAAAAGTACAACATTATATACTTTTTAAACACAAATTATCGCCTTGCACATGCTTCCGCTTTCTGTATTCTTCAAAAAGCTTACGTTGAATGTCCTACGCCTTCCCTATTCTACTTACAGAAAAAAACGTAACTGAACCGCGTTTGTTCTGTAAGTAGAATAGGAAAGGCGTAGGACATACAGCGTAAACTTTTTGAAAAATACGGAAAGCGGAAGCATGTGAAAGTCGATCATCTGTTTATATAAAGCATATACAGTTGTATTTTTTTCGAAAATTAATGATGGTTTCGCTAGATAAGACCCTTATTCCTCGTCTGGTATCGTTTAAAGCCCTTTGAAGCTGCACTGAAACTGTAATTTTGACCTTCAACCATTTTGGGGTCCACTATAAGGAGAATAATCCTGGAATGTTTTGCTCAAAAACCTTAATTTCTTTTCGACTGAAGAAAGAAAGACATGAACATCTTGGATGACATGGGGGTGAGTAAATTATCAGGAAAATTTTAATTTTAAAGTGAACTAATCCTTTAAAATGGCAACAATTGCTATTGTTTATATTGCAATTTATATTTATCAAATTTAAACAGAAATTAATTAAATCCGATAAACACATTCTTGCGTAAGCAAGAGTATTGTCCTTGCTATATTGTCATTTCTTTTGTGGCACAAACTTCATTGCAGATGATTTTCACTTCCATTTAACATTTGTACTCATTTACATGATAATGACACCATTTAACATGTAACATTGACCAAAAGCCACAACTGAAAAGATATCCACAGTATATATTTTTTAACATCATCTAGTTTTGAGGGTTATCGTTCCTGCCAATCAATGAAACCGTTTACTGTATTTAGAAATAAGTCTTACCTCTCGAGGCACACGGGAGCGAAGAGCGAGCACAGGAAGATGCGGGCGTGCGGGTGGCACTCCCGGGCGAGGAGCGGCAGCCAGCTGGTGCTCTGCTGAACCGCTTCAGCCGGAGATTCGTGTCCCAGCAAGTTGGGCATCCGCATGCTGTTGTAGCCCAGACCCTGGCACAGGGCCATGTTGGTTGGGATGGGCACACAACGAGAGGATCCCTGGAGTTCCCAGTGTCCGTTGGGCATGGCATTGATGCCTAGGCCAAGCAGCAGCAGCAGTAGAGCGGGCGCTGTCAGCATCATAGTCCAGAGTGGTTCAGAGAGTTGGAGAGTCAGTGTAAGGTAGTGTCAGAGTGAATCAGTAATAGGTGTATTTATACGCCACTGCCTGAGGCCCATTTGGGAGAGGGCGGGACTTTGCAGGATGTGTAATCGGATTGGTTAGGGAGGGTGTGGATGTGTGACTGTGTGTGACTTGCCAGTTGTTCCGTTTCTCTGCTGGAGATGATGAACAGTGAGCTCTACTGTACCACACACTTCCTTTCTTTTTGCTCTCTTTTTTTCCTGAAAAGTGTGACTATTATAACACAACAGATTACCCATGAGGCAGAGGAGGTGTTTACATGCTCATGGATGGATGGATGGGCAGATGGATGGATAGATGGATGGATAGAATGATGGAACGATAGACAGATAGATAGATGGACAGAAGGACGGATGGAAGATGGTTGGATGGATGGATGGATGGATGGATGGATGGATGGATGGATGGAACGATAGATAGATAGATAGATAGATAGATAGATAGATAGATAGATAGATAGATAGATAGATAGATAGATAGACGGATGGATGAACAGACGGGCAGATGGAAGATGGATGGATGGAATGATAGAACGATAGATAGATAGATAGATAGATAGATAGATAGATAGATAGATAGATAGATAGATAGATAGATAGATAGATAAAACTATCTATCTATCTATCTATCTATCTATCTATCTATCTATCTTTTATATATATCTTTGTGTTTACTGTATGAGAAGTTGTCAGACAGTGAAAGCGTAAAGCTGAAACCACTAAGGAAGGGTTGGCTGTGACAGAGGTGTGTGAAAGGAAGTGTGTAAGTGTGAGAGGGCGTCTGTGCGTGTGTGATGCTGAGGAGTTTTTCTTCCCCTGCTGGGAGCACTACACAATGTCTACCCCAAAAATGGCCCTCACTTCCTGTCCGCTCCATTCCCAGGACCCTTTCTTTCCCCTGATCCATTCTAATGAGTTAGAGAGACTGCATCTCTCGCAGACAAACCATGCGGAAGAGCTTTATGAAGAGCGTGCGTCTCTGTGCGTATGTATGTTTATGTGTTATCTGCATTTGAATGGCACAAAACAATAACGGTGATAGATAACACTGAAACCTATATACAGCAATCTAAGTCATTGAGCACTCTCACCCATCCCAGAGAAACAATGGCCCCCACCAGAACGCATTAATGGCACAGTCTCATTAACACTCTCAATGGGTCAGGCAATACCATGAGTCTTAAAGAGGGGGATGGGCGCATTTCATTAGATTTGACAACTTAAAGTGTTAGTTCACCCAAAAACAAAAATTATCCCATGATAATTGGAATAGGTGTATATGGCTAACTTCTTTCAGACAAACACAACCTGAGATGTATTTAAAAATATCCTGGCTCTTCCAAGCTATATAATGGGGGGCAAGATTTTGAAGTCCCAAAAAATGCATCCATCCCATCATAAATATAATCCATACGGCTCCAGGTGGTTAATAAAGGCCTTCTGAAGCAAAGTGATGGGTTTTTGTAAGAAAAAATATCCATATTTAAAAGTTTAGAATCTAAAATAACTAGCTTGTGGCAAATGAGTAATCCTTTGACGCGATGTATGACGCAGGATGTAAGAGTATCAAAAGCTTAGATGCCTCTTGTGGTTTAAACAAATAGGGCAGTGTAACAGATTTAAGCTCATCTTCTCTTAGATCAAAATCGTCAGACATTTCTCTTTCGTTTTAGACTTCTATTTTGTGACCGGTGTTTTGCTTTGCTCTATCCTCTGCGCTTCTGCGTTCATCATTACATCATGCACTGAGTCAGAGGTTACCCTTCCGCCACAAACCAATGAGTACGGCCATCTGCCGGAAGCTAGTTATTATAGTTAATAAAGTTTTAGATATGTATATTTTTCTTACAAAACCCATCGCTTCGCTTCAGAAGGCCTTTATTAACCCCCTGGAGCCGTATGGATTACTTTTATGATGGACGCAAAATCTCACCTCCATTCACTGCCCATTATAAAGCTTGGAAGAGCCAGAATATTTATAAAAATATCTCTGATTGTGTTCATCTGAAAGATGAAAGTCATATACATCTAGGATGGCTTTAGGGTGAGTAAATCATGGGATAATTTTCATTTTTGGGTTAACTATCCCTTTAATGGCCACTGCACACAATATTAGCTATATAATGTGACCACTACCCAGATTAAACAAATCTTAATATATACAGTACCAGTCAAACATTTGAGTACATCATTATTATTATTATTTTTTAATAATACTATCAAAGTCATCAAAACTATAAATTAACACAAAAAAAAAAAAAAAATTTTTAATTGCATTTATTTATTTTATTTATGAAAATATTTATTTCCAAATAATATATACATTTTATACATAATGATTTAATTATTTAAAAAAAATTCTACATAACAAATTTTAGTCATTTAAGCATAAACCTTTTAATTCAAATGTTTTTAAGATAATGGGAAACAACAAATTTAGTCCAAACTTCTGTGACTTCAAACTTCTATTTTATTTTTTTTCTTTAAGACAGGTCATAACCAAAGTCAGTTACATAAAAAGGTAGATCAGTGTAATTTGAATATGAAAATTAAGACTGATTACCCCTTGGCTAACTGCTCAGACTAAACCGACTAAACAGCATTAGTAGCTGTGTTCATGCAACTGACCTCAGGCTAAATGGGGTTTTTTTACTACCAACTTCTGTTCAAGCCATCCTCACATTCACCTGGAAATGTTGGTTCTCGCCAAATGAGAATTGATGACATTAACACCCATTTGCAGTGAAGTGCGGCGGTGGGCAGGTCTGTTGATTAGCCCTGCATAGTGTGACTGAGATACTTTAATCCTTTAGTCTAATCTCATAATGTTGACGTTCTCTCTGTCTGCCTTTCGGTGGAACTCTCACAGACACTTACTTCTACAATAGATCAAACAGGGATGCTCTGAAATCATGCCAGCTTTTAAGACACCCTTAACACATTGTTAAGAGGTGTGCTGGGATCTTCTGCTGATAAGCAACACCTTAGCAACCACATAGCAACGGTCTGGCATTCACCTTACCACCCTAGCATCACTGAGTTTGCCACCCTTAAATAGCAACTAAACTATTTATTAAACTATACCTATACTAAACTATACTATACTAACTGTAATCAAATAAAAAAAATGCAGAGGTTTTTATTTGCAAAATAAAAGTCTGCTATATAAATACCAGCCATACCTGATCACAGATAAATGTTACATATTTAAAATTCTATACTGTTTTGTTTAAACAAATTGAAAGTAAAACACTAAACTAAAATCAATCATTTTAAATGCTGCACGTTAAAGGGATAGTTCACCCAAAAATTAAAATTCTGTCATCATTTACTCCCCCTCAAGTTGTTCCAAACCTGTATACATTTCTTTGTTCTGCTGAACACAAAGTAATTTATTTGGAAGAATGTTTGTAACCAAGCAGATCTCGCCCCCCATTGGCTACCATAGCAGGGAAAAAAATACTATGGTTGTCAACTTTCACTCAATCCATATTACGCCCTACTCTGACTAATGGACCTTTTCTCAACACCAAATACAACATATTATTTATATAAAATAATTTTTATTTAACAATATTTAAATGAACAACAATAGCCATTATAATTGACAATAGGAAATAAACAATTGTACAATTCAGTCAAACGTACAAAAGTAGTGCTCTACACGAAGTACAGTAAGTTAAATATAGCCTTAATATTAAATTATTAAATTTAACATTTCAATTTGTTCAGGAACAAGTAATAGATTAATAAGACCAATGATTGCCTGTTTTATGTACCCAAAATGAATTATGTCTCATGTTTAACCACTATAAGAGCCAGCGGCAAATCCCTGAAGCACTGACCGAGATGAAGCTGTTCTCGGCGGGTACACGAGCACTGAACGGCCGCTGACAGCCTGGAGCTCACATATGCGAAAACATCTAAACAAATTGTAAAATAGGCATTATGATTAAATATGAGTCACATATTTCAGGTCTAAACAACTACATTCCCACCTTAAAACTACAGTTTGTGGTACAACAAGTGTGGTATTTGTAAAAAAAAAAAATGGTGGATTTGCTCGGTCACCATGACAGTCGCTTCAAACGGAGTGATATAAACGGTGAATAGGTAGGAGTGCTGTTATCACTAGAATATCACACGGCTCTCAGCCAATCAGATTCGAGAACAAGAAAGAACTGTTGTCTATCTATCTATCTATCTATCTATCTATCTATCTATCTATCTATCTATCTATCTATCTATCTATCTATCTATCTATCTATCTATCATCAGTGGCATGCGGTCCATATAAGCTGTGAATGACTAATATTAGTCAGCAACTAATATTAAATTAAATTACTATTAAATCCCTTGTTTGAGGTGTACCATAAAGCCTACATGTTTGGAAATGCGTATGTAACTGTCTGTAATTTATTTATTTGCCAAACGACGGTAATTTTATTTAAATCTACCAGTTACGGAGACTTCCGGGTAAGCGGATCTACAGCAGCTTTTGCGCCTTCGCGCTTTTGTTAAGGATCTTCATCATTGAACCGCGTTCTCATTGGTTTGCTGGCCTATGGCAGATTACATAGCAGGATAAGCTATGAGCGGATCGCTCGCCCAAGAGGAAAAATGAGCTGCTGCCAGATCTCGATCACCGAAAATCACATTGTATTTGATACAAAACTAACTAAAAGTAGCCAAATGGGGAAAAAAATCATAACTAAAACTATTTTTATAGTATTTAATTTTCTACATAGAGAATTTTTTTTATGAAAACTTAAGACAGTCCCACTGTAACTAGGCCTATCAGAGGATGTTAATCGATAGTCTGTGCGTTTGCTAAAAGTCATCAGTTTGCACAATTTCAACTTACACTGCGTTCCAAATTATTATGCAAGAGACAAATCAGTAAGATTTCTGTACAATAAACATTCAGATTTTAGTTTTTCTAAGAAAATGTTTGTTCATTTATTTATCCATGTCTTTTTAGATAACTGGTATCAATCTCAGACAAAATAATTTGCCAGATCTATGGAAACCCTACTTAGAGGTTGTTCCACATTATTAAGCAAGTCACAGTTCTCATGCCATATGGAGAGGAAGAAAGATCTTTCTGAAGATGGAAAGCATGAAATGGTGCAATGTTGTGCAAAAGGCATGAAAACAACTAATATTGTGTGAAACTGAATGGAGATTATCAAATTATCATAGATTTGTGAGTGATTTAGAGCACAGCAGAACTCGGTCAGATAAAGGCTTATTAATGAAAGTTCCTGTCAAAAAATTAATTGTATTAAAAGTGCAGCTATAAAAAAAGCCAGTGTTGAGCAGCAAACAGGTATTTGAAGCTGCTGGTGCCTCTGGAGTCTCAAGAAGCTCTGCATGCAGGCTGGCAGTTGTGTGTAAAGATGCATTTCAGCCACTCCAAACCAAACCTCACAAAGAGAAACATTTACAGTGGGTTTAGAAATACATGAAGACTCATTTTTAAATAGTTTTATTCACCGACTAATGCCGTACTACAATGGATGGTCTAAATGGATGGATTTCTGGATGGTTGGTGAATGGCCACCACGTTCCAACAAGACTGCGACGTCAGCAAGGAGCTGGTGGGTGATGATTTGGGCTGGAATACTGGGAAGTGAGATGGAGGGTATTAAAATGACTTTTGCAAGATATGTGGGGTTCATAACTGGCCATTTTCAGCTATGGTATAAAAAGGAGGATAGTGCACAGTACAGTGCACTATTGTACATTGCACTATGCACTATCCCATGCTGCAAAAATACACCACAGCAATAAAACTGTTTGAAAATGTATTTCTACACCCACTGTAAATGTTTCTCTTTGTTAGGTTTGGTTAGTGGTGTCTAAAATGCATCTTTACGCACAACTGCCATCCTGCATGGTGAGGTTCTCAAGACTCCAGAGACACCAGCAGCTTCAAATACCTGTTTGCTGCTCAACACTGGCTTTTTTATAGCTGCCCTTTTAATAAAATTCTTTTTTTTTGACAGGAACTTTCATTAATAAGCCTTTATCTGACCGAGTTCTGCTGTGCTCTAAATCACTCACAAATCTTATGATAATTCGATAATCTCCATTCAGTTTCACACAATATTAGTTGTTTTCATGCCTTTTGCACAACATTGCACCATTTCATGCTTTTCATCTTCAGAAAGATCTTTCTTCCTCCCCATATTGCATGAGAACTGTGACTTGCATAATAATGTGGAACAACCTCTAAGTAGGGTTTCCATAGACCTGGCAAATTATTTTGTCTGAGATTGATACCAGTTATCTAAAAAGACATTGATAAATAAACAAACAAACATTTTCTTAGAAAAACTAAAATCTGAATGTTTATTGTACTGAAATTTTACTGATATGTCAATTGCATAATAATTTGGAACGCAGTGTATTTTTAAAGAATACTGATATTTTTATTTATTATAGCCTACTTCTATTTATTATAATTACATTTTATTTTTTATTTATAATAGACTGCTAATATTTATTTTATACTTAGTTTTAATTATTAGTTTAAAAATACTTCTGGCATACATTTAAATTGACGCAATGATGTTTTTTATTTGTCATGTCTGATTTAGGTCTGTGTCCTAAACTGATACGTTTAAAGGTGAAGTATGTTGTTTCTGTGACACTAGCTGCACCTAGCGGATTACAAAAATACAGCATATTTTGCAAACGCACCTTTCGCATGTCGCGCCTCCATCGACTCAAACATCACAAAAGCTCTTACAGGTGTTTGTGAAGGCACGTCTCAACAGGTAAATATGGGCTGCTCTCAATAAAAGGTCCAACATATTAGAAATACTTTTCGCTGTGTTGCTATTTGTCATGAGCAAGCAAATGAATAAACTAACACTGAGAACGCGAGCGTCTCGCATATTAGCTATAAACCCATTCAACGTAACTGCATTGGCCACATTTTTTTTTACATGATGCACCACCCGTACCTGGTTTAAAAAGTCACCGCTCGCCACTGCTATATATATATATATATATATATATATATATATATATATATATATATATATATATATGACTCTTTGGTACGTACCTCAGTATTGAAGTCACGGTTCACAGTTTGGTACAGCAGAGGGGAGAAAAATAAACTTAAAATTGCTCTTTTCTCTACTTTTTTTTTTTTTTATTAAACTGGTTTATTGAACAAATTGTGTCTCTCTATTTAAATAAATTCAGCTATAATTGACATTTTCTTAAGGATAAAAAAAATCTATCTCAGCCAATGCGGTAAACTATATACAGGGAGCCCTTTCTTGCACATTACTATAATATTAAAGGTTACAATTACTTTTGAATGGTAGTACATATATAGTTTATCATTATAATTCATATTATTGGTTGGGGTATGCAATCTGACATCTGCATGTTGATGTGTGTTCCAGAGATCCCAGGATTCCTGAGTGTGGAGGAGAGCAGTGTGGTGATGCAGCTAGCCCAACTGAAGGGCCTGACCCACAGCTCTCTCCTCACGGCCCCTGACAGCCAGGAGGAGCAGCTCACTCAAGATGAGCTCTTCAGCCTGCTCGACCTCAACCAGGACGGTCTTCTGCAGAGGGAGGAGGTCAGGCACAATCATTCTACACTTCACTGCTAGTGTTGAACCTTAAACGTATCAGTTCAATAGCTTAAAGAGGGCAAAAAATGAAAATTCTGTCATCGTTTACTCACCCCAATGTCTTTGCAAACCTGTGTGACTTTTTTTTACTTCTGTGAAACTAAAAGCGAGTTGTGGTGGAGGGGAGTATTTCACTGAATAATAACTTTCGGTGTATCGCCAAAACATTGTAGTGCTTCTTTGATAGCTTAATATCTCATTTGTTGTTCCACGGAATAATCTCATGGAATGATGTGAGGGTGAGTGAATGATGACAGAATTCTATTTTTAGGTGAACTCTCCCTTTCGAGGATGAGAGTGAGCATGGAGAGAGCTGAGAGAGATAGAAACAGAGAAAGCAATGAAATTAATTTTCCTAGAGCTAAAAGCATCTGTTCTGCCACAGATTTTGAGTCTGTCCCATTCGACTGATGGATCTTGGCTAAGCTCATACAATTTACGGAAAATCCACACCGGGCTTGAGACCAACCCTTCTGGTAAGTGAAGTGTGTGTGTGTGTGTGTGTGTGTGTGTGTGTGTGTGTGTGTGTGTGTGTGTGTGTGTGTGTGTGTGTGAAAGAGAGTGGTGGGTCTGATACAATGACACAACATGCAGTGTTTTCTAGCAGCTTCCGGATGGATCCTATTAGTCTCATTAATATGAGGGTTACACACACACACACATCCGCCTCAAATACGGACTCACTGAGGTTGCGTCCCCTCTTCCGGTCCCCCTGCCCTATTGTCTGGAGAGCATCCCGCTGTGGTTTGGTTCCGGAGGGGAAAGAGTGAAGACTCACTGACCTGTGAATAAAGGAGAAAAATAGAGAAATGCTATTCTCTTTATTCTCGCCTTGTTCATTGTAACGCTGCCGTCAACTATAATATTTTTTTGCTGTTTGCTGAGACGTGCATCTCTGCGACTCCTGCTCATACTTAAAGTTGAGAATTTTAAACGCACCCCTAACCCTAAATATTAATCCTCAGCATGTAACTTGTCCCACACCATTTGTGATTTTTGGAACCTACATAAATGATAACTGAAATCATGCAGCTTGTTGATGAATCACAATGAGTCACAATGAAGGAGGGATCCAAGCCATATATAGAGACTAGGATATCATAGAGACTTGTAAATGAGCACTCTTGTCTTGGGCCTGAAGGAAACCACTTAGAACACATCAGCAACCACGTAACAGTGCATTAAAACATTCAGAACATCTTAGCAACCTTATAGCAACATCTTTGCAACCACATAACCATAAACTAGCATTACACCACTCATATTTTCTTTAAAGATGACCTGTTATGCAAAATTCACTTTTACATAGTGTTTGAACACTGATGTGTGTCGACAGTGTGTGTAAACAACCAGGCTATAATGGTAAAAATCTGCCCATTACTTTTTTAATAATCCCCATAAACCAGAAGCGGTGTCTGAAAATACGCTGTTCCAGATTTCTCCCTACTCTGATGTCACAAGCCCCGCCCATGAATGGTGACGATCTAACTTCCGTTTTCGGTTTAGGTCTTTTGTATGTGCTTCATGAAAAATGATCTGTTTTATTCAAGATAACTTAAAAGGAGCGAGCAAAGATGAGGATAACTGATGTCCCCCACATATGTAGATTGATATTAAAGGTGCCCTAGAATGCTTTTTCACAAGATGTAATATAAGTCTAAGGTGTCCCCTGAATGTGTCTGTGAAGTTTCAGCTCAAAATACCCCATAGATTTTTTTAATTCATTTTTTTAACTGCCTATTTTGGGGCATCATTATAAATGCACCGATTCAGGCTGCTTCCCCTTTAAATGATCACGCTCCCCACCCCCAAGCCCGCGACTCTATAATACATAAACAAAGTTCACACAGCTAATATAACCCTCAAAATGGATCTTTGCAAAGTGTTCGTCATGCAGCGTACCCGATTATGTAAGTATAGTATTTATTTGGATGTTTACATTTGATTCTGAATGAGTTTGAGGCTGTGCTCCGTGGCTAATGGGCTAAAGCTAACATTACACACTGTTGGAGAGATTTATAAAGAATCAATGAAGTTGTGTTTATGAATTATACAGACTGCAAGTGTTTAATAATGAAAATAGCGACAGCTCTCTTGTCTCCATGAATACGGTAAGAAACGATGGTAACTATAACCACATTTAACAGTACATTAGCAACATGCTAACGAAACATTTAGAAAGACAATTCACAAATATCACTAAAAATATCATGATATCATGGATCATGTTAGTTATTATTGCTCCATCTGCCATTTTTCGCTGTTGTTCTTGCTTGCTTACCTAGTCTGTTGATTCAGCTGTGCACAGATCCAGACGTTAATACTGGCTTGTCTAATGCCTTGAACATGGGCTGGCATATGCAAAAGTTGGGATCGTACATATTGCGTCACAAGTCGTTAGTGTTATGTTGAGATTCGCCTGTTCTTCAGAGGTCTTTTAAACAAATGAGATTTACATAAGAAGGAGGAAACAATGGAGTTTGAGACTCACTGTATGTCATTTCCATGTACTGAACTCTTGTTATTCAACTATGCCAAGGTAAATTCAATTTTCAATTCTATGGCACCTTTAAAAAGCTTTTTTAATTTTTCTTCTTCACACTAACATTTACATATTTAATAGAATAAAACACCTATAACAATGTGAACTAGGTAGTTTCGCTGAATACCTTAAAAGTCCATAGATATGCCGACAGTTCATACTGCTGTTAACACTTTCTCTGACAAGTGGATGCAGTGAGACCAGTTTTCTGGTTTGGTCATGTGACGTTCAACATATACACTGAGGACACAGTGGATTAATTTTATTTATGAAAGAAATAAGGTAGGCTGAAGAAATTAGGTAAAGTCTTAAATGTTTGTGCAAATCATTTTACGCCGGACTGCTTCACAAACAATGGTCAGTTCAATGCTGGATTTGCACAAAAGTTAATTATAAAAGATGGGTCGATATAGCCAATGCGCATGTGCATTCCTAAGCGCGAGTCTCAGGTTTCTACTGGAACCGGAGCCTCTAACAGCAGCTGCAGTGACGCAATAACTTTATTAACTTTTACTTAGAAGGTGGGATGTCTTCCGCCATATTGCACATTGCAGTTTCTCCCATTCATAACTAATAGGAGTGAACCTTATTTCTATATCTATAGTCTTTAACCTGTACAATAATTTATAGATGATCATGACTGAACATGCTAATCAATAAGTTTAATAAAGTTAATTCCACAACAACTACATAAATTCATCAGCTAACCATTCAGAAACGTCCTGTTGCATTCGAACGCCGTGTCTACACCGGACGCAAGCGGCGCGATGCTACACGACAAAAGGCAATGGAACCAATTATAATCAGTAATGCCTCATTCTGTTTATGATGTACTGACATGAAGGACAAATGCTTTGCAACGAGTGTAGATAGCTTTTAGCTGTCGCGACACGAGCGACAACGTTTGTGTCCAGTGTAGACATGGTGTAAAAGTTGTAACTTCTTCCTGAGTCTCTCCGTTCGAACATATAAGGCTGAATACCGCTGCTGACAATTTATGACATTTTGGCTGCGTGAGATTCTCCTGTTTTGTTGTTGCTGGAGTATCCGAAGCACAAGCTGTAAAGGCTCTGCCCTCTTTATAAAAGGGGGCGGGGGACAGCAGCTCATTTGCATTTAAAGGAACACACACAAAAACGGCATGTTTTTGCTCACACCCAAATAGGGGCAAATTGGACATGCTATAATAAAAAATCTGTGGGGTATTTTTGAGCTGAAACTTCACAGACACATTCTGGTGGCACCAGAGACTTATATTACATCTTGCGAAAAGGGGCATAATAGGTCCCCTTTAAAAATGAAATCTAAATTCCAGTTAATATTTTTTTTTTATCATGACATCTTTGCTTTAAATGGTCAAATAGAAGCATAATGTGCAGAATTTGATTTTATTGCTATGTGACTGAGATTGCTGTCTGGTGTGTGTATGCAGGAGTTTTGTCTCTGCAGGAGTTTAAGCGTGTCAGTGGTGGAGTGTTGCAGTACAGCGGAGCTGGCCAAGGTTTGGATGGCCACGCCAAGGTCAGGCAGAGAAGCACACACACACAACTTTATCTCGGAGAGGGCACACACCACCTGCTGAAGAGCATCAGAAATAGGTAATACATTCTGATGGCTGCAGTAGTGGTTAAAGCTCAGGGCTGGGAATCAAAAGGATCCTGATTTGATCCATCACAGTTATGCACTCAAGCAACACACTTAAAGATAGTTCACCCTGAAATGAAAAGTCTTTTATTGTTTGATCCATGTACCTTCTCATACTTAAAAAGCAATAAAGAGAAATGCAAAATTGTTTGTTGTTGATTTTTTTTTCTTTTTGTTTAAGAAACAGAATAAGAATTGAGCTATTTTTTTATTATTATTATTATTATTATTTTTTTTTTTTTTTTTTCAAGGATAAAAATGAGTTTACACCTTTAATATTTGATTAATATACATGGGCGGCCCTAAAACTGGCCTTTTTCAAATGACCAGAAGGTACATGGACCTTCGCTTTTACTCAACCTCATATCATTCCAATCCTTTACATGTTTTAATCCATTTGTTTTGGACTTCTCATTGACTTTCTATGTATGAACAAATGGTTAAAACGTGTTTTGTTTGGTTTGGTTTTGGGCACCTCATCGTAGACTTTTCAACGTTGAAATGTGTTTTTTTTTGTTTGTTTGTTTTATGTTTTTTTTTTGTTCACCTTGTTGATATTCATTGAATGAACAAAACAGTTGAAATGTGTTTTTTTGTTTGTTTGTTTAGTTTTGTTTTGGTTCACCTCTTTGACTTTCATTGTGAATGAACAAAACAGTTTAAATGTAGTTTTTTTTTGTTTGTTTAGTTTTGTTTTGTTCACCTCATTGACTTTCATTGAATGAACAAAACAGTTTAAATGTAGTTTTTTTTGTTTGTTTAATTTTGTTTTGTTCACCTCATTGACTTTCATTGAATGAACAAAACAGTTTAAATGTAGTTTTTTTTGTTTGTTTAATTTTGTTTTGTTCACCTCATTGACTTTCATTGAATGAACAAAACAGTTTAAATGTAGTTTTTTTTTGTTTGTTTGTTTGTTTTATGTTCACCTCATTGACTTTCATTGAATGAACAAAACAGTTTAAATGTAGTTTTTTTTGTTTGTTTAGTTTTAGTTTTGTTCACCTCATTGACTTTCATTGAATGAACAAAACAGTTTAAATGTAGTTTTTTTTTGTTTGTTTAGTTTTGTTTTGTTCACCTCATTGACTTTCATTGAATGAACAAAACAGTTTAAATGTAGGGTTTTTTTTTGTTTGTTTGTTTGTTTTATGTTCACCTCGTTGACTTTCATTGAATTAACAAAACAGTTTAAATGTAGTTTTTTTTGTTTGTTTAGTTTTAGTTTTGTTCACCTCATTGACTTTCATTGAATGAACAAAACAGTTTAAATGTAGGGGTTTTTTTTGTTTGTTTAGTTTGTTTTATGTTCACCTCGTTGACTTTCATTGAATTAACAAAACAGTTTAAATGTAGTTTTTTTTTGTTTGTTTAGTTTAGTTTTGTTCACCTCATTGACTTTCATTGAATGAACAAAACAGTTTAAATGTAGTTTTTTTTTGTTTGTTTAGTTTTGTTTTGTTCACCTCATTGACTTTCATTGAATGAACAAAACAGTTTAAATGTAGGGTTTTTTTTTGTTTGTTTGTTTGTTTTTGTTCACCTCGTTGACTTTCATTGAATGAACAAAACAGTTTAAATGTAGTTTTTTTTGTTTGTTTAGTTTTGTTTTGTTTCACCTCGTTGACTTTCATTGAATGAACAAAACAGTTTAAATGTAGTTTTTTTTGTTTGTTTAGTTTTGTTTTGTTCACCTCGTTGACTTTCATTGAATGAACAAAACAGTTTAAATGTAGTTTTTTTTGTTTGTTTAGTTTAGTTTTGTTCACCTCATTGACTTTCATTGAATGAACAAAACAGTTTAAATGTAGTTTTTTTTTTGTTTGTTTAGTTTTGTTTTGTTCACCTCGTTGACTTTCATTGAATGAACAAAACAGTTTAAATGTAGTTTTTTTTTGTTTGTTTAGTTTTGTTTTGTTCACCTCATTGACTTTCATTGAATGAACAAAACAGTTTAAATGTAGTTTTTTTTGTTTGTTTAGTTTTGTTTTGTTCACCTCATTGACTTTCATTGAATGAACAAAACAGTTTAAATGTAGTTTTTTTTTGTTTGTTTGTTTGTTTTATGTTCACCTCATTGACTTTCATTGAATGAACAAAACAGTTTAAATGTAGTTTTTTTTTGTTTGTTTAGTTTTGTTTTGTTCACCTCATTGACTTTCATTGAATGAACAAAACAGTTTAAATGTAGTTTTTTTTTGTTTGTTTAGTTTTGTTTTGTTCACCTCATTGACTTTCATTGAATGAACAAAACAGTTTAAATGTAGGGGTTTTTTTGTTTGTTTGTTTGTTTTATGTTCACCTCGTTGACTTTCATTGAATGAACAAAACAGTTTAAATGTAGTTTTTTTTCTTTAGTTTAGTTTTGTTCACCTCATTGACTTTCATTGAATGAACAAAACAGTTTAAATGTAGTTTTTTTTGTTTCTTTAGTTTTAGTTTTGTTCACCTCATTGACTTTCATTGAATGAACAAAACAGTTTAAATGTAGTTTTTTTTGTTTGTTTGTTTGTTTTATGTTCACCTCATTGACTTTCATTGAATGAACAAAACAGTTTAAATGTAGGTTTTTTTTTGTTTGTTTAGTTTTGTTTTGTTTTGTTCACCTCATTGACTTTCATTGAATGAACAAAATGGTTGAAATGTAGTTTTGTTTTGCTTTGTTTTGTTTCGTTTTGTTTTAGACACCTCGTTTACTTTCATTGAATGAACAAAAACAGTTGAAACTGTTGGGGATAAACAGTTTAGGACCCTTGAAACCAGATATGTTGAATAAAGACCCGGAGTCAAAGTTTTAAAAAGATTAATAAATTGAAGAAAAATTTATTGAAAAATAGTTTGCAGTTTCATCAGCAGAAGCCAGCTTCAAGTCTCACAAGGAGTTCGTAGGCCGCTCTGCATACATTCACATTTCCACAACAATTATACTCTAACAGAGTCAACTAACTACGTCATTACTTCAGGTTGAATGATTCTGATTGGCTAAGGAAAATAGACAAGATTAGAAATTTTCCACACGTGGACAGATAGTAAGAAGCATATCTCCCTTTGTTACGGTGATGACGAGGGGACCCTGGATTTAGGTACCGGATGTCCTTTTGGGGTCATGACACAGTGTCTGCTGGTCTCAAGCAGAATCCCAGCTGTGCAGGATCCCTTTGTACTGGACAAAACACTTAGCGCACATACACAGATACACATGATTCACAGCTTCTTCAAGGCTGAAGTTGATCTGAGCTCTGAGCTTTGAGCAGGAAACTTTCCCCAAAACATACTGATAACATGTTCTTTTCTCTCAGTGAGAGGTACAGAGGAAATAGATGCTTTAACATACATTGAAGAAGTCATTCAAATAATTTAACAGAAATATAAATGTTGATTAATAACTTAAAAGATATATATTGAAGCGGCAGTGGATTCCAGAATTCCATCCCTTCAAAACACTCAAGTCATACATGTTTGGAACGACATAAGAATGAGTAGGCTACATTTTGAAAAATGTTTCAACTGTTTTTGTCCAAAACAAAAAAGAAAAGAAAAGAACCATTTTGTTGATATTCATTGAATGAACAAAACCAGTATAAAAGCACAGACAAACTATTTGTTTTTCTCCAGAGTGACCCGTTTAACACGCCTGCCGTCCTCATTGGTCGATCTCAGCGAGCCAATGGAAGTCGTCCGTTATGAGCAGGGCGGGTATAGCCACGCCCACCACGACAGCAGCCCCCCCAGCCCTGACAGCAGCTGCGCCCACACACATCTGGCAGCAAATAACTCCGCCTCTAACCAAGTTGCATGCAGGTACATTTTAAGACGTTTTGCATCCAATTTGATTGACTCGTAAAATTGTTGCAGCATAATAAAGGTGTTTCTATTTCCCAGGTATCTGACGGTCCTGCTGTATCTGAACTCGGCAGATGGAGGTGGAGAGACCAGCTTCCCTGTGGCTGACAACAGGACATACGAGGAGGAGGTGAGCCATGTCTTGTTTCTATGGCAACAGGGGGAGGTGAGCTCTGTTGCCATAGCAACCAGCCGGTGACAGGAAGAAGGTCTTGAATTGTGATGGCTATCTTGATGTTATTGCAGTGTTTATGGCTTCATTTGAAAACTGTGCGCGTTTCAGGTCTTAGGTGATCTCTCTCAGCAGTACTGTGATAAAGGAAATCTGAAGATCAAACCTGTTGCTGGAACTGCTCTACTGTGGTACAACCACCTTTCAGATGGCAATGGTGATTTTCATAATCATTCCAAACTTTTGACCGTCATGTATGCATCATGAATATTAATGAACTCATGTTCTTCTCCATTCGTTTCCGTCAGGTTGGGTTGGAGAGTTGGACGAATTCTCTCTCCACGGCGACTGCTCGGTCACTCGGGGCTTCAAATGGACAGGAAGTGTGTGGGTGAACATCGACCCCGACCAGCAGCGTCAGGAGCGCTACCAGCGTCTGGTCTCGTGGCATCCAGAGGAGCAAAGCAAAAGGCCAGAGCATGGAGACCTTCACCAAGACCTCTGAACCAGACCTCCTGTCAGGAGTTACGCTTCTACGCTGATCTAGAATCAGTTTCCGCTAGGAAAGACCTCATGTGAAGCCTGGTCCAGTAAGAGATATACCCACTGCTGCAAGCTTGACCTTTATATAGCTGTCACCCCCCTGCTCCGGTGACATATCATTCAATATTCATGAGTTCAACTGGGAAAATGATAGCTAAACTTTCAGTGATATAATTTGCTGGTTTCGCACAAGATATGTATTCTTTATTTATGAAAGATTTTATTTATTCAATGTTGCATATTTATTGAAATTATTTATTTGTCATATCGCCATTTATTAAATTATTTAGTATTTTATTATTATATATATATATTATATATATATATATATATATATATATATATATATATATATATAAATGTGTGGTGTGTACATATATATAAATATAGTCACATAATGTGTGTCTATTTATCTCAGGTTTGGTTAAACACAGGTTGTCTTTTTCCATTTTAATGCACTATTTCAAACAAAGAAATTGTCAGATATGTAAGTTAAATTAAGTAAGAAATAAATTCATATTGTAGAACAGTATGGGTGGTGTGTTCAGTTAATTGGTCAACTTTTTGTAAGAATTAAACACTCACACAGATTTCACAGGGCACGTTTTCCCCACAAGAGGGCGTCATATTCACTTACACGAACAAAGATCTCCACTTACGGATGCACAGCAGCTATAATGCCCTCTGAGCATTTATAAGTCGGCAGTGTAGGGAACTTCGCATTCCAGGGCCCAGTTTTATGGCAGGGACCCTTTCTTACTGTAACAGTGGAGAAACTTTTGCAACATTTTGGTTGGTTCTTGGTCTAGCACAAACAAATGTTTAATATCATCAGATAAGGATGCTAAGACAACTGACAGACATCTCAAGCGTGGGAAGTCCAAAGGCAGTTTCGTCCCTGCACCCATCTTGAGACTAATCCCTGAGGATTCAGCCAACTCCCATAAAATTCCTTAAAGGGTAAGTTGACCCAAAAATGAAAATAATGTCTTTTATTACTCACCCTCATGTCGTTCTACACCCGTAAGACCTTCGTTCATCTTCAGAACACAAATTAAGATATTTTAGTTGAAATCCGATGGCTCCATGAGGCCTCCATAGTGACATTTCCTCTCTCAAGATCCATAAAGGTACTAAAAACATATTTAAATCAGTTCATGTGAGTACAGTGGTTCAATATTAATATTATAAAGCCACGAGAATATTTTTGGTGCGCCAAGAAAACAAAATAACGACTTATATAGTGATGGCCGATTTCAAAACACTGCTTCAGGAAGCTTCGGAGTGTTATGAATCAGCGTGTCGAATCAGCTATTCGGAGCGCCAAAGTCACGTGATTTCAGCAGTTTGGCGGTTTGACACGTGATCCGAATCATGGTTCGATATGCTGATTCATGATGCTTCCTGAAGCAGTGTTTTGAAATCGGCCATCACTAGATAGGTCGTTATTTTGTTTTTTTGGCGCACCAAAAATATTCTTGTCGCTTTATAATATTATTGAACCACTGTACTCACATGAACTGATTTAGATATGTTTTTAGTACCTTTATAGATCTTGAGAGAGGAAATGTCATTGCTGTCAATAGAGGCCTCATCGGATTTCAACTAAAATATCTTTCTAGTTCAACATCTTACACATTTGTGTTCAAGGCTTCAAGTTCACCGTCATCAGACTGCTCACGTGAAACATAAATATCACTTTATCAAACCTCTTTCCAGAGACCTTGTCATTGTTGTGTATTATCAGGATATGATTTTCTAATTTACATTAGAGGTAATATAACTGATGTTTGTTAATAACAAGTCATCCTTAATTCATTTTTTTGATGTTTAATAAGGGTCCCATAAGATAATGTAACTCTGCCATAGCCACACCCAACTTAAAGGATTAGTTCACTTTAAAATAAAAATACCCCAAGCTTTACTCACCCTCAAGCCATCCTAGCTGTATATGACCTTCTTCTTTCTGATGAACACAATCAGAGATATTTTAATAAATATCTTGACGCATCCAAGCTTTATAATGGCAGTGAACGGAACAAACGAATATGAAGCTGAAGAAAGTACATCCATCCATTATAAATGCACTCCACACGGCTTCAGTGGGTTACGCCTTCCGTATTCAACTTACGAAAAACGTCAGTTACATTTTTATACAGAAGGCATAGGGTATAACGTCAGCGTTTTGAACTGCTAGAGTTTTACACTTAAGTCATAAGTTGAATACAGAAGGTGGTCTGGTGAAGCTTGAAATTTTACTTCATAACTTGATAAATATGGATATTTTTCTTCCACAAACGCATCACTTCTAAAAGTCACTGCCATTATAAAGCTTGAGAGCTTCAGGGTATTATTAATATTTCTCAGATTGTGTTCATCAGAAAGAAGAAAGTCATATACACCTAGGATGGCTTGAAGGTAAGTAAATCATGGGGTAATTTTCATTTTAAAGTGAACTAATCCTTTAATCACTTGTATTTTATGCACTTTATTCCTTTACCATTTATGGTATTCATTTAGAAGTTTTGTTGATTAACTCTGGTTTCTTTTTGTTAATAAAATGTATTTTATTACACTTGTCTGTACTGAGCCTACTGGAAGAGAACTGAACTGAGCTGGACAACGACATCACTGTTTTTCAGAAATGAACTAATTTAATAATCGATGATCTTTACAAGGGAGCTGAATCAATGACTTTTCTTTTAGAGCTGCTGTACAGCTGAAATGAACTGCATCAATGAATCATTGACCACTATCCCTGTAAAGCTGCTTTGAAACCATCTGTATTTTGTAAAGCGCCATATAAATAAAGGTGATTCGACGTGACCAAAACTCATATTATCTGGTGCCCATGTAGACCAAGTCCTCACATTTATGGTGCCCATTTTAAGCATGAATCACAACAGTAGTTAGGGTTAGTTGTAAAATGTTGACAATAAATACTATTTATATAAATAATAAACTTGGTCTGTCTTTTGAGTTTTAAACTTTAATGGTCTGGCATTGATATTTTTGATAGCTTAAAACTGATGAGACACAATTATAGAAATGTACTTATGTATCCTAAAGGGATTCTGACAGCAATTTGATAGTTATTCATTTTAATAATAACAATAATTTTTAGAAACTGTATAGTTAGGGCCCGAGCACCGACGGTGTGAGGACCCTATTGGAATTGCTCCATTTATTATTATTCTTCTTCTTCTCCAAAGTGAATTGCATTTTTGAGGGCCTGAATGTGCTCGAAAACTCATTAAACTTTGCATCAGAAGTGGTGAAAATTTACGTCTGATAAGGGTTTCAGAATTGGGCGGGGAAAAACGGCTCGATAGTGCCACCTAACGAAGTGCCCCTCACGCTACATTTCATGTAGATTTTGAAATTCGGTACACACATTTAAAAGCTCAATACCTACAAAAATGTCTCTTGGAGCAAAATTTGAAACTGAACAGGAAGTCAGATATTTTGAATTAAATTGCCATTTTTTGCCATTTCCAGATGTTTAACCATCTCCTCCTAGAGCTGTAATCAGATCAATGTCATATTTGGTCAAGGCCTTTGTGACGTTACATTGCGAAAATCTAGAGTTTTCATCAGGGTGTGTCCGTGGCGGCCTGACAAAGTTTGATGTTTCGCCATAAAACAGGAGGTTGTTGTAACTCAGGTATACAATGTCCAATCTGCTCCAAACTTCACATGTTTTATTAGAGTCCTGACCCGAAGACATCTACATGGCAATGCTCAGTTACAGTCATAGCGCCACCTGCGGGCAACAGGAAATTACGTTTTACACTGGGATTAAATCCTCTTAGAGATTTGGAACCATAAACCAGAACCATATCATATGTTGTCAGTCTAATCTTAAGACATAGCGATGATAAATGTCAAAGATCTTGAGTTTTTGCTGAAGGGCGTGTCCGCGGCGGACTGACAAAGTCTGATGTTTCGCCATGAAAGAGGAAGCTGTTGTAACTCAGGCATACTATGTCTGATGTGCCTCAAACTGCACATGTGTGATGAGAGTCCTGCCCTGAAGACATCTATATGACAATATTCAGTTAGTCATAGTGCCACCTGCTGGCAACAGGAAATGGCATGCTTTACACTGTAATTCACTTCCAGTAACACAATTTTAATATGCCGTGAAGTACCAAACATGCTAGAAACACGTTAAATCATGCAACACTTGGCTAAGTGCTAATGTACGCAATTAACGCCACGAAACAGGAAATTGTTGTAACTCAGGCATACAATGTCTGATCTGCTCCAAACTTCACGTTTTATAATATTTCTGGCCTGAACACATCTACAGTGGGTACGGAAAGTATTCAGACCCCCTTAAATTTTTCACTCTTTGTTATATTGCAGCTATTTGCTAAAATCATTTAAGTTCATTTTTTCCTCATTAATGTACACACAGCACCCCATATTGACAGAAAAACACAGAATTGTTGACATTTTTGCAGATTTATTAAAAAAGAAAAACTGAAATATCACATGGTCCTAAGTATTCAGACCCTTTGCTCAGTATTTAGTAGAAGCACCCTTGTGATCTAATACAGCCATGAGTCTTTTTGGGAAAGATGCAACAGGTTTTTCACACCTGGATTTGGGGATCCTCTGCCATTCCTCCTTGCAGATCCTCTCCAGTTCTGTCAGGTTGGATGGGAAACATTGGTGGACAGCCATTTTTAGGTCTCTCCAGAGATGCTCAATTGGGTTTAACTCAGGGCTCTGGCTGGGCCATTCAAGAACAGTAACGGAGTTGTTGTGAAGCCACTCCTTCGTTATTTTAGCTGTGTGCTTAGGGTCATTGTCATGGCTGGCTTCTGTCGGGTCACTCTGCCATAAAGCCCAGACTGGTGGAGGGCTGCAGTGATGGTTGACTTTCTACAACTTTCTCCCATCTCCCGACTGCATCTCTGGAGCTCAGCCACAGTGATATTTGGGTTCTTCTTTACCTCTCTCACCAAGGCTCTTCTCCCCTGATAGCTCAGTTTGGCAGGACGGCCAGCTCTAGGAAGGGTTCTGGTCGTCCCAAACGTCTTCCATTTAAGGATTATGGAGGCCACTGTGCTCTTAGAAACCTTAAGTGCAGCAGAAATTTTTTTGTAACCTTGGCCAGATCTGTGCCTTGCCACAATTCTGTCTCTGAGCTCTTCAGGCAGTTCCTTTGACCTCATGATTCTCATTTGCTCTGACATGCACTGTGAGCTGTAAGGTCTTATATAGACAGGTGTGTGGCTTTCCTAATCAAGTCCAATCAGTATAATCAAACACAGCTGGACTCAAATGAAGGTGTAGAACCATCTCAAGGATGATCAGAAGAAATGGACAGCACCTGAGTTAAATATATGAGTGTCACAGCAAATGGTCTGAATACTTAGGACCATGTGATATTTCAGTTTTTCTTTTTTAATAAATCTGCAAAAATGTCAACAATTCTGTGTTTTTCTGTCAATATGGGGTGCTGTGTGTACATTAATGAGGAAAAAAAATGAACTTAAATGATTTTAGCAAATGGCTGCAATATAACAAAGAGTGAAAAATTTAAGGGGGTCTGAATACTTTCCGTACCCACTGTATATCGCAATATTTGGTTACGGTCAAAGCGCCACCTGTTGGAAGCAGGAGGTGTGGCACTTTGAAATGACTTTGCCATAATTCTCCTGTATTTACTCGCTTACATACATGTCGCCCACTGTTCACTATTTCCCTAAGGCCAACAGGTGGCAGTGAGCCCGGGTGCGAGGGCCCTTTCATCTCTGCTTGCAGCTTTAATTCCTGTTTGTATTTTAAGAAAGCTATGACATATTCAAAAGAAAATACAAGGAGAGGGTGACTTACGAGGACATTACCCCATGTCCCCATTTTTTCAAAAGGCTTATAAATCATACAGAATGAGTTTTTTTGAGAAAGTAAAAATGTGCACAGTTTCCTGTGATGGTAGGTTTAGGGGTAGGGGTAGTGTAGGGGGATAGAAAATACGGTTTGTACAGTATAAAAACCATTATGCCTATGGAATGTCCCCACAATTCACAAAACCAAACCTGTGTGTGTGTGTGTGTGTGTGTGTGTGTGTGTGTGTGTGTGTAGTCTTTCTTTAGTTTTATTTCTCATGTGCTGTTGCAGCTGAGGGAACTCAAGAGAACTGCATGAAAGCTCTTATTGCAAAAGATCCTTTAATACCCCCTGGATCTTGAGGCTTAATACAGAGTCTATGGAATTTTGGGGCTTGTGGTGACTCACTAGAAAACGAATAGTTTCTCACAGCTGTTTGGCTGTGCTTTTATGCATTATGCACTGTATATATTATGATATTTTCTGCCTAGTGAGTAGCATTGGCAAAATACCTTTTATATCCAGTATATATTCAGTACAATGCAAACCCCTTTAGTAGGGTAAAGTGGATCTAAAGGTGGTTCTTTAGGCCCACAATAACTATTTCTAACTTCTCCAGAGAAGTTAGAAATGGAAGCATCATACTTAAATGAGTTTTAGTGTATTACAGCAGAAAACAACAACTGAATATTGGAGTAAAATTAATCAAATATATTAAATACTTTTCACAAATAAATCTCCATTGTGTGTGGATCCATTTGGACCCATTTAAAATTTAGGGTCAAATTTTACTAATAGATTTATTCCAAAACTGAAAAGCAGTTGCTCAACCAACTGTACAGGAAAAAAACAGCACTCACTCACTACAAACATAAATTTAAAGGGTTAGTTCACCCAAAAATGAAAATATATATGTTCATCTTCGGAACACAAATTAAGATATTTTTGAAATATATTATTAAAGATATTATTGTTGAAATCCAATGGCTCAATGAGGCCTGCAATGACATTTCATTTTGCATTTCCTCATTTCAACATGCTGATTCATAACACTCCGGAGTATCCTGTTTTGAAATCGGCCATCACTATATAAGTCGGTTTTTTTTTTAAATATTTTTTTTTTAGCCGCACCAAAAATATTCTTGTCGCTTTATAATATTAATATTGGAATACACTGTATGCAGGCCTCACTGAGCCATCGGATTTCATCAAAAATATCTTAATTTGTGTTCCGAAGATGAACGAAGGACTTACGGGTGTGGAACGACATGAAGGTGAGTAATTAATGACAGAAATTTTATTTTTGAGTGAACTAACCCTTTAAAGGTGATTACACACAAGGCAACTTTTTGAGCGATGATGTTTGGGCACTTTCCCATTGAGAAATTTCAATCTAAAATGTCCAGATAGAAATTTGTTGCCCATTCTCAATGGGAAAGTGCCCAAACAACATCGCTCAGCAACATTGCTCAAAAAGTTGCCCTGTGCATCAACACCTTAACCTTTCTTTAAAAACAATGACATCCGCCCAAATTCGAAAGCTTATATGTCAGACAAATAAATTTGTTAAAATACATTTAAAAAAAATGCTGCATAGAATTCTGAAAGCGATCACTTCAACAGAAGGGTTAAGTCCAGGAAACATCAGTTCAAGGCAGGTAACTTCCTTTTACCAAACCACACTTATTCTTCCTTTTTCACCAGGTCCTCAAGCTAATAATCAACCCAGTGTACTCAAATTAAACCAGCAGTGATACTTCATGAGTTGCTCACTCGATGCATTTCAGTATATATTTTAGTCAGGCTAGCAGTTTATCTCTGAAATTCACAAGTCCAACACATCTTCTCCTGACATTGCTCGTCAACATGGGAAAACTGCATAGCAATGTACGTTCCTAAGGGAGTGTAGATGCATAGTTTGTATCTGTCTCTCTTTTTTTTTATTATTAATGCTCAGTAACATAAGAACATTGTGAAGGAATTGCATACAAATACACATATACAAAAAACAAAAAAAACAAAAAAAAAAAACACAACAACAACAAGGGTTATACAAAAAAATGAAAATCAGAAGACGACAAAGATACAAGATTGTATACACTATCATTATTGGTGCAATAATATACAGACATTAATATATAGGGAATACTTTTAAATATATGTATTTTCTTTAAACATTTCTTCATATTATTTTATAAATTTTAGGGATTTTTTGTTATTTATACAGTATATCGAAGAGATTTGAGAAGTGATATTAATTCAGTTTTGAAATGGGGATAAGATGGAATATTATTTGCAGCCTTTTGTTTATGAATAAAGAATTTGCCATATAAAATAAAGAAATTAACAATGTACTCAAGAGGTCTATTTTTGTCATCCGTTTAATAAAAAATAATGTCTTTTAGACTGAAAGAATGATTAACATTGGTAGAATTGAAAATATAGGAGCCGAGGTCGGACCAAAATTGTTTGGATACAGGGCAATCATAAAACAGATGAGCAAATGTCTAGCTTACAAAAAGAACATGAGCTGTTAATGTCCAGATATTTAGAAATATTAGAGTTGATAGGATATATTTTATCTGTACGCGTCTCTAGTCAGGTACGCGTTTTTACGTGTCTTCGCCGCCCATCAGCCAATCACAGATGAGCGCACATTCGTCAGCCAATCACAGCGCCGCGCCGCGCGTGATCGCTGGGACGCTGCGAGCTGACTGAGCGCTGATGCTTAGAGCGGTGTAATATCCAACGAGACGGGCGCCAACAGCACACCTGCTTTCCAGTTATATTACTTTACCAAACCGGAGATTCCTTAAGACTTACTATCATTCTCGTTTAACCGACATCCATGCGATTCTTCAGGCTTACCTTCAAGTGCTTTGTCGACTGCTTTTGAGACCCTCTTATTCCTCGTCTGCCTGCGACGCACGTCAATTATTATAATTTGGAGCTCAATCTTATCGACCTTCTGCTGAAGATCAATTTCTGTAAACAACCAGACAGCAACCCCACGGAAAAGTACTGAACAACGCGAATTAAAAGTAAATAAATCTATAAAAACGTTAAAGACCGTTATTTGTAAATTCTCGGGCGCGCGGCGCTCCTGCTGGCCAGCGCGCGGCATGTCGCCAGAAGAGCATTTCTCCAGTAAGAATGACTTTTTGTTTTTGTTTGTTCGCCTGCCTATTTGATAATAACAAGAAATACATTTTAATTACATTTAATGGCTGTGTCTTTGACATGAAATGTAATCTATAAAGGAATCAGAATGGTGTTTGGTGTAATGTATCTTTCCATTAGACGGACTGTTCTTAAAACTCTCGATCTGTCTGAACAGGATCCGGATCTGGTCTCTTCATGTATTTACCTGTATCAAGTGTCTCTCTTTCACTTTCTTCCTTACACATGCTCTCTCTCACACACACAGTCCTTCAATCCGCTCCAATCTGGATTCAACTGCATCTCTGACATGCATAAACTGCCACTGATGTCATAGGAACACAGTAATCAATCAAACCCTCATGCTGTATGGGTGCATTTGCATTAAATTTATACATATAGCCATATATATATATATATATATATATATATATATGACTTCATATCAGCTCAAATTCTGCTGTCATTAAAGCAAAAGAGGCAATACATTCACAAATTCATGTTCATCTCTCTCTCTCTCAGATGATGGAGGGACGTGTGAGGATGAATCTCAGGAGGAAGCAGAAGTGGCCCGTCCTTTGGTGTCAGAGACTGAGGGGTCCAATACAGAGGTGTCTGAGCCCAGTGTTTGTGCGGGTTTGGTGGATACAGGCGAGCCCAACACAGAACTGGGGCATCCAGATCGACAAACATGGAGCAGACAAATGGACTTTATCATGTCCTGTGTTGGATTTGCTGTTGGCCTTGGAAACGTCTGGAGATTTCCTTACCTCTGTTATAAGAACGGAGGAGGTGAGATATATACACTCACATATATAATCATATCTAACCGAACACATACATATATGTTGGGTCTAAAAGACTTGAGACCAGATTTTCATTGCTATACTCCATTATCAAAGGGATAGTTCACCCAAAAATGAAAATGATACCATGATTTACTCACCCTCAAGCCATCCTTGGTGTATATGACTATCTTCTTTTAGACAAACACAATCGGAGATATATTTAGTGATCCAAGGTTTATAATGGTTGTGAAATGGGGGGGCTGCGTTTTGAAGCCAAAAATTATGCATTTATCCATAAGAAAAAGTATTCCATATGACTCCAGGTGGTTAATAAAGGCCTTCTGAAGCGAAGCAATACGTTTTTGTAATAACCATATTTAAAACTTTATAAATTCAAATAACTAGCTTCCGGTGGATTCCGGTACGCAGGATGCTCAAGTCAACCAAATGAGTAATCCTCTGTATGACGCGGGATGTTGGAGTATCGAAAGCTTAGACGCCTCTTGTGGTTTAAATAAATAGGGCTGTGCAACAAACTCACGCTCCTCTTCTCTTTTATCGAAATCCTCTGACATTTCTCTTTCGTTTTAGACTTCTAATTCGTGACCGGTGTTTTGTTTTGCTCTATCCTCTGCGTCTCCGTGTTCCTCATTACGTTGCGTGTCAAATCAAAGTCAATTTAAAAATTTAAAATTTAAAGGGGTGGTTCAATGCGATTTCACTTTTTTAACTTTAGTTAGTGTGTAATGTTGTTGCTTGAGCATAAACAGTATCTGCAAAGTTACAGCGCTGAAAGTTCAATGCAAACGGAGATATTGTCTTGTAAAGTTAAGGTAGTTTATTGCCTACAAAAACGACCGGTTTGGACTACAACGAGCTTCTTCCCGGGTGGGTGACATCATAAACCCTGCAAAACACGCCCCTGGGAACACGCAACAAAGTGGGCGAGGCCATGTGGCGTGGCATGTGGAAGCGGAATAGTTGTGTACACCGGACGCGAGCGGCGTGATGCGTCAAAAGATAATAAGACCCATTATAATCTGTGATATTTTCTACACTGGATGCGGCGCAGAAGACAGCTTCCAGAATCTACATGAGTTCAATGCTGGGTTTGCACAAAGGCTATTACTGAAAGATGAAGCAGTTCCCACTTTAAAAGCAGAAGCTGCTGTTTATCGCCCCCAAACTGTAAGTATGTTTTATTGTATGTACATGTCTTTTAAACGTATAGTTCTGTTGCTATTTTTTGGTTGCATTAGGCACGTAAACAAAGACCAACGCATTTTTGCTTCTAGCCAGTTAACATTAGCTAAATTATATTGCATACTTCTCCAACAAATGCCAACAAACTTCTATGTTCATAGACAAACAGTTGTTCATGCTATAAATTAAACGCTACCTTTACAAAAATGCTACTAACATTACTCAGTCATGTATTCGGCTACAGTAAAGCTTTAATACCAACACTTTGACACAAATACTAAATGAAATATCATTCATAAACATCCTTTAAAAATGCCGTTGCAGAGAGCTTGACCCTTTTCACCTGGGTCTGATTTGGGCTCAATTTGATACAGCAATATAGACGCCGTTATTTACATTTCCACCGAAGCCCGCGTAACCTTAACCACCGGTAATGGTAAGGGGCGTGGCGTTTCCGGACGCTTCAGCGAATCACGATGGCTCTGGATACACTGGGCCGGCTAACCAATCTGAGCACTTTGTGTATTTCAGAGGGAGCGGCTTCATAGAAGCAGGAAGTCAAACAAGCCGTTCATATGACAATGGATACAGAGGTGTAGAATAAAGGTAAAATATATGAAAAATAGCCAGAAGCTAGTTATTTGAATTGATAAAGTTTTAAATATGGATATTTTTCTTACAAAAACGCATCGCTTCGCTTCAGAAGGCCTTTATCAACCCACTGGAGTCATATGGATTACTTTTTTTTTCGTGGATGGATGCATTATTTTTGGCTTTAATTCACAGCCATTATAAACCTTGGCTTGGAGGACTAAAGATATTTTTTAACATATCTCTGATTGTGTTCGTCTGAAAGAAGATAGTCATATACACCTAGGATGGCTTTAGGGTGAGTAAATCTTGGGATCATTCTTATTTTTGGGTGAACTATCCCTTTAATGAACAGTCAGTGACCCTGAGTCAGAAAACCTTCTGTTGTTCTGTCATACACACTCTTAACACTAATTGGCTAAAACATCTGAAATGTAATGAAGTATCTGCCGGTAGAGATAAGTTAGAAGGTCAAAGCGCTGAGAAAAATAAATGTGTGCCCGACAGACAGGAAGAAAGAGGAAGGACAATGGCTGTCTAATGTTCATGGCCTGAGTTTATCAAAGGTTGAAGAATTGACACTCTGTTCTTTGTTCTCCTCTCCCTCTCTTGTAACATTAACCATCTGCGCAGCTCTTCTGACGCATGAAGGTGGTGATGTACGCTGCCTAGAGTTATCAGCTTTTTTGTTTCCCCTTCACTTTCTGTTTTTCGTGCCAGCTGAAGCACGTCAATAAGTCAGTGTCAGTGTCATAAGATTCAGACGCCATCTCAAGAACAGTGTCAGTTGTGTCTATTGAGTTGATACTAAACCATTGGATTCTTTATCTGTCTGTAAACAACATGATTTGCAATGGACCTAATCTATTTTGCTCTCTCTCTTACATACACAAAGAGTATGTTTTAAGGTTTACTTAAAGGGATAGTACAGCCAAAAATGTACATTCTGTCATCATATACTATGCATTTCATGTCATTCTAAACTGAACACAAAAAAAAGGATTTTTTTTGTTCACAAAAGTGAAAGTTAATGTTGGTCCAATGTTGTTTGGAATAATAATATCTTCTTACACCGTGTCTACGCTGGTCGTGATATGACAAAAGCAAATAGAATCCATTATAATGAGCGATGCTGTCTACACTTAATGCGGTGCAGCGACACAACAGATTCCCGACAGTAAACTGATGCTCTGTCCTATTTCTGATGTACTTCAAGTGCTCTGAGAGTACTTCTTACAAGAAGAACAAATGGATTTGCAAAGGGTCACTTTGCTGCATCCAGTGTAGACAACCTCAAGTTGTTGCGGCGCAGCACAATGGTGTAGACAGACACGGTGTTATGTGTTTCGATAGATGAGAGAAAGTCATACAGGTTTGGAACAGAATGATATTGAGTAAACGATGACAGAATTTCATTTTTGAGAGTGTTGTGAAAAAGAAGTGTGCTTAATTGTATTAATGTGCACTTGAAGTGTACTTCAAAACTTAATATATATATGTATATTAAGGCCACTTAAGTGTATTTGAAGAGAGTACACTTTTATGGCTATGTTTCTGCATCTTTTGGTAACACTTTAATTTAAGGTGATGTAATTACACATTACATGTATTTACTGTAGTAATAACAGAAAATTATACATAATTACAACCAACTAACCCTAAACCTTAACATTAATCCTATAGTAAGTACATGTTGTTAATTAATGTTACCTAGTACATATTTGTGTAATTACACCATAACAGTGTCACTTTAAATAAAGAATAACCACATACTTAGGGTGTGTTCACACTTGGCAGGCGATTGCTCTGTTTGTGCGGTTCATTTGAATAAGTGTGACCGCTGCCTTCTGACCCCGGTACGCACCAAACAAATGGACTGCTTCTAAATTAACTCTGAAATATGAATGCAACACAGACCAAAGACTTCTAAACTAACCAAAAAGAGGACATGAAGTAACTTTTTTTTCCCTGTCATAGCCGCAATGCTGCCAGTTACAGTTTGGTACAGGCATTTGTGTTACAGAGGAATTCCTGTTGTGGTTTTGACTCTTTTACAAATTCACAAATTCTCAGCTTGTAAAAATACCATCGTATATACACACATACAACAAGCGGATTTAGCCCAGAACATATGTCATAAAAGCCTTTTGTAAATTTTTTTTTATTGTATCTTACGGTCTTAAAAATGACAGTGTGAATGCAAAGTGAACCAGACATAAATGTATTATTTTCTTTTTGGTCCAGACCAAAAGAACCAAGAGAACTGAACGGTGAGTGTGAACACCCTTAGGCTGTGTGTCCAAAAAAGCGTTTTTTCCCATGGCTAACGTACTTTTCCAATTGTTTTCAATGGGAGCGCCATGTTTTTTAAACGCCATGAGCTTAATGTGGATCTTTTTCACGCTCAAGCGCTGAGCACTCTACATTTTTTACCGGTCGCCTCGAGTTGAAGAATGTTCAACTTTGAGTAAAACGCTGCGCTCATTGCTGTTACTTTTTAGCCTGCTGTCCAATCAGAGTGGAGGAGGGGCAGGACAAATACAACACCAACCAACTGTCACAACATTCTTGCAGTACAATGACATTAACAAGCAGAGGAACAAAATGGATGAGAAATTAATAATGCAGGTCTCCAAACATACATAGCAAGTACTCTGCATTGTGTCGACATTTTTAGTCTGGAACAAATTATCTGTGAAATCAGTAACAAGTAACAGTGCCGCAGATATTCCATATCATAGCAACAAAGCGCCTTAACAGAAAAAACTGCTGAAGCGCTCTCAGATAGGCTTTGGTAGACACACGGCCTTAGGGTGCTAGCCCTTTTTTTGTGTGAACCCGGGTTCGATTGACGTCAGAGTGAAGTGCTGTAAAGTGTCTAAAACATTCACACTTAAAGGGTTAGTTCACCCAAAAATGAAAATTCTGTCATTAATTACATTAATTCTCTCATGTCGTTCCACACCTGTAAGACCTTCATTCATCTTCGGAACACAAATGAAGATATTTTTGATTAAATCTGAGAGGTATATGACTCGTCCATAGCCAGCAATATAACCACCACTTTCAAGGTCCAGAAAGGTAATAAAGACATCGTTAAAATAGTCCATGTGACTACAGTGATTCAACCTTAATTTTATGAAGCGGCAAAAACAAAACAAAAATAACGACTTTATTTAGCAATTTCTTCTCCCCTGTCAGTCTCCTACGCTGTTGATGTAGTGAACACAGTGCAGCGCTTGCAGGTTCTATGTCAGAACGCTAGGGGTGCAATGGTTCAGATTACTCATGGTTCGGTTTGTATCACGATTTTAGGCTCACGGTTTCGGTACGGTTCGGAATGTGCTATGTTCAGGTAAAAAATTACTACTTTCAAATAAAAATAAAGAAAATAAGAACAAATGATCAAATGGCACAAATAAATACAGTAAAGCAAAGATACAAATAAATAAAGCTTTTCAGGTTTTTCATGTATCCAGTTTTCAGGTACAGAATTTGAATAAAGAAGCTAATAAAATGTAAAACAACATTGCATGTAATCTTCACTGTATAAATTAAATAAAGTTCAATCATTATACATTATTAAAGGGTGCCCTAGAACTAAATATTGAATTTAACTTGGCATAGTTGAATAACAACAGTTCAGTACATGGAAAAGACATACAGTGAGTTTCAAACTCCATTGTTTCCTTCTTCTTATATAAATATCATTTGTTTAAAAGACCTCCGAAGAACAGGCGAATCTCAACATAACACCGACTGTTACGTAACAGTCAGGATCATTAATATGTACGCCCCCAATATTTGCATATGCCAGCCCATGTTCAAGCCATTAGACAAGGGCAGGACGTCTGGATGTGCACAGCTGAATCATCAGACTAGGTAAGCAAGCAAGAACAATAGCGAAAAATGGCAGATGGAGCGATAATAACTGACATGATCCATGATAACATGATATTTTTAGTGATATTTGTAAATTGTCTTTCTAAATGTTTCGTTAGCATGTTGCTAATGTACTGTTAAATGTGGTTAAAGTTACCATCGTTTCTTACTGTATTCACGGAGACAAGAGCCATCGCTATTTTCATTTTTAAACACTTGCAGTCTGTATAATTCATAAACACATCTTCATTCTTTATAAATCTCTCCAACAGTGTGTAATGTTAGCTTTAGCCATGGAGCACCATCAAACTCATTCAGAATCAAATGTAAACATCCAAATAAATACAATACTCACATGATCCGATGTATGCACGCAGCATGCATGACGAACATCTTGTAAAGATCCATTTTGAGGGTTATATTAGCTGTGTGAACTTTGTTTATGCTGTTCAAGGCAAGCACAAGCTCCGGGGGCGGGGGAGCACGAGAATTAAAGGGGCCGCAACCTATATATCGGTGCATAGTTAATGATGCCCCAAAATAGGCAGTTAAAAAAATTAATAAAAAAAAAATCTATGGGGTATTTTGAGCTGAAACTTCACAGACACATTCAGGGGACACCTTAGACTTATATTACATCTTTTAAAAAGAAGTTCTAGGGCACCTTTAAGTTACTATTCAGTCATAAGCAATGAGTGATTTCCATGTCTTTTGTTGTTGTTTGATTAACATTAAAAACACATTCAAACTTCAGGAATGCAAGGGCTGCTGTCTCTTTAAGACATAATACACGGATCTGTACACTGATACTGAACACATGCGTTCGTTCTCGAGCGTATAAGTTCACTTAAGACCTAACCGACTATGCTTGCTAGGATACTCGCCAAGACGGGCATGTTGACATAATTTTGTGTGAATTTGTCCGTTCAAGAACAAGACTCGAAATAGACCTCAATATTTGCACGCTGTATACGCGCTTCCATGTGCGCGCTTCAGATGAGTGCACAAATCTTCTCACAGCGTGCGCGTTCTCTTTCGCAACTTGCACTCAAATGTTTAAATTGGCAAGGTTTAAATGAGTTGTTTAAACGCGGATAGCAACGTGTGCAGTGTGCGCTCGTGCGCTCGTGCTCTATCAACACCCGGGTGCTGACGGCAAAATGACTGGTCATATAGAGTGTACGGCACTCGCATTGAACAAAGTTTAGGGGAAGCCAGAATGTGTATCCATCGACAGAAACAAACATTAGCCTAACTCTATTTGTCTGTTTCATTTATTTTCTGCAAACCATATTATAGATGCGTATGCGTCGTCAGATATTGATGAATCGCGGCGCAAGTGCGTGCCGAACCGAGTGTGTAGAACGGTACGGCTTGATTTTTTACCGAGAACTGTTTCACCCCTACAGAACGCCGACTCATTATTGGCCGCCTCCTGTGTCAGCATCACACGCATGCGTCGTGCTGCTCACGTGTACAGCGTCGACCAATACTAAACTGGCATTCTGACATAGAACCTGGAAGCGCTGCATTGTGTTTACTACATCAACTGCTTAGGAGAATGACAGGGAAGAGAAGAAATTGTTGATTAAAGTCGTTATTTTTGTTTTGTTCTTGCACACAAAAAGTATTCTCGTCGCTTCATAAAATCAAGGTTGAATCACTGTAGTCATGTCGACAGTTTTAACTATGTCTTTACTATCGTTGCTTTCACTTGGGGATCAGAAACCTCTTGGATTTCAACAAAAATATTTTAAATTCTGTTCCGAAGATGAACGAAGGTCTTGGAACAACATGAAGGTGAGTAATTAATGACCGAAATTTCATTTTTGGGTGAACTAACCCTTTAAGTATATTCTTTTGAATCGTATTATTTCTGTAATAAGAACTCTTTTTAAAAGTATGCATAGGTGTACTTCTGTCACAAGGGTAGTCATTCCCCTACCATGTCATTTAGATAAAAAAGTGTTTCCTGTTTGGCTATTGAATATTTGGTCACTTCTTGTGTGTTGCAGGTGTGTTTATGATCCCCTACATTCTGATGGTATTCTTTGGGGGTATTCCAGTGTTCTTCCTGGAGATCGCACTGGGTCAGTTTATGAAACAAGGTGGGGTCGCCACATGGAACATCGCGCCTCTTTTTAAAGGTGGAGTATTATTAACAGCCAGATGCATTTGTACTTTACAACAGCCACTCGTTAAACGGATCCATACCTGGTCCTGCCAGTAATTGTCTTTCATTTTTAATGGCAAAACAGAATATTGATCTGTCTGGCTTTTAATATTGTCCAGCATGAGACATAGCATGTATTGGAGCAGGGTGAAGAAGGGCAGCATCTTTCTTTCCTCTAGGGCTTGGTCTGGCATCAATGGTGATCGTGTTCTTCTGCAACACCTACTACATCATGGTTCTGGTATGGGGCTTGTACTTTCTGGCCCACTCCTTCACGTCCCCTCTGCCGTGGGCCACATGTGGACATGAGTGGAACACGGTCAACTGTACCACTAACTTCAGCCGGGTGTGTTTCAATCAGTCACTGTCCCCTTCCCCTCTTAACGTCTCCTCCCTCAACCACAGTGCCAGCTGCCAGGAGCCCACGGGTTTGCGATCATCTGTTATGGAGTTCTGGGAGTAAGTGTCTTTGAAATGTTTTCAAATCTGATTAGGCCCTGGCACAGATTTGTGACATTTGTGAAAGTATTGTGCCATCAGATGAGCTGTTAAAGCTCTTAAAGGAATAGTTCACCCAAAAATGAAAATTCTGTCATCATTTGCTCGCCCTCAAGTTGTTCCAAACCTGTATGAATTTCTGTCTTCTGCTGAATGCAAAAGAAGATATTTTGAAGAATATGGGAAACCAAACAGTTGACGGGCCCCATTGACTTCCATAGTTAGGTTTGGTTTACCCATATTCTTCAAAATATCTTCTTTTGTGCTCAATAGAAGAAAGAAATTCATACAGGTTTGGAACAACTTGAGGGTGAGTAAATGATGACGGCAAAATCTGCATTATAAAACAGATAGTTCTGATCCTGGATACTGATTGGTCAATACTGCATTCCAACTGTAGTAATAAAACAGATATGGTAAAGGTTATAATGCGAAACACCTGTTCACCTGCTGTGTATATCACTGCACTTCATTTGCATAATAATAGAGATAATATTTTTTTTTAAATATATGACATCTTTTAATATATTTTCAATAAAAACAAAATAAAATACTGTTTTTAATAATATTTTTTTTATGTATTAACTATTTGAAAATGCAACAAGGCCTTGCTGTATTGTCAATATTAATATTGTTATTACTTTTACAATATAGCATGGTCTCTCAAACCTTTTTTGCTTAATTTTTGGAATAGCCAGTTTACAGTAGTTTGACAAAATGTTTCTTTCTTTCTTGATCAGGCGTAAAGTGCTACGTCTCTCTGGTGGTTTGGATGAAGTGGGTGACATCAGCGGTTACATGGTCTTGTGCCTCCTTGCTACATGGGTCATCGTCTACTTCTGCATCTGGAAGGGTGTCAAGTCAGCTGGAAAGGTACAAATTGGGGGCAGTTGTGGCCCAATGGCATAATGGTTAGAGAGTCAGATTGGTAACCTGAAGGTTGTGGGTTGAGTCTCAATAGCAGCAGGAAATGACTTGAGGTGCCCTTGAGCAAGGCACCTAACCCCAACCACTCCCCGGGCACCAAAACAAAATGGCTGCCCACTGCCCTGTGTTTGTGTGTCCACAGTTTGCAGTAGTGATTGACCGATATTGATTTTTTTAGAACTGATACTGATAGTGATAGCAATAATTTGTGTGTTTATCTGCCCGATAACCGATATGCAGAACCGATATTTATTTACTGTTATATTTCTGTTTTTGACACGATTACAACACCACTGAACTGAACAAACAATTTTATTTATAACAATCACTCCCTCCTTGCATAGAAAACAAAACAAATCTTATTTGTACACCAAAGTGTAAAAAATAAAAAAGTGCACTGTTACTTTTTTTGTAAAAAAATTAGTAGTTTTTCATGTTAATTTTAATCTTCATATTACAAAAATAATTTTATTTATAAAAAGCATCAGCAGCAACACTAATGTTAACAATAAGCAAAATAAATGTAGAATGGCTAATGTTTTCAAATGAAGAAAATAAAGACAGGAGTCATATCAACTTTGCAGAAATGTAATATTTAATTTTAAACTACAGTTTTAGTAGATTTATAAGCTGTTTAATAGGCTAAAGAGTGAAGAAGTTTACTTGGATGTTTATTAGTGAATTTATGGTTATATAGTAAATGTTTATATAATTACGGTGATTTAAACAAGTGAATCATGTTAAAAGTTACATGCGGTGGCCGTGCACCATTTCCTGAGCGTCAGCCCTCTGAGTGAACAGCAAAATGCAGACGACTTCACGAGACTAATGATGAGCATAGACAACAGAGAGAGAATTAAATTCACATTTACATTTTACATTTAGTCATTTAGCAGACGCTTTTATCCAAAGCGACTTACAAATGAGAATAGTAGAATCAATCAAAACAACATGAGAACAACAGTATGTAAGTGCTGTGCGAAGTCACTGTTATGACAGTAACGTGCTTGTAGCAAGGAATTCTTTTTTTTTTAAATAAATACACAAATAGATAGAAGAAGAATAGAAATCAAGGTAAGTGCTACTATTACTGGGTCAAGTGCTGACGAAAAAGATACGTCTTTAGCATTTTTTTGAAAATGGCTAGAGACTCAGCTGCTCAGATAGAGCGTGGTAGGTCATTCCACCAGCCAGGAACAGACCCGGAGAAGGTCCGTGAGAGTGATTTTGTGCCCCTTTGTGATGGCACCACAAGGCGCTGTTCACTTGCAGAACGCAAGTTTCTGGAGGGGCAGTGGGGCAGAGCCAGCGGTCGTTCTGTAGGCAAACATCAGAGCCTTGAATTGGATGTGAGCAGCTACCGGCAGCCAATGCAGACTGATGAAGAGAGGAGTGATGTGCGCTCTATTCGGTTCGTTGAAGACCAGTCTTGCTGCAGCATTCTGGATCAGTTGTAGAGGCTTGACAGTGCATGCTGGAAGGCCAGCCAAGAGAGCATTACAATAGTCCAGTCTGGATAGAACAAGAGCTTGGACAGGAATTTGTGTGGAATGTTCCGATAGGAAGGGTCTAATCTTCCTGATGTTGTACAAGGGAAATCTGCAGGACCGGGCCGTTGACGCAACATGATCTGTGAAGCTTAAACAATCATCCATCACCACTCCAAGGTTCCTGGCTGTCCTGGAAGGAGTAATGGTTGACATCATCTAGGTGGATGCTGCACATTGGTGGTGGTTGAGGAGATTCCCCCTTAATATGTAAAGCGCTTTGAGTGTCCAGAAAAGTGCTATATAAATGTAAGGAATAATTGACGACCTGAGTTGAATTGAAAGGTTATGATGAAGTGTTGGGTTGGCACCGACCACAAGCAGTTCTGTCTTTGCAAGGTTGAGTTGAAGGGGTGGTCCTTCATCCAGGCAGAAATGGCTGTCAGGCAGGCTGCGATGTGACCAGCAACCATCGGATCATCTGGTTGGAATGAGAGGTAGAGTTGTGCGTCATCAGCATAACAGTGATAGGAGAAACCATGATCCTGAATGACAGATCGTAGTGATGACATGTAGATGGAGAAGAGAAGTGGTCCAAGCACTGAGCCCTGAGGTACCCCCAGTAGCAAGATGATGTGGCTTGGACACCTCACCTCTCCAAGATACCCTGAAGGACCTACCTGAGAGGTAAGACTTGAACCACTGGAGTGCGGTTCCCGAGATGCCCTTTGACATGAGGGTTGACAGGAGGATCTGGTGGTTAACTGTGTCAAAAGCAGATCCAGTAAGATGAGTACTGATGATTTTGAAGTCGCTCGTGCCAGTCTCAGGGCTTCAGTGACTGAGAGCAAGGCAGTCTCAGTTGAGTGTCCACTCTTGAAACCAGACTGGTGGTTGTCCAGGAGGTTGTTCTGTGTTAGATAAGTAGACAGTTGGTTGAATACAACTCTCTCAAGTGTCTTAGCAATGAAAGGAAGAAGGGATACTGGTCTGTAGTTTTCTAAAAGTGCTGGATTCAGAGTGGGTTTTTTAAGCAGTGGGGTAATCCTAGCCTGCTTAAAGGCTGTGGGAAATGTTCCAGTGTGAAGGGAAGAATTGATAATGTGAGTGAGTGCAGGTACAACTGAGGAGGAGATGGCCTGAAGAAGATGAGTGGGGATAGGGTCTAGCGGACAGGTAGTAGGGTGATTGGAAAGGATGAGTTTTGAAACATCTGCCTCAGAAAGCATGGAGAAGGAGGGGAGAATTTGTGTGGTTTCCGTTAAGATGTTATTGTCAGTGTGTGGTGTGGAGAATTGGCTGCTGATGGTTGCTATTTTATGTGTGAAGAATGTGGCAAAGTCATCAGCTGTAAAAGCTGATGTGGGAGGTAGGGGAGGAGGGCAAAGAAGAGAAGAGAAGGTTTTGAAAAGTGTGCGGGAATCAGTCGAATTGTTAATTTTAGTGTGATAGTATGTGGTTTTAGCATTGGAGACATTAGTAGAGAAAGAAGAAAGGAGTGACTGATATAAGCTAAGGTCAGTAGGATCTTTAGATTTGCGCCACTTCCTCTCTGCAGCCCTGAATCTAGACTGATGCTCGCGGAGAGCATCAGAGAGCCAGGGGGCAGATGGAGTGGCGCGGGCTGGTCTGGATCAAAGGGGGCAGAAGTTATCTAAGCAAGATGTTAGAGTGGTGCAAAGAGTGTCAGTAGCATTGTTAGTGTCCAGTGATGAGAACTGGTTAGGGGGAGGAAGTGTGGATGAGACCAAAGAGGATAGGTTGGATAGTGAGAGGGAGCGTAGGTTTCGCCGAAAAGTAACATGTGGTGGAGTGTGTGTCGAGTTAGCGGTCAGGTTGAGATTAAAAGTGATGAGAAAGTGGTCTGAGGTGTGTAGTGGAGTAACCAGTGTATTGTTGGTGGAGCCATAGCGTGTGTAGATGAGGTCCAATTGGTTACCTGATTTGTGGGTAGCTGAGGTAGTTTACTACCTCAGATGAGGCAAGCAGAGTGTGGAAGTCAGCAGCTTTTAATTCAGTGCTTTTATTTCCAACATGTGTTAATTCATAGCTGTATTATTTAATTCATGCAAAGTTACATCTTTATTGGGACAAGACTTAACGGATTATCTTACGTGACTCCGTGAGCTCGTCTCTATTTCTTAGAAACAAGCTGCATAAACTAGCTACATTTCAGGCATTTATGTAACACATCTAATATGTGCATTAATGGCTGTTATGTTAAATAAAGTTTACTAATTACAGCAAAGCAGGTAAGTTTACCTGTGCACGCCGTTATCTCGTCTCCCCTCAGATGCGCTGTAATGGCAATCCTGCGCGCAATTCTCAAAACACCCACAAGATGCCGCCGTTTATCAGTAAATCTGATATTACAAAACCGATATCCGATTATGGTAAAATGCTTAAATATCGGGGAAAATATCGGTAAATCGATATATCGGTTGATCTCTAGTTTGCAGTGTGTGTGTGTTCACTACTCGCTACTCCTAATGCAGTGATGGGAATAATGGCGTTATAAATAAACGGCGCTACTAACGCCGTTACTTTTTTCAGTAAGGAGTAATCAAACAAATTACTTTTTCTCCCGTTACAACGCAGTTACCGTTACTGGCAAAAAAATGCAGCGTTACTATAATTGAGCTCACTGAAGCAGTTTTCATCCGAGTAGGCTCTCTCTCAACCATAGGACCTGCAAAGTTTTTTTTCTCTGGTGTGTGCTGCGGTTAGTCATACACAAATATAATTTTAAACTGATAATAATGTATGATGCTCTGTGTGTGCGTGAGCATGCGAGCTGAGCGCAAGCTCAAACCAGAATACCCCTTGTGACATGCTGGATCGAAAATATGTGAAATAAGTTTTTCTAGTCGACTAGTAGTTGTTCGTTTAAGCCATTAGTTGACTAATCACATTTATATTAATTTAATTTCTTAAATAGGCCTACTGGAGAGAATAAACCATAATAATGAGTGTTTACGTAATATAGTCTATAGGACTCAAGAGCATGCATAAAGCTTGCCATAAAGAACCGGCAAAAGTAATAATTATGAATGTGACCAAAACAGCAAGGAGACATTTTAATTGTTTATTAATAAAGTAATGTTTTCTGTCGGCTGCAAATATGAAGTTGACATTGCTGACTCTCATCATCTGCTCATACTGGACGCGCCTAGAGAGAGAATGCACATTTCATTCGGATTAGGCTACATAATCAGAGTAGCCTATTTCTTTTTGTTTTTGAGATATTTCAAGTTTTCTATAGATATATTTCTCATGTCTGTGAGGCAAGCAGCTATACACTGAGTTTCAGTTCATTTAGCCTAAAAGACGCGCTCCAGTTCATGCGCCAGTGATCGCGCCTGTGCCTCCATGATTATATTGTCTACTATATTTGCTTCTTATTTATTAAATCCAGACAATTGGTTGATGAAACATTGATTAAAATTAAGATATAATTTTTACAAAACGAATTTCACTTTAAAGAAAGGCTTTCTACAAAACAAAACTTAATGAAGTGGTCAAAATCATGTCTGAGCCACTCCATGCCTCCCGATATATTGCGCATCTTATGATGCATCTTACTCATGCTGTTTCTCTTTTCATAATCCAATAAATGAATTTAAAACATAACATAGGATTATTTAAACATAAATATGAAACTACATTTTCTTTAATGGCTACCAACACGTATTGTACAGTACAGAGAAATTTCATAAGCAAGAGTGGATCATGAGTCACGAGTCAGATCAAGAATAATTTATTCTTATATTTAATAATGGGGGCATTCAAGTTATTTGACATATATATATTTTTTAAAGTAACGCAATAGTTACTTTCCCTGGTAATTAGTTACTTTTATAATGATGTAACTCAGTTACTAACTCCGTTACTATTTGTGAGAAGTAACTAGTAACTATAACTAATTACTTTTTTAAAGTAACGTGCCCAACACTGTCCTAATGTGTGGGCACTAAATGGATGGGTTAAATGCAGAGGGCAAATTCCAAGTATGGGTTACCATACTTGGCCTTCACATGTCACTTTCACTTTTTCACTTTCACAAATATATGTTTGTGAAAGATGATGGCTAGAAGCTTGAGTCTCCAGTTAATTCAAGGAAACAAAAAACACGGAACTCAAAAACAAGGAACTGAAAAGGAGTGATAACATGTCTACAGAAAACTTTACAGAAAAGATTTCTTTTTCAAATAAATGCTGTCCTTATGAGCTTTCTATTCATCAAAGAATCCGGAAAAAAATGTATCATGGTTTCCACAAACATATTAAGAAGCACAACTGATCTCAACATTGATGATAATAATAATAATGTTTATTGAGCATCACATCATCATATTACAATGATTTCTGAAGGATCATGTGACACTGAAGACTGGACTAATGATGTTGAAAATTCAGCTTTGATCACAGGAATAAATTACATTTTAAAATATATTCAGATAGAAAACAGTTATTTTAAATTGTAATAATATTTCAGAATATCACTGTTTTTATTGTATTTTTGATCAAATAAATGCAGCCTTGGTGAGCAGAAGAAACATTTAAAAAAAATAAGTTTTGAATGGTACTACTGTGTGTGTGTGTGTATATATATATATATATATATATATATATATATACACGTTAAATATAATAATGTACAAATTGATATTTTACCATTGTTGCAGATTGTTTTGTATGTTGTAATGGCCATTCTTATTGGAAGATTTTAGCTAATCTACAAGTACTCAAATCAATATTTCATGTATCTATTTGGAGTGTAATAAGTGGGATAATGTACAGTCAGATGGTCATTATCTGCTTCGCATCGAGGTCCTGATCAGCATGCTAGGGTTTATTTTGCAGTAATGATTGGCTGACTGTACATTATCCCTTACATACACACACACACACACACACACACACACACACACACACACACACATCAGTGGAACAATTACAAATGTTTGTTGCGAACATAAAAAAATAGATCAAAGGCCAGAGTGCTGTCCGTGACTAAGCTGATTATTAGCTCTCCCAGCGGATATGTGTGCATGCAGTGTTTTTCTTCCTGTGCTTGACTGTCAGAGAAAAGCTTTCGTACTGTGATAATAAACATAAATGTGTGATGATTCAGACACACCTCATTTCAGGAGCTACAGTGGTTTTACATTTAGGTGGAAAAATAAGAGTGCGGTACATTAATGTGTCTGTATGTGTGTGCAGGTTGTATATTTCACAGCTTTGTTCCCATATCTGGTCCTGGTGGTCTTGTTTGTTCATGGTGTCTCACTGCCAGGAGCTCTTAATGGCATTATTTACTACCTGAAACCAGACTGGAGCAAACTCTCCGAGGCACAGGTGAGAAGCTATCTGCACGTGTTTTGTTTTTATATGTCTATGTTCCATGGCAAGTGTTGCAAATATCCAAGCAATTCCACATTTCATAGTTCAAATCGGAATGTACAATTTTATCAAAACAGTTTAGAGATGGGGGTTTTGGTCCATATAAATTGTGAATCAGGATCATTGTCTGTCAATCAGTGTTATTTTAGTATCATTGAAATAATATAAATTAATTGATGATAGATTTTGCATTAGTTTTTATTTTTATATTTTATATATTTCCAGTTTTATTTTAATCCTAGTTAAAGTTTTAGCAATTTTGTTGTATGTTTTTTATATTTTTATTATTTTTTTTTTAATTTTATTTCTATTTTAGTTATATTAGTACATCAAGTTAAACTAAATGAAAAAGAGAAATCTTGCCTTGGCAACTAGTTGAAATAAAACAAGTTTAAGTTTTTGTATGTTTTATTGGTAACACTTTATAGTTTAGGGTCCAATTCTCACTATTAACTAGTTGCTTATTAGCATGCATATTACTAGGATGTTGGCTGTTTATTAGTACTTTTAAATGCTTTTTTTAGACATTTTTTTCCGCTGTAAGCAAATATTCTCCCATGCACTGAATGTTTAAAGCAATAACTAGAGCCACGTGACATGGTTATATAATTCTTCTTGTCATGACGATTATGATGGCAGGTATGGATTGACGCTGCCACACAGATCTTCTTTTCTTATGCTATCGGTCTGGGGGCCCTGACAGCCCTTGGGAGCTACAACCGATTCAACAACAACTGCTACCAGTAAGCAAAATATCAAATCATATATCAAAATATATGATTTGACTTCACTACATGAACAAAACATGATTCTATACCAGAGAACAATGAAACATAAGCTAAATATACACAAAGACTAATGACTTAAAGGGACCTTTAGTTCACCCAAAAATGACAATTCTGTCATTAATTACTGAACCTCATGACGTTCCAAACCCGTAAGACTTTCGTTCATATTCGGAACTCAAATGAAGATCTTTTTGATGAAATCTGAGAGCTTTCTGTTCCTCCATAGACAGCTACATAATTACCACTTTGATGCTTCAAAAAGTACATAAAGTGATCATAAAATTAATCCATATGAATTGAGTGGTTTAGTCCAAATTTTCTGAAGCGATAAGAATGCTTTACAGTATATGATGAACAGATTTAATTTAGGCTTTTATTCACATATAAACATTGATCAGCGAACATTAACAGAAGCTCAACCAAACCTGAATGACGCGTGAGAACAGACCTCTTGCTGAAGCTCAAATGTGCTCAAATGTGCTGCATTTGTCACACGAGAATGAACCTCAGTGACACATCAAGTGAACATGCTTGAGCTTCCATTTACCATAACTGATGTGTGGTTGATGAATATTTATACGTGAATAAAAGCCTAAATTCAAACTGTTCATCATATACTGTAAAGCATTTGTAACTCTCAATTCATATGGATTAGTTTTATGTTCTCTTTATGAACAGATTTCATCAAAAAGATCTTCATTTGTGTTCTGAAGATGAACGAAAGTCTTACGGGTTTGGAACGACATGAATGTGAGTAATTAATGGACCGAATTTTAATTTTTGGGTGAACTAACCTTTAACAAGACACACTTGAAAGTAATGAGCAATGAACCAATGAGATTGTGACACAAAGACCAATTAGGGAACCAATCAGAACATGACACATTCACAAGGGGAGCACAAGACATGGGCTGCGTTCAGTCCCGACAAAACATTGCAAAACGTTTTTTAAACGGAAACGGAAACGGTGGTGCGCTGAATGCCCTTTTCTGATGACGCAAGAGTTGCAACTATGGCAGCTGAGAAGGCCATTCTTTGTGTTCTTTTTGAAGAATTTTCAGAGCCTGATGAAATCGGTATAAATACATGTTTAATACTGAAAAATACGCTCAATGTTACAGTCATATGTCATATATATATATATATATATATATGTGTGTGTGTAATTTAAACAAGATTACTCCATTTATAATATAAATATGTATAATATAAATATAAAATATATAACATGTATAATATAAATATAACATGTATAACATAAAATATATAATATAACATGAAAATGAATGAAAAATTCCACAGTGAAGCAATTACATTGAGTAATTCTGTGTGTGTGTGTGTGTGTGTGTGTGTGTGTGTGTGTGTGTGTGTGTGTGTGTGTGTGTTTGTGTGTGTTTAGATACAGTACTGTGCAAAAGTCTTAGGTCATGACCAGCTTTGTTGTTTAAGCAATGTTTTAATGACCATCCGTCTCTTTGTTATGATACAAAAATATGGAAATATGTACACAAAATGTAAAAAAAAAAAAAAAAAAAAAACTGAACAAAATTGTTTTAAGCAAAAATCAGTATTTAGAGTGACCTCTTGGACTTTTTTTTCTCAAAAATGAAACTCTGAGAAACAGATTTTGAAAGTTTTCTTGGCCTTCCAGTCCTTTTCCGTTCCATTTAGGTTTAAGAGAGCCAGTTCCTGCTATTGCTCAAGTGTAAGGGGAGGTCACTGAATACTTGCCACTTTAGCCTATAAATCTGGGGCCGTATTCACAAAACATCTTGAGGCTAAAAGTAGCTCCTAACTTGCCGATTTAGGAGGAACGCTTAAAAATAATGGGCGTGTCAGTCCTAATTTTAGGACTCCTAAATGTTTGCTCTAAGAGTATTTCACAAAGCATTTTAGCACTAAAACTAGCTCTTAAATCTGTGAAAAGTTAGGAGTTGTCAAGAGGACTCCTAAGTCACTAAGACCAAATCACAAACAATCCTAATGGCCGTTGCTGCCAATCTGCTTCAGCAATTCACCCAAAGACACTGCACACCATTGAGGTAATAGTGCCTTTGCCAAAAGCCTTTGTTGCTGAACACTTTCTTCATAAATGTAATACATATTTTGATTTATAGATTTGAATCTATCATAAAACAGCAAAAATAAATATTTAATAAATAAATAAATAATGTCCGATTACCTGTGGCAGTTGTTTTCACTAGTTCACACTTATAACAAACGATTGAATAAAATAAAAAATATATAATAAGCGTATTTGCCGTGCTGTTCAAGAGGACCGAGGGCTCCGAGCTTGGAATTTAGCCCAAATCCAGAGTTCTCCCCATATCATCCATATCGAGAGTGAGTAACAGGTTAGTGGAGGGATACAGAAAACTGTAGAGGACACTATAGGTAAGTCGGCTCTCGTCTGTGTATATACAGTATTCCTCCACTCGAGCTGATTAGATAGACCATTTGAATGTGCTCCTCCCAAACTTTGTTTATAAAACATCATTTGTCGCTTGAATTCTGCATTCTCTCGAGATGCAGACATTAAGAGGCTGAAAATTAGCTGAACATATACTAGTTATAATTAATTAAAGACACTTAGCCTACATTTTAAAACCTTTATTTGAATATGGCTTTATTTGAATATGGCAACTTATTTTTATGATTATATCGCTGACAGAGACTCAATCACTGTGTACATAGTCCATAGCAACGAGGTCAACCAAGCCCTTGCTCTTAGCTTAAGACTTCTCTGTATTCCTTAGTAAAAGTTTGTCTACGGAAGAGGATTAGGGCCAAGCAATAATAAAAAAATAAAACCATCTAGAGATTAAGGTTGTTAAATTTCAAGAAAAAAAAAAGTCATTAAATTATGAGAAAAAAGTCATTAAATTACGAGAACAAATTCGTTAAATTATGAGAAAAATGTCGTTAAATTTCGAGAAAAAAGTCGAGATAAAATGTTGAGAATAAAATCATGAAATTATGAGAATAAAGGCATTAAATTACGAGAAAAAAGTCGTTAAATTATGTTAAATTATTAAATTATTTTCTCATAATTTAATGACTTTATTCTCAACATTTTATCTCGACTTTTTTCTCGAAATTTAACGACATTTTTCTCATAATTTAACGAATTTGTTCTCATAATTTAACAACTTTTTTCTCATAATTTAATGAGTTTATTCTCAACATTTTATCTTGACTTTTATCTCAAAATTTAACGAGTTTTTTCTCGTAATTTAACGAGTTTATTCTCAACATTTTATCTCGACTTTTTTCTCGAAATTTTACGAGTTTTTTCTCGAAATTTAACAACTTTAATCTTGAGATGTTTTTTTTTTAATTTATTTTTTTATTGCTTGGCCCTAATCCTCTTCCGTATTTGTCTCAGCAGCTTTGTGAATAGATTTTAAGAACAAACTCATAGCTTAGAACTTTTACTGCCATTTAGGAGAACTCTTAGTGGTAAGATAAAATATTTTGTGAATACGGCCCCTGTTTTTTTTCTTCTTTTTTTTTCTGTTTTTTAATACTGCATACAAATGTACTGGTTATATTATAATAAAGAGACTGAGAAATAGTTATATATGGTCATTTTACCATTGCTAAATCAACATCTAAGACTTTTGCACAGTACTGTATATACCTTTGGTCCCTACTGTCTGTGTAGTATTGTGTTGTACAGAGGATAGTTTATTGTTCTTTTATATGTATATAAACATAGCAATGAAACAAAGGCCTCCCTGCCAGAAAAAAAAATGTTTGAGTGTTTTTTTTTTATGGCTTCATAATCCCACAGCATCCCTGTGGGACAGTAGTGCGTGTATGTTTGCATGCATGTGATCAGATCAGAGATCAGAGGTTGCGTGAGTTCAGAATCCAGCCAGTTTAACCCTTTGCGTGTTCTTCTACATGCTAATCCCATGGTGATTTCTCTCTCTCACTGTAGGGATGCATTCATTCTGGCTCTTATAAACAGCGGCACAAGCTTCTTTGCAGGATTTGTTGTATTCTCAGTTCTGGGATTCATGGCAGCCGAACAAGGCGTTGACATCAGTAATGTGGCAGAAAGCGGTGAGATATGCTCTGGTCCTCATCACACTCTCTGGTCCATTGTCTTAGATTCACATGAACCATACTATAATAGGCTTTTGGACTTGGTACCATGGTAGTGCCATTGTAACCTTCAAAATACTTTGGAGTACCATGCAGATACCTATAATACATCAACATGTGGATCTTCTTTTCCCTCAGGTCCTGGTTTAGCATTCATTGCCTATCCAAAAGCAGTGTCGCTCATGCCTTTATCGCCGCTGTGGGCGGTGCTGTTCTTTCTCATGCTTCTGGTGCTGGGATTGGATAGTCAGGTGAGGCCCCACCCACTCATTTATTACACACATTTGAAATACATTTCAGTAGGCCAGATTAAACGATTAAATTACAATCCATTTCATAAAGAATGTTCTGAAAAACTTCAAGAAAGTTATCTGAAAAGTTCTGATAAGACATCATATTAAACAAAAACTTCATTGCCTAAACCATATCTGAAACTTCTTCTATGACTCTTAAGGGGTGAACACAAAGGGCGCATTCTTTTCCTCAAAATAAGCGAGGTGGTGCGCATAGGAATTTTTTATCTGCTTTGAATTTGAAGTTCAACAAAGCAGCTTTACCTGAAGTACACTTCAGCTTAATGACTACTAATTACATGATATAGGCCCTGTTTACACCTGGTATTAAGATTTGGTCAGTCGGATCGATCATAAGTGGATGACGCTAAATACAAGTGTAAACGGGGTGTGGAACGTTTTGTGTTTGTCCACTTTTGATCACTTCCAGAGGTAGTCGAAAACGCATTCGACCGGATTTCTTTTGTAGTGTAAACGCTCATGTGGTCGAATGTATCCGAACAGCCGCAAAAGACCATCTACTCTCTGCCTACTGAACTAATGCGTAAACATTATGGGAAGTGCGCTAGCCAGACAGGATTTAAACCTTGTCGGCTGAAGACCCACGTTTGGTTTGAAGACAAAAAATGTACCAAGCACAATGTTCTCTCACCATTCCTGATTTCTAACACACACTCACAGCGTTCGGCCGGTTTTGCTGCTGTCAGAGCAGAAACGAAAGCTGATGCTCTCTGTATGTTTTTCCATTGTCTCTGGGCGCATTCATATGTAAAATGCGCAAGCTCAGGTGCGCTGTTGGCATGGGGAACAGAGGGGTCAGGACCCCCCAGTTTTAAAAAGACAGAAATTGACCCCCGCACTTTTGTTAAGGGCTGCTTAATTCAGAATCAAACTAAAACAGTATCAAAAAGCTACAAACTAGCTTAGGATATTTTCTTTCAAATGAGACCATTTTCACGTTTCTGTGAGCTTTCGCTCGTAAATAGGATGTGCAGAACAGAAAATGCGCTCTTGGAGAAACACGCAACCTCCAAACCATCGATCAAAGCGTGCTAACGTTTTCTGAGGACATGTCGATGGTATATAAATCATGCCTGAAAGTTAGCGTTCGTGGGGACATGTCAATCAAGCCAACCGTCCATTCAGAAACAGAGAAATTTGACACAGGCTGATCTCTCACATTCAGTTCCGGTTGACGCGCAAGCTGGCTTGACTGAAGTATTTGTGAGTTTTCGTGAGGATTTATAGTTTATGGACTGTTTTGATTTCGATAATCACATCTAGCAATGTAAAAGCATTGATGGCATCGATAAAAGAGATCTTTGAAAGCAAAACTAAAGTGATTATTGCCTCGGCCAGCGACGCAATCGGGAGGACGCACGAGAGGAGAGGACTCTGCATTTGGTATGTATAAACTGTATTACTGCATTTACAATGCTTCTACTCATTTTTGATTGAATTATTATTATTTTAAAATGTGAAAGAACAGCAACCAATATGATAAACTATTATTTGACCAAAAAAATGTCAAAACTATATGTTTGGTATATGGCAAGGCTACTTGCACACTGCACAGCTGTCTGGAAGTATGCAAACTTGAATAGAATTGTCATTTCAGTAAATCTAAATTTTGATATTGTGAAATGGGTATTATTACAGTGCAAAAACTGTGTGTATAAACAGTGATTTCTTTGTTTCAGTTTCTGTTGAAGATTAGTGAGCAGCAGGTGTGCGTCACATCTCCAGGAGGCAGACAGGTGATGCTGAGGTGATGCTCAACACAGGTGACAAAAAATGATGCACATAAAAAGAATTATACAAATCTGGAAGGATGTTCTAGATTGTAATAGAGTCTTGTGTCTCCTGAAAGAATAAAACTGATCAAAATCACAAAACGCCTCTTTTTATGTTTGTTTGTTTGTTTGTTTGTTTATTATAGCACAGACAAAATATACTATAATATATATATCACTTTCAGCAGTGTTTATGTATTTTCAAAGGGTTTTCTGTAAAATAACCAGACTGTCCTCCAAAAAAAAAAACTGACCCTATAGGTCCTATTACGCACCTATTAGGACCTATATTTACGTTTTAATGTCATGCGCCCTCTAGTTGGCGTAAAAATAATGACAGTGTCGTGTTTCGTCTGTCGTCATGAAATTATGTATGACCGTCGTTACCAATCAAATTTCGTGTTAGTTTAAATGCAATGTGTGGACTTTTTACACTGTTCCTTACCCACCATTTCTCCTATTTCCATTTAGCGAAACTTTTTTTTTTATTAACGACTACACCCACCCCAAAGGGCTTCAAAGGGCTTCCTGTAAAATGACACCAAGATTTTGTATTTAGAGCACTGTATGTGAGTATGGGAAGCTTTTCAATTTGGGTACGCCAAATCCAGGCGGAAATCCCCAAAATGATCCCAGTGCTTAGGAGGTTAATGATCAGGCAAGTTTAATATATGATGGTGGTCCGATGGTGAGCCTGAAGTGGTGGTCCGATATCTGGAAATCTGATCTTACTATCTGGGCTTTTGCTTACAATTTGGTCCCCCCCCACTTTGAAAATGTCTCCTGCGCAAGCTTATTTTGTCCATTAGAGCAAAAGATCTGAAAAAAACAACAACAATATAAATTACCCACCCGTTGACCCTCCCCTCAAAGAAATCAGGACAGAAGTGGTTGAAAGTGGACAATTAAAACACCGGGTGTAAAAGGGAATGTGTCTCCCAAAATGCATCTTAATACCAGGTGTAAACAGGGGCATATTTAAAAGAATATACTGAAGTGCAAACTGAATGAACTGTTTTCAGACACTGCATGTTAATTGCATGTTAAACATGAAATATTTTTAAAGGTGCCCTAGAACTTCTTTTTAAAAGATGTAATATAAGTCTAAGATGTCCCCTGAATGTGTCTGTGAAGTTTCAGATTTTTTTTAATTCATTTTTTTAACTGCCTATTTTCGGGCAATACTATGCCCGATATATAGGTTGCGGCCCCTTTAATTCTCGTGCTCCCCCGCCCCGGAGCTCGCGCTTGCCTTGAACAGCATAAACACAGTTCACACAGCTAAATAACCCTCAAATGGATCTTTTTTTTATGCTGCATGCATACATCGGAGTATTGTATTTATTTGGATGTTTACATTTGATTCTGAATGAGTTTGATAGTGCTCCGTGGCTAAAGCGCTAACATTACACGCTGTTGGAGAGATTTATAAAGAATGAAGTTGTGTTTATGAATTATACAGACTGCAAGTGTTTAAAAATGAAAATAGCGACGGCTCTTGTCTCCGTGAATACAGTAAGAAACGATGGTAACTTTAACCACATTTAACAGTACATTAGCAACATGCTAACGAAACATTTAGAAAGACAATTCACAAATATCACTAAAAATATCATGATATCATGGATCATGTCAGTTATTATTGCTCCATCTGCCATTTTTCGCTATTGTCCTTCCTTGCTTACCTAGTCTGATGATTCAGCTGTGCACAGATCCAGACGTTAATACTGGCTTGTCTAATGCCTTGAACATGGGCTGGCATATGCAAATATTGGGGGCGTACACTGTTACGTAACAGTCAGTGTTATGTTGAGATTTCGCCTGTTCTTCGGAGGTCTTTTAAACAAATGAGATTTATATAAGAAGGAGGAAACAATGGAGTTTGAAACTCATTGTAGGTCTTTTCCATGTACTGAACTCTTGTTATTTAACTATGCCAAGGTAAATTCAATATTTAATTCTAGGGCACCTTTAAGATTTGAATTACACTACAATTGCATACTAGCAACCAGCACTACTATACAGCAACTCGCCAACCTCCAGCCATTTAATCTGTCAGTGACGCATATGAACGTAAAGCAACCATTAAAGAATAGCACAGGAATGCAAGAACACATCCTGTGTGAACGGCCCCTTAATGTTCACACAAAGCCTTAGATTAGCCTTAGAGCTCTTAGATTAGCAGCAATGTTCGACAAGGTTATACACATTCAGCTGTCCTTGTTGCCCACATGTTTCTTAGTTATATTATCATCTTCAGATAACTTTTCTGTTTTCTCTCTTTCTCTATCAGTTTGTTGGTGTTGAAGGCTTTATTACTGGAATAATGGACATGCTGCCCCCAAAGTCATTCATTGGCTCTCTGCGGCGTGAAATTGTTGTCGCAATATGCTGCTTTACCTGTTTTACTATTGATCTTTCTATGGTAACAGAGGTACGTCTGAGGCCCTTGGTGAAGTACATGATACATCAGTTCAGACAGTTCATATCAGCACATTATGCTTCCTGGATGTATTTTTGGTAACATTCTCTCTCTGTACAGGGAGGGATGTATGTGTTTCAGCTGTTTGACTATTACTCGGCGAGTGGGATTACTCTGCTTTGGCAAGCCTTCTGGGAGTGTGTGGTGGTGGCCTGGGTGTATGGTAAAAATCTGTAGTCATGCCCACACAGCAACTGTGGTTTTTCCTAAGTAGGACGTGTTCCTGGATCAACATATTTTGTTGGTCCTGCAACAGCATTCCTAACAAATATAATCCTAACAAATTCAACCCTACTGAAAAGACCAGTTGGAATTTCTGCTTCAGACTGGTTTATGATGGTCCAGCTTTTGGAACAATGTGTTCACCAGCAAAACATAGCTGACCAGTGAAGTCTTGCTTGGTTAAACTAGCCAGGACGCCCCAAACCTGAACCTTAAATCTGATTTATGGCAGGTTTGTGAGTTGATGAAAGGCAAATAATTAACTAAATCAAAACGGGCCACACAATTAATCGAAACAAATTAATCTAAATTCACAGTAAATGCTTCTTCTCAAGAGCTAAATTCCATCTCTTTAAGCGCTGTGAGTTTAATGTGTATTTGGGAAAGCAGTGTGCACTTGATTCGCTTTATTTATATTTACCCTCAAATTCTAACATTTTTGTGAGCAGAAGTTTACAGCATTTCACCAGTAGTCCACCAAAATAAAAGCTTGAGGGTTTGAACGTGAAAAATTTAAGACATAAATATTTGTTTTGTAACTTGTAGTGCTAGTTGGTTCTTGTAAAGAGTGAACCAGAACAGCCTTAAAAGTAACTAATTCCATTAACAGTGCAGTCTTTTTTTCTGTCTACATGTTTCAGCAGTATAAGCAACATGAGACATGTTCATATGCAATGAAATGTCATTTTGCAGTTCAAACTGAAATTGCAGTAAATGACAAAATAAACAATATAATTTAATTATCTCTCTCTCTCTTTATTTTTATATATATATATATATATATATATAATTTAAAAAAACTTTTACATTTAAAACAAAAACAATCAAACAAAATAAAATACTTAAACTTAGTAAAATATTTTAGTGGTTTACTTGCATGGCATGTGACCATTAACCAACATCGGAGAACTGTGAACCAGTGTTGTTTTAGTATCATTTTTTGTAATATTTTGAATTAATTTTTATTTTTGTATTTTCTGTTTTTATTTAAATTTTTTCTTTATTTTAGTGTTTTTGTCATTTTCATTTATTATAGTTAACTTTTAACGTGCATAAAGTTAAAGTAAATGAAAATGAGAAAATGTTGCTTTGACAACTAGCTGAAATGAAAAGTTTTTTTTGTAATATTTTATTTGTTTTATTTCAAGCAAGAAAAATTAAGATATTTTTGATGAAATCAGAGAGCTTTCCATGTGACTACAGTGGTTCAACTTTAATGTTATGAAGCGACAATAATACTTTTTGTGCGCAAAAACAAAATGAAAATAATGACTTTATTCAACAATTTCTTCTCTTCCCTGTCAGTCTCCTACGCTGTTGATGTAGTAAACACAGTGCAGCGCTTCCGGGTTATACGTCAGAATGTCGACGATGTAGTAAAGACAATGTCTTTAGTACCTTTTTGGGCCTTGAAATGTGCAATGACATTGCTGCCAATGTGTAGTTCAGAAACCTCTCGTATTTCATCAAAAATATCTTAATTTGTGTTTTGAAGATGAACAAAGGTCTTACGGGTCTGAAACAACATGAGGGTGAGTTGTTGATCAATGACAGAAGATTAATTTTTGGGTGAACTAACCCTTTAACTCAAAATCTCGGGTACTTCAAGTAAATATTTTACATCTAAGGGCTTCAGCTGACAAAAAAAGTTTTGGGAAATGTCTGGTTCATAGGAGATTTTATCCCATGCCAACAGGGACATTGATTCAGGAACATGTCGTACTTGGGAAAATCATGGTGAGAATGCAGATGCACATATAGAGTCCTTGTGTTAACCCAGCAACACCTCACTCTCGTTCTCTGACTCTTCCTAAAGGTGCTGATCGCTTCATGGATGACGTGGCCTGTATGATCGGCTATCGTCCTCTGCCATATATGAAGTGGTGCTGGTCTTACGTCACGCCGGTAGTGTGTATGGTGGGTTTTACGTGCAATAATGCATCAACACAGGGTTTGACATTCTTAGGAGGGTATTAAAGGGGTTTGTGTCTGTGTTTCGCAGGGTGTTTTCTTTTTTCATGTGGTCAACTACAAGCGATTAGTGTATAATGCTGTGTATGTGTACCCGTGGTGGGGTGAGGTGCTGGGTTGGTTTCTAGCGCTCTCATCCATGCTTTGCATTCCCCTCACCGTCCTCTACAAACTGCTGCACTGCAAAGGCTCTCTCATGGAGGTAGGACTGTGATGTGTGTGTGTGTGTGTGTGTGTTGCTACTTTGCTTGCCATGCAAAAAACTACAAAAAACTACTCATGATTTGAAGTAGTTTAGCTTTAAAAAAATACTTAGCGGTGTTGGAAAGCTACTTTGAAACAGAAGCTTTCCAACCTACAATCTGTTTTAATACCATTGATGGAATTTTCCAGCAATCCATGTTTTCACTGTTATACGGTAGGGGGCGCTATTACACATCTTCTGAAAGAGTACAGAATCTCCAGATCAAAACACAGGCGAAGAAGAAGCAGAAACATGCAATTTATTATGCACATTTAAGCTAACATGATCATCAAATATTTAACAGCATATAAATAAAAACCGCTGAACGTTACCCAGAAAGAAGTACAAGACTGTGAAACTTTGGGGGTGTTGATGGACTCGATCTACTCCATGTGTTTTGATCATCGTTCTGAATTCGATCCGGACATATTGTTTGACAAAAACATGATTTTCTAAGCTTTTGGTTCAAAATGTTGCTTTTTTAATGAAACTTACCCACATTCAAGTGTTGATAAGAAAAAGAATGCATGAAGCTAGATTAAAATGGCTAGAGGCTCTGTGTATGTTCATATACAGGTGCTGGTCATATAATTAGAATATCGTGAAAAAGTTCATTTTTTTTATTGTAAATTATTTTAAAAAATGAAACTTTCATATATTCTAGATTCCCTACATGTAAAGTAAAACATTTCAAAAGTTTTTTTTTTTTTAATTTTGATGATTAGAGCGTACAGCTCATGAAAGTCCAAAATCCAGTATCTCAAAATATTAGAATATTTCCTAAGATCAATCAAAAAATTTATTTTCAAAACAGAAAAGTTCAAGTTCTTTAAAGTATGTTCATTTGTGCACTCAATACTTGGTCGGCAGCACATATTACAGCAAATGACTTGCTCCTAGCACAAATTACAGCATCAGTGAAGTGTGGCATGGAAGTGATCAGCCTGTGGCACTGCTGAGGCACTATTGAGCCTTCAGATCATCTGTATATTGTTGGATCGACTGTTTCTCATCTTTCTCTTGAAAATATCCCATAGATTCAGGGGTCAGGCATGTTGGCTGGCCAATAAAGCACAGTAATATCATGTCAGCAAACCACTTGGAAGTGGTTTTTGCACTGTGGGCAGGTGCTAAAGTCCTGCTGGAAAAGGAAATCAGCATCTCCATAAAGCTTGTCAGCAGATGGAAGCATAAAGTGCTCCAAAATCTCCTGGAAGATGGCTGCATTGACTTTTCACTTGATAAAACACAATGAACCAACACCAGCAGACGTCACGGCCCCCCAAATCATTACTAGCTTTAGAAACTTCCCACTAGACTTCAAGCAGCTTGGATTCTGTGCTTCTCCAGTCTTCCTTCAGACTCTGGGACCATGATTTCAACATGAAATGCAAAATTTACTTTTATCTGAAAAGAGGACTTTCGACCACTGTTCACTGTCCAGTTCTTTTTCTCCTTAGCCCAGGTAAGATGCTTCTGACGTTGTTTCTGTTTCAGAAGTGGCTTGGTAGTCCTTTTCCTGAAGATGTCCGAGTGTGGTGACTCTTGATGCGCTGACTCCAGCTTCATTTGACTCATTGACAAGTGTTTGAATCGGCTTTACTTGACAGTATTCTCAAGCTTGTGGTCATCCCTGTTGCTTGTGCACCTTTGCCTACCCAATTTCTTCCTTCTAGTCAACATTGCATTTAATATGCTTTGATACATTACTCTGTAAACAGCCACCACATTCAGTAATGACCATCTGTGACTTACTCTCTTTGTGGAGGGTGTCAATGATTGTCTCCTGGACCATTGCCAAGTCAGCAGTCTTCCCCATTAGTGTGGTTTCAAAGAACAAGAGATACCCGGAATTTATACTGTAGGGATGGTCATTTAATGAAACTCAAATGTAAATATTCTAATATTTTGAGATACTGGATTTTGGACTTTCATTAGCTGTACGCTCTAATCAACAAATAAAAAAAAAAAAAAAAAAAAAAAACTTTTGAAATGTTTTACTTTACATGTAGGGAATCTAGTATAAATGAAAGTTTCATTTTTTAAAATAATTTACAATAAAAAAAATGAACTTTTTCACAATATTCTAATTATATGACCAGCACCTGTATTCATACAACAAAATATTCTGGGGTCATGAAAGTTTTGTGAAATTATCAAAAATGCTGGTGCTGGCTGTTGAAAAAAAAAAAAAAAACGCTGATAGGGAAAGAGTTAAAATAGTTCAACAACAATCAAGCTGCTCTTTTGAATTTGGCTAGAAAAAGATTACAACATTACAACCTACAAACATAAGGTAGCTAAAAGTATTAAAGTCGGCATGAAAAGTAAGTTGCGATAGTCTTTTCTTCTCTATTGTGACATATAACTGAGTGAAAAGACTTCTCGAACAAGAAAAAGCGTAGGGCGGGACTTGATTTTGTCCATGAGGAATTGACACAATCAACTTGAACCCGTTGCGAAGTCTGTGTCATGCAAAATTCCCACATGGATTCTTTTTCTTATTTGCTCATAAAAAAATAACAGAACAACAATAAATGTGACCACTGCTTATTAAACACATTTACACAAAATACATCTAACACAACTGAACAACCTAGTAATAAACAGCAGTTTTTACTTTTTGGTGAGTAAAATGACATGAGGAAGATTACCAAGTCACAAATTAATTTGCGAATCGGGGTTTTTAAACATTCTGATTGCAAAAAAATTGGGAATAATTTACCTTTTAAATTGTTTCAGCTGTTCATTAAACTGCACCATCTAAATTAGGCCATGCCAAAGTATTAGTATTAGTATTATTGACTATTACTATTATAGGCTTTAAAGTTTTAGTAATTTTGGGTCATAAACAGGGTCTTAAAAATTCCATCATCTATTATTTAACATCATTTTAATTTTCATATTTTAATGATGACATTTAATAGCTTTTGTTTTTGTTCACATTTTCATTTTTAATCATGAACTTCTAACTTATATTTAACTTATTTATGAAGAGAACAGATAAACAGAGACTGTGCGTCATTTAGTTCACTTTCAAACGAAAATTACCCCAAGCTTTACTCACCCTCAAGCCATACTAGGTGTATAGAAATATTAATAAATATATTGACGCCTCTGAGCTTTATAACGGCAGTGAACGGGATCAACAAGTATGAGCTAAAGAAAGTATCTCCATATCCACATCCATCCATCATAAACATACTCCACACGGCTCCAGGGGTTAATAAAGGCTTTCTGAAGTGAAGCGATGCATTTGTGTAAAAAAAAAATTTATGAAGTAAAATATCTAGCTTCCGCCAGAAAGATTTACACTTTCTTCGTAAGTTGAATACGGAAGCGGTCTGGCAGAAGCTAGATAACAGCCACATTGTGCTGACCAGTCATAGCACGCTCTCGCTACATCCAGTCACGATTTGCTTCACACTCTGGGTGGGAACAGATTCATTTTTCACCCCTGAAGAGAACTGTATTCAATGGGTGAATCATTCAAATTGAGCTGAAGTGCTGGATTAAAACATTAGTCAGCTACTTATTGACGCTTTCTGTTCTATCTTGAATAATGAGACACTTTCATAACGCATCTGTACCCAGTATAGTGTTGTTTCTTCAAAGGCGCTTAAAATATAATACTGTGGCTTGGCTTGATACACAATCTAATGGTCTAACGAAATCCAAATTTGAAACATATTTTACTGTACCAATTTTTATGGACCTTATATTTCCTATCTGAGCCAATGAGGATGAATGAGCCAAGTTATTTCAGAGCGAGACTGCCCTGATTGTAAAGCAAAACATGGTTGATAATAGTGAGGATGTGCTACAATTGGTCAGCACAATGTGGCCGTTATCTGATTGGCTTGAGTAGATGGTGGATTTGTGGATTTGTCTGCACTTCTTGATGCTAGAAATGTTTCCAAATCCACAAATGTGTGCACAAACTCACTAAAAGTTGAATCTCTGGCCTGTTATTGGATATTGTGATATACAGTATGTGTGATTCTCTGTTTCCCTCTGTTCAGCGTTGGCAGCATTTGACCACACCTATCTGGGGGCGACATCACCTTGAGTTCCTCCCACATGAGAATGAAGCCAGACTTCTACCGAAGGCAGAAGAGAATAAAAACACTCTGTTATATGAAAGTGTCATTTAATATCCTCGTCAGCACAAGCAAATGATCAGATAGAAACAGCACTGCCCTGCACCTACACTGCAGAACCACACACACACACACACACAGCAGTGTTCACTCTGTTGTGAGCAAGCGAATCATTGTCAAATCAAGTCAAATCCATACTACACACCCTTATGCCATTAACACAGTTAAAGCACTAAACCCACAGCAGAGCCTGCACATATCAACTGTCATGCAGTAATAATGCGGATTTTGTCCATGCCCTCTTCTTTCAATGTGATTATATTTCAAACGAAGGCCCCAGGCGCTCGAGATAATCACGCGTGCTTGTGTTTGACAGTCAGTTATCTGCCTCGTGTGCTGATGTTGTTCAGTATTATTATGTGTTTGTGTTTGTGTTTGTGTTTGTTACGTTGGGCTGGGATGTTACAGCAGTGTTGTGGAGCAGAGAGTGGGATAATTAATAAAAACAATTTTCAAATTGATATTGTGTACATTTATTTGGTTTGATACAATCATTATGCAAATCATTCAAATAATTTTAAAAGTAATAATTAAGCATGTGTGTCAAATGTACAGTTTTAATATTTAAAATATATTAAAAAACAAAGACATTTTGTAATATATTTACATTACTGTTCAAAAGTTGGGGGTCAGCAAGATTTTTGAATATTTTTTAAATAAGTCTCATTCTCACTAAGGCTGAATTTTGATCAAAATACAGCAAAAACAGTAATATTGTGAAATATTACAATTTAAAATAACTATTTTCTATTTGAATATATTTTAAAATGTAATTTATTCCTGTGATCCTGAATTTTCAGCATCATTACTCCAGTCTTCAGTGTCGCATGATCCTTCAGAAATCATTCTAATTTGATGCTCAAGAAACATTTCTGATTATCAATATTGAAAACATTATTATTGTGCTGCTTAATATTTTTGTGTAAACCGTGAATTTTTTTTTTCAAACTGCCTATTTTGGGGCCCCTTTAAATCCCGTGGTCCACGCCCACAGAGCTCGCGCTTGCCTTGAACAGTGCCTTAACAAAGTTTACACAGCTAATATAACCCTCAAAATGGATCTTTACAAAATGTTCGTCATGCATGCGGCGGATTATGTGAGTATTGTATACTGTTATATTGTTTACTTCTGATTTTGAATGAGTTTGATAGTGCTCCGTGGCTAACGGGAAATGCTACTCTGTTGGAGAGATTTATAAAGAATGAAGTTGTGTTTATGAATTATACAGACTGCAAGTGTTTAAAAATGAAAATAGCGATGGCACTCTTGTCTCCGTGAATACAGTAATAACCGATGGTAACTTTAACCACATTTAACAGTACATTAGCAACATGCTAATGAAACATTTAGAAAGACAGTTTACAAATATCACTAAAAATATCATGTTATCATGGATCATGTCAGTTATTATTGCTCCATCTGCCATTTTTCACTATTGTTCTTGCTTGCTTACCTAGTCTGATGATTTGGTTGTGCACATCCAGACCTTAATAGTGGCTGCCCTTGTCTAATGTCTTTTATAATGTTGGAAACGTGGGCTGGCATATGCAAAGATTGGGGGCGTACATATTAATGATCCCGACTGTTACGTAACAGTCGGTGTTATGTTGAGATTCGCCTGTTCTTCGGAGGTCTTTTAAACAAATGAGATTTATATAAAAAGGGGGAAACAATGGAGTTTGATACTTACTGTATGTCATTTCCATGTACTGAACTCTTGTTATTTAACAATGCCAAGATAAATTCAATTTTTCATTCGAGGGCACCTTTAAAAAGACGTTCTACGGCACCTTTAATGTACTAAAAACATATTTAAATCAGTTCATGTGAGTACAGTGGTTCAATATTAATATTATAAAGCGACAAGAATATTTTTGGTGCGCCAAAAAAACCAAAACGACTTATATAGTGATGGCCGATTTCAAAACACTGCTTCGGGAAGATTCGGAGCACAATGAATCAGCGTATGAAATCATGATTCAGATCACGTGTCAAACCGCCGAACTGCTAAAAGTCACGTGACTTTGCCGCTCCGAACTGCTGATTCGACACGTTGATTCATAATGCTCCGAAGCTTCCTGAAGCAGTGTTTTGAAATCGGCCATCACTATATAAGTCGTTATTTTTTTTTGTTTTTGGCGCACCAAAAATATTCTCGTCGCTTTATAATATTAATACTGAACCACTGTACTCACATGAACTGATTTAAATATGTTTTTAGTACCATTAGTGGATCTTGAGAGAGGAAATGTCATTTCTGGCTATGGAGGCCTCACTGAGCCATCGGATTTCAACAAAAATATCTTAATTTGTGTTCCGAAGATGAACGAAGGTCTTACGGGTGTGGAACGGCATGAGGGTAAGCAATAAATGACAGAATTTTCATTTTTGGGTGAACTAACCCTTTAAGTTATAATTATGTGTTATTTGTGTTCCCAATTTATCAACTTTAATAATTTTTGATGAGTTTTCACTTACCAAGCCAGTTCACACACGCATTTCTAGAAATGGTTAGACGTTTTCTTTGCGATATATCAATACACACTGAGTTACATCTTCACAGGGCAACAGTGATGTAATTCTCAGGGAATCAGGGTCCTTTACTGGACAGCAGCTGCTGGCCAGAATCTAGTAATGCAGGGCATTTCCTGTAACAAAGCAACAGCTCATGTGACTGTGACAGGAGATTAATGATATGATTGAGAACACATGATGCTCAGTGTGATCACAGTCTCACCAGTGCAGCTGGACAGATCTCTCTGACACAGGCAGCGCAACACAGCATCATGGATAGATGGCCGAAGCTGCTGTCTGATGACATTTATTTTGGTTTCACTGTGCTGAAATGTTGAAAACACTAAAAGCAGCATTTGTTCACAATATATTTTCCACAGTTTTTGTAATAAGCTTGATACGGTTTACCGAACTGGAGCCTAATAATAATGTCTCAGCATGTGTCATAACAAATCAGTGTGATATTGTCTCAAGGTCAGTGTCATTGAAGCTCCTTCAATGTTATCTGTAGGCCTGCTTCTTCCCGCAGCTGCACATTCATTTTCTTACTCCCTTTTTGTCCTTTATTCATTTGCCCTGTTAATGTTATGTTTCCATCCACCTATTTTTATTCACATTTTGGGATTTTGCATAAAAATCCTGGATAGAAATGCTAAGATGTGCATAAATTCTAAACAAACAAAAACATATGCGGTTTCTGAACCACTGTAGTCACATGGACTATTTTAACGATGTCTTTACTACCTTTCTGGACCTCAAAAGGTGCAATGACGTTGCTGCCTATGTATGGTTCAGAAACCTTTGGATTTCAGCAAAAATATCTTAATTTGTTTTCTGAAGATGAACAAAGGTCTCACGGGTTTGGGACGACATAAAGGTGAGTAATTAACGACAGAATTAAAATTTTTGGGTGAACTAACCCTTTAAGAACTAAAATGGGACAAAAGTCATTTCAGCCAGGCCAGGTCTTTATTTGCACAAGAAAGAAAGTGTTAAACTGCACAATTCCCCAAAATGTGTGGGTTGTAATGCTGGAATTTCACGAGGTCTGGAATGGGATTAGTGCTGTAGATTTTTTTATGAGGGTTTAACAAGCAGCAGTCGCCAAGAAACCTTTCTGACCTTCTGCATGAGGTCATAATGTTACATTTAGTGATTGTATTGTTTTGAAAAAGAAATTTTAATAGTTTAAGAGCTGCACAGTTTAACTCTGCTGAAGGCAAAACAATGTCAGATGAAACCTGATGTATAATTTGCACTAAAGGTCTAATATACAATATTATCCAAGTTCACTGTGTTCCTGTTGTATCCTAAGCCTTAGAAATAGGCAAATGTATCACTGAAAGTGTAATATAAAACACACACTTACCCACTGTGTCAATGTCTCTCCAACCACATCAGTATAAACTGGTCCCTGCAATAATCTGTAAATGTATAGAGAATTTACTTATAGAGTTTACATAAATATTTATATGTAGTACCGTAATAGATAAAAGGAAAAAAGACCATATTAAGCATAGCAAACATATTGCAGTTCATTTGTTGTGTATCCACAAACTGGATTACACGCTGAGATGCTAGCAATCTTTTTATTATTTAAATTCCTGTTGCCTGGCCTCTGTCTCGAGACTGATTTGGCCGCTTGTTTTCAGTGATCTGTGAATCAATTCAACACCACACGCTGGCGACATCTGCTGGTCAAAACTGTGTTAAAGGGTTAGTTCACCCAAAAATGAAAATAATGTCATTAATTACTCACCCTCATGTCATTCCACACCCGTAAGACCTTCATTCATCTTCAGAACACAAATTAAGATATTTTTGATGAAATCCAATGGCTCAGTGAGGCCTGCATTGCCAGCAATGACTTCCTTTCTCAAGATCCATAAAGGTACTAAAAACATATTTAAATCAGTTCATGTGAGTTCAGTGGATCTTAAAGGTGCCCTAGAATCAAAAATTGAATTTACCTTGGCATAGTTGAATAATAAGAGTTCAGTACATGGAAAAGACATTGAGTTTCAAACTCCATTGTTTCCTCCTTCTTATGTAAATCTAATTTGTTTAAAAGACCTCCGAAAAACAGGCGAATCTCAACATAACACCTACTGTGATGCAACAGTCGGGATCATTAATATGTGCTCCCCCAATATTTGCAGCCCATCTCCAACAGTGTGTAATGTTAGCTTTAGCCCGTTAGCCATGGAGCACTATCAAACTCATTCAGAATCAAATGTAAACATCCAAATAAATACTATACTCACATGATCCGACGCATGCATGCAGTATGCATGACGAACATCTTGTAAAGATCCATTTGAGGGTTACATTAGTTGTGTGAACTTTGTAAATGCGCTGTATTATAGTTGCGAGCTCGGGGGGGCAGGGAGCGCGTGATTTAAAGGGGCCACAGCCTGAATCGGTGCATAGTTAATGATGCCCCAAAATAGGCAGTTAAGAAAAATTCATGGGGTAAAAAAAAAAAAATCTATGGGGTATTTTGAGCTGAAACTTCACAGACACATTCAGGGGACACCTTAGACTAATATTACATCTTGTAAAAACTGGTTCTAGGGCACCTATAATATTACAAAACGATGATAATTCTTTGTGCGCCAAAAAACAAAATAACGACTTTTTAACAATAGGCTATCTAGTGATGGCCAATTTCATAACACTGCTTCATGAAGCTTCAGAGCTTTACGAATCGAATCAGTGGTTCGGAACACCAAAGTCACGTGATTTCACGTGATCCGAATCACTGATTCGACACAAAAGATTTGTAACGCTCCAAAGCAGTTTTGAAATTGCCCATCACTAGATAGCCTATTGTTAAAAAGTCGTTATTTTGTTTTTTTGGTGCACAAAAAATATTCTCATCGCTTTATAACATTAAGATTGAACCACTGTACTCACATGAACTGATTTAAATTTGTTTTTAGTACCTTTATGGATCTTGAGAGAGGAAGTACCATTGCTGTCTATGGAGGCCTCACTGAGCCATCGATTTCATCATCTTCTCTTCTCTTCTCTTCTCTTCTCTTCTCTTCTCTTCTCTTCTCTTCTCTTCTCTTCTCTTCTCTGATGATGTGTTACCGGTGAGAGGGCGGGGCAACCTGTCACTCACATGAGATCCACCAATAACAAACCTCAACCATCTAATCAATTCCCCATGGACAAAATCAAGCCCTGCACTGCATCCACTTCACTCAGATAGATGTCACAAATAAAGAAGAAAGGACTATCGCATCTTCAGTTTCACGGTGACATTAAGGGCTGTCTCAGCCTTCCTGTTGAAAAATCTTTCCATTGCACTAAAATGTTTGCTCCCTAAAAATCCCACAATGCACCACAAAAATCAGAGAGCATCGATGTTCATTAGAGTCATGTCTCAAATGACATTCTATACACTATGCACTTAAAGTACACACTATGTTCTCTACTGTCTAGTAAATAAAATTTAGTTGGCGTCTGTCATCCAGCACGGTAGTCTAATTGCCCCTAATACCTCGATTATGTATTTAAAGGGTTAGTTCACACAAAAATGAAATTTCTGTCATTTATTACTCACCTTCATATCGTTCCACACCCGTAAGACCTTCGTTCATCTTCAGAACACAAATTAAGATATTTTTGATAAAATTCATTCGTATCTGATCCACACATAGGCAGCAAATCATTGCACCTTTACATGGTTAAAACAGTTCATGTGACTGCAGTGGTTCAACCTTAATGTTATGAAGAGACGAGAATACTCTTTGTGTGCAAAAAACAAAACAAAATAACTTTATTCAACAATTTGAACCGTTGTCATACGTAGTAAACTCAGTGGAGGCTTCCTTGTTTATGTCCGAACAGCGACTCATTATTGGCTGGCTCCTGCCCTCAGCATCACATGCATGCGTCTTGCTGCTTCATGCTGCAAACATTAAGTTCATGAAGTGTCCAACATTCCACACTGAATTTTCAGTTAATTAAGTGCATCATCCAGGTATTTGAAGTGCACTTTTACAGTTTTCATTATGAACACACTATCACACTATTTATACTACAAAATGGCATAGAAAAGTGCTCAAGCCGATGCAGATTGTTCTCTTACCAGAAACGACATCACATTTTCTGGAGCTTCTAAGCTTTCCGATAGCACATAAGATTAATGTCTCGAAAACATATAAATCGTAGAAGCCTGATCAATAAACATCATGACAAGCCACAGCATTTTTGAAGAGACAAACCTTTATTTAATTACATCAACATGAGCACAAACATTCATCGCTAAACAGATAAACAGTCAATTTAACAAAATTACATTAGGCTAAAATGTTAGCATGTGTAACAGTGTAAGTATTTTTTGTAATTGTAAAGTGCGCAACTTAAATTTTATCATCAGCTTGGTATGTGCTATGCAATGTACACAGCCCAGTTTTGTACACTGGGCCTATCCCAATACCCACACTTGCGGTCTTGGCCACTTGAGAGTGTGTGAACATGATAAGTAAATGTACGTGTATGATAAATGCTAAAGCGCAGTGCACTATGCTGACTAAATCCACTTCGGAGTGGTATTTCAGGCCAAGCGTATCCCATCATTCATCATATTCATGAACTCATGTGCACCAAAATCACAAGATAAATAAAAAACTTTCCAGTGTAAGTTAAATTAATTAGATATTACATACAGTAAAAGGAAAAGTGCTGCACATTTTACTGGTGCAGAGATGAGTATGTGTATTTGTCTATTATATAGGGACTACTGAACAGTGATTTAGAAGTTTATTTTAGAAGATTTAACAGAGATTTAGTAGTTTAAGTGCAAAGTAGCTACTGAAAATAAAAATGTGTAAAACCTTACTTGCTTTTTGTGTCCTGTCAGGTAGCCTAAAAAAAATTCTACTCACGCAAAGACTGCAAGTGGGACAGGCTGAACTTGCTTGGGAGTTAGAGGTTTGAATCAGGCTTACTCTGTCAATTAATTGTTCAAAGCCGATAGTGAGATGATTCCGGTGGCGTTCATTAAATTCACAAATTAATGGGAACGTTGCTAAACCGGTTTTAGAACTTATTTTTGTTAGCTGTGGATGTACAGGTATAACTTTTACAAATAATACAATTGTAAGATCCTCAGATGGGAAAAGCTATAGAAGAATGGAAAGACGTTCTCAGTGAAGGTGGTTGTGAACGTGTACAGATGTGTGTTAGTTACAGGATCAGAGAATGACACCGTTCCTCTGTCATAGTCCAGCTGAACTCTCACCCGCTCAAGCTTCTGTGTGACAGGAAAACCAGACTCTTCAAACAGTCTGTACTGCACACTCCACACTCCAGTGTCAAAGAAATCACATCCCTTCCTTTGGCTTGATGCCTTAGTTACTCCCAGAGCCCAGGACGAGCTCTCTTTAACCTCCACCTCCCAGCAGTGTGTTCCCGAGTTAAACCCCTCTGAACCCAGAACACAGGAATACTCGTCAAATCTCTCTGGATTATCAGGAAGCGCTTGACTGTCCGAACTGCATCTCAGACTGGTCAGATCATCAGACAAGAGGAGATCTGGATGAGCTGTGTTTGGATCCAGAATTACTGGAGCTGATGAGACACAATCAATTTATATACAGATTAAGGTACACAGATTAAGATGAGTTATGAACACTGAAATTATGAATACTCTGATACTCTGATTACTGTCAGTGTTGTTATAGTCAATAGCTGCATCCCGGCTGCATCCTGCGAAGGCTGCATTTGAAGGCCAGACGTGTCACAGTGGCGTGACAAAGGCTGTCCCAATTCAAAGGCTCCTTTTGAATGCAAAGAAGGATAAAATGGGTGGATCCTTCGCAGCCTAGCCTATCCCAAGATTCATTGCTCACCGTGACGACTGGATTTTTTGAGAAGCTGGATTATGCTTTTAAATTAAATATTGGTTTTTTTTTTTAAATTACTCAAATATCTAATGATACAAATGTATAAAAAAAGGTTCAAATGTTGACATTTCTTACTAAGATGTGATTTTATAGAGTTTATACTCTTTACTATGTACAGAAATGGATCAAAGTGAATATAGTTAGTACTAGTAGGGCTGGGTATTGACACAATTTTCACGATTCAATTCTATTACTATTCACATGTTTTCGATTCGATTCGATTCGATATTGATTTTTATTTGGATGTAGTATTTCAGTTACAGTACATGGCAAATTTTCGAGAGGAAAAAAATCTCTCAGCTAATGCTGTAAACTACACAAGGGAGTCAGTTGGTACTACTATAATAATATTGAAGGTTAAATTAACTTATTTATATCCAAATACTAAAATTACACTCAATGATGTTTTTATTATAAATAAAGTTTAGAATTACATAATCATATTTGTACTCCAATTCTTTTTTTGAAATATAAACATTTAAATCATGGCTGTCATAACTGATTTTTTCAAACATGCATTAAATATTGAAGAACATTAAAAATGATAATGAATATGTAATGGTGCATAGCTATATTTATCAGAATGCTGCTCTCTAGAGTTCACTTTTCTATCTGACTAATGAGTTTATGTCACTGAATATGTTTTTCTGAGGTAAATGTGATGTTACATCTTTCTGAGGATGATGAAACACTGATTGAGCTATTACATGAGACATGATATGGATTTCGGAAAGTTGTACTGTATATTTTAACATACCTTCAGATGTTTAGTCGTGTTTATTTCGCGCTGTAACTGGTATTAAAGCGGAGGAGAAGATGATCACATGCGCTCGTGCTGCCGCTTCTCTTAACTGAGGCGCTAAAGCGATCTGTCACGCCACATTAAACATCACCAAAACGGTATTTATTTTTCGAATCTCATAATAAGATGGACGTCATTTGAAATCTGAGACTTTGCTTCATATCAAAAGTAACAAAGCACAAAGATTATTGTGATTTATTGGATGGGAGGCGCTACATATTCTGCTCATTCATCAACTGAAAACAGACTGATTGATTCTTGGGATTTAAGAATCGATATTGGTTCGTAAAAATGAGAATCGATTAAAATTGAGAAATCAATATTTTTTACCCAGTCTTAACAGTTAGACAGGTTGAGAAGCCAGTTTTGTTTTCAGACAGCTGGATATAACTTTCAAAAAAGTCCAGTACAAATGTTACTGCCACTCGTCAGTGGCATGTGTCAGAGCAATCCTCTGTAGGCTAGAACGTCCCATTTAACAACGCTCGATTTGACCTTCGAAGTTGTGGCCTTTAAAAGGGGTCATATCATGAAAATGGCTTTTTCTGTGTTTAAGTGCTATAATGGGTCCCCGGTACATCTACCAACCCAGAAAACATGAAAAAGGACAACCCAGTAACTTTGTTTTCACACGCCTTTCTCTGCAAGCATGTGAAAAAATGAGCCGCTCAGATTTTGCTCCCCTAGTGATGTAGGAAGGGGATCTTAATATAATATTACCACCTCTTAATCTACACGTTTCCACCCACAGTGCCATCATTTTGTTTTTGCAAGCAAAAACGGTGTATCGGTTCAAAGGCCATGGCAAAAGTTAGAGCAAAGCATGCTAACTGTTCTGTCATTGGCTGCACAGACGAGCACAGACACTATTTAGAGTCTCGTTAGCTTGTAAGTTGACCCTGGCAAACTCGATTGCTAAAAAGCGTTTCTGTCCGAGTGATATTTTGGAAAAAATATTAGACCATTCACAGTATTTGATAGCAATCATAAAGCCTGGTGTGTATCGCTCTGTTTAGCAAAAAGGTACTCTATGTATAGTGGACACCCACCGTACATGACGGCACATGCTAGTAGATGCGCTGAACCAACTTCACAGCAACTACATAAATTTATCCACTAACCATTCAGAAACGTCCAGTTGCATTTTAAAAGTTCCTGAGTCTCTCCATCAGCGTCCGACTCCGGTTTGAACAATGTAAGGCTGAACACCGTTACTGACAATCCTCATTTTGTCTGCGTGAGATTCTCCAGCTTTGTTGTTGTTGAGCAACTGAAGCGTGAGCTGTTAAAGCTCTGCCCACTTCTGGAACCGGGAGCAGCAGCTCATTTGCATTTAAAGGGACACACACAAAAAAGGCATGTTTTTGTTCACACCCAAATAGGGGCAAACATTCTGGGGACACATCTTGTGAAAAGAGGCATAATAGGTCCCCTTTAAAGTCAGTGTCCTTCGAAAGATGCAGCCTCTGAATTGGGACACAGCTAATGTGTGCTTGAGAAATGTTATATTTGCATTACATAATAAAGACAATAAATATAACTGAACAGCAGAAATCTGTTATATAAATGTAACTGTAAATACCATGTGTGCCAAAGTTGTTCTTCTCGTTCATTTTGGTGTATTAGGTCATCTTGTTATTCCACACGTAATGCTTAAATCTTTAATATTCACCCATCTGTCATTTACACTATGTGCACCAGCGCCGGGACCCACTAGGGGGCCTCAGCACACATCTAAGGGGGCTGAAAAATGGCTTAAAATGAATAAAAATGAAACAAAACAAACTTTAAAAAGACAGCTAATAATCACATATTTCTTATTTCAGTTTGTTCCCTTGGTCTTGGAAAACCTGGAATATATATATATGAGGGAATTTTAAAAGTGTGATTTCCAGACTTGGAAATGAATTCAATGTTCAATTTCTATAATGAACATTAATTTTTGTAGTTATGTGCTATTTTATCAGGCAGAAATTGCTATTTGTGAATTAAAAAACAATCCTTATCACGTAATCACGAAAGATTGAAAAACAATATGTAAATTAATTGATTATAAAAACTGTGAACCCTGATATACATTCATTTCTTTAAATATCCGAAATTATGAAAATTATTTTAATGATTTATGATTAATTGATTTAATTATTTTAATATATATTGCCACTCCTTGTTTCCTTGTTCCTCTAAAAAATTGGAGAACACAATGTTTGTAAGTAAGTCAGTACGATTTAAAAAAAAAAAAGGAAATTAATACTTTTCTTCAGCAAGGATACATTAAACTGATCAAAAGTGACAGTAAAGACATTTATAATGTTACAAAAGATTTCTATTTCAAATAAATGCTGTTATTTTGAATTTTCTATTCAGGATTCTATTCAAAGAATCCTGAAAAAATATATCACTGTTTTACAAAAACATTAAGCAGCACAACTGTTTTCAACATTTATAATAATCAGAAATGTTTCTTGAGCATCAAATCTTAGAATGATTTCTGAAGGATCACGTGACACTGAAGACTGGAGTAATGATGCGAGAAAAATTATTTTAAATTGTAATAATATTTTACATTATTACTGTTTGCACTGTATTTTTGATCAAATAAACACAGCCTTGGTGAGCAGAAGACCCAAGCTTTTGAACTCTAGTGTATCTTAGCCTACACAAGGGTCCTTCGAACACTAAGGGCCTTGGAGTCAAAAAGTTTGAGAATCATATTTCTAAATACTCACTGTTTTGGACAATGCCTTGCGCCTTCTTCCAGACTCTGAACTGCAGGTTGCCCAAGTAACATGCCACATCAATCAAAGCTCCAGAAGCCACCTGTGGGTCCGGCTGTGAGGTCTGGAGTCTGGAAGAACATTCAGGAGTCAGAACTGCAGTGGCTTTGGATCAGAATCAGAGAGACCAGCAGATCACTCACCTTTCCATTGTGACTGGGAAGTTCTGCAGAATAAACAGACAATTTATTATCTCCTAAAACGATCAGTAACTGAATTGTGATCAATCAATGAATCAATTATCTGAAATGAGACCTTTAGAAACAAGACTTCGCTGGCATTCATCATCTCCTCCATGTCTTTGATTGTGTGTGAAAGAGCTGATATGCATCTGTTCATCTCCTCAAGCTTCTCCGTCATCATCTGATTCTTCCTCTGCTTTTCCTCCCTCAGTGCAGAGATTGCAGTTTCTTCTTCATATCTGAGAAACTGATGAAGCTTCTCAAACTCCAGTTTAATCTGACGCTCTGTGTGCTCAGCTTGAGACTGAAATTAAATAACATTCACTTAAAAATAACAATACATTTTATTTGTAATGCAATTTTTTTTTTTACATATTTTATGTTATGCAACAATTAAAATAACAACCAAGTTTAATAAAAGACTGCCTTAAATAAATAAGTCTTAGTTCAATCATGAGAATGAACACACATGAACACATCACATCATTTACATCCCCTTATAAAAAAAGAAGTGCACTTAACATTGTTTTATAATGTTTCCTGGAGTGCACTTATAATGTTAGTATTCTTTTTACATCAAAAATGGTCATAGTTTAGAAATAAAAGGCATTTTTGCTACCCTGATTTTACCCCTCTTATCTTAGGGGCGTGTCTGCTGTGAGACTTCAGTGTAAACATATTACGTAAAGTATTACTCACTCGAACACTTTTAGCATGTTTTTACTATTACAGCTCTCAAGGTTAACTAATCCTGAAAAGTGTTGCATTACATTTAGATCTGTGGCATTATATTTAGATCGTGGCATGAAAGGCTGCAGTGATGAACATTATAGCCGATCGTGTTGTTGAGCGCATGAAAGCAGTGATTTCTCAATTTCTGCAGACTAACGAATGCTTTCATCATAACTAATAGTGCAAACGCGATATAACTAATAGATTCGTTGAATAAAACGGGAGTTTTGGTGTGAGTTTAGAACTCAGTCACTGATAAACTTCCACTGTTTAATTGACAACTCCAGCTCTTGCTGTTTGATTGACAGCTCTACCAATTGTAAAGAGAGCGTTCTTTGAACACTTCTTTGTATAATTTAATCACCATTTAAATAACAGATTATTTTCATCCTACTAAGAGAACACTGGTTTGATTTACTGACACAAAGAACATCTGATTGTTCATGAATAATTAATATCAGATCAGGCATTAATTAACAGTTACTTACATGTTGTTGCATTACTGTCGAGTAAAAGTCTGTTTGTATTGTCACGGTTCATGAATCCGCTGTCTCATTCTGGTGTCTGTGTGTTCTGTAGTGTGTCACCTGATTGTTCGTGTGGCCGTCGCCGCTGATTATCTGATCAGCGGCAGCTGTTTGCAATTACACCTGCCTATATAACGCCTTGTCTTTCGTCTCATGTTTGTCAGATCGTTGTTTGGAGTCCTGGTGTTGTTGTCTCGTGTTTGCTCGTGTTGTTTGTTCCTTGGACTGGATTTCTCGTCGTTGTTTCCTGTTTCCTGTTTCCTCGTTTGGATTGTTCTCTGGATTTCACCCACGGATTACACGGCACTGTTTCACGGACGCACTTCACCAGTCACCATTCATCTGGACTCTCATCGCCCATCGAGGTCCCTGCGTCACCACTCTCCTGCTGTGTTCGTTGTGTTATCTGTGACTGACCATCTGTGTGTGAAGCTCTTAATAAAAGAGATTAACTTGCTATTGCATCCGTCATTATTTACGTGACAGAACGATCTGACCAACTATGGCTGCAGCAAGCTCAGCAGCTTTGACGGAGTTCATCAACCACAGCATTTCCCGCATGGACCAACAGCAGGAGAGTATCTCTTCCACCGGACGCGCTGTTCAAGCGCTGGTGACACAGGTGTCTGAGCTCTCCCAGCAACTTCAACAGCTTCGAGCTCCCACTGCGCCACCCCCACCGCCGATTCCCCCCACGCCGCTGGAGTGGTGGGATCAGCCAGAACCACGCCTTCCTGTTCCTCAGACTTATGCCGGTGAGCCGAACTTTTGTAGAGCGTTCTTGAACAAGTGTTCCTTGCATTTCTCGTTGCAGCCACGCACCTTCGAGAGGGAGGAATCCAAGGTGGCTTTTGTGATCACGCTCCTGACAGGGAAGGCAGCATTGTGGGGAACGGCGGTGTGGGAGAACCAGGATCCATGCTGCGCCTCGTTCCAGGCACTCGCCACCGAGATGAGGACAGTGTTCGACCGTGCGGTGGCTGGCAAGGATGCTGCCCGACAACTCACCGAACTTAAGCAGGGTAACCGCACGGTCGCAGAATATTCCATCGAGTTTCGCACTCTCACGGCGGAGTGCCGCTGGAACGAGGAGGCGCAGTGGGATGTGTTCCTGCATGGGTTGGCCGACCGTGTCCATCGAGAAATCTATGTCTTGGATCTTCCTCAGACACTCAACGGACTCATCGATCTCGAGCTGCGAGTGGATGCTCGACTTCAGAGGCTGGAACGTCTAGAATCTGCTAACGCTAAGCCTCATGGAGCGGAGGGCCGGTTGGCCAATACAGCGGACACGGTCGGCTCCTCTTTAGATCCCGAACCCATGCAGGTAGGGCAGGTAGTTCCTGAAATATTCTGTTCCACTGGGCGGCGCTTATGCGAATATTCATGAGATCCTCATATTGTGGGCGTGTCCTTGAGACAGCGCGTAAACGAATGGAACTGAAAATATTAGTATACGCTCCTCAAATTACAACTGTTTAATGGATTATTTCGAAAAGGTAATAAAATATTCAGTGTTAGGCAACAGTTCACATGTTCAAAACAAGTTTGTGTAATATGATAAATCGTCTTGCTATTTTGCCTGATTGAGTACAGGACAGGAATTCAGATAAACAGTTAAAGTAAGGATACATACAGCAGAGCAAACATGAGCCAATAACCTTGTTTCACACTGATGTGTTTTCTGTTTAGTTTTTTATTTGTGAGGCTTTAAAGGGATAGTTCACCCAAAAATGAAAATTTGATGTTTATCTGCTTACCCCCAGGGCATCCAAGATGTAGGTGACTTTGTTTCTTCAGTAGAACACAAATGATGATTTTTAACTCCAACCGCTGACAACGGCAGTGATGTCTCGCGCATATACTTCAATGAGAGCGAGACATCACTGCTGTTGTCAGAGCGCGATCAGACGCGACTAAGCGAATGCTCAACGCAGTTGGACATAGTGGTGTATTAGAGGTAAAAAAATGATATAATGTTCGGTTTCTCGCACAAACCGATCGTTTCGTGTCTTAGGGAATCAATGTGCCGTCACAAGCCGCAGGGTTTAATTTGGATTTGTCTATGCATATTTTTTGACTCTTATAGATTGTGTTACCATTCACTCGCATTAGAAGACTGACAGTCGGCAACGGTTCGAGTTAAAAATCATCATTTGTGTTCTACTGAAGAAACAAAGTCACCTACATCTTGGATGCCCTAGGGGTAAGCAGATAAACATCAAATTTTCATTTTTGGGTGAACTATCCCTTTAAAATGTTTTTAATAGTTTGATTAGTCTGCTTCCTTCGTTGTCATTCTGTGACTACAGTACTGCATTGTGTTGACAACTTGTATCTGTGGCCTAATAAAAAGTATATAAGCTATAGCTGTTACAGAGACACCGGAGGCAGAGATAAAAGCAGTAATGGTGGTTTATTTAAACAATCAGCAGAGCAACAGGTAGGTGAATGGTGAGTATGATGATCTTGGAGATGAATAGAGGTAATACTGTCCTTTTGTTGTGTTGCAGGTGATGGTGGAAGGAGACGCTGGAGACGGATGACAGGAACACTCACACACAGACAGGTAGGAACACAAGGAGCACTGGAGACGATGGAGACGATGGAGGCAGGTAAGTATAGCGATTAGAGTCCTTGAGGTAAGCATACAAATGGCTGTAGTGCAAACGAGACTGGACAGTAAGTGAGTGTGAGTGTGGAGCTTAAGTACTGGTGGTGATGGCGGTGTTGATGATCCTCAGGTGGTGGTGATTAGTATGCTGGTGATTGAGTGCGTGGGTAAGGAAGTGAGGTGGAACCCAACGTGTCTGTGACAGTACCCCCCCTCCCACGGCCCGCTCCTGAGGGCCGAGGACCCCGACGTCGTGGTGGTCATCCTCTAGGGCGTGGGGCAGGTCTGTCCAGGTGGTTGGTGTGGAAAGTCTGTAACAGATTAGGATCAAGGATATCATTCTTGGGGACCCATGAGCGTTCCTCGGGGCCATAACCTTCCCAGTCTACCAGATATTCCAGTAGACCACCATGGCGCCAGGATCCCAGGATTTCTCGAACAACATAGGCAGTACCATCATCCAGGATGAGTGGAAGGGGGGGCTCGACGGCTGCCACGTCAGGTTCTGTGGAGGGAAGAACAGAAGGGTGGTGAGTTTTCAACAGTGAAACATGAAAGGTTGGGTGAATTCTTTTATACTGTGCAGGGAGTTGGAGGCGATACGTGACGGGATTGATCTGTCGAAGGATGGTGAACGGGCCAATGAAGCGGGGACTCAGCTTCTTGCAGGGCAGATGCATCCTGATGTCTCTGGTGGACAGCCAGACCTTCTGCCCCGGTTGGTAGGTAGGAGCGTTGGAGCGCCGAAGGTCGGCTGTCATTCTGCGTCTGCGCAGGGCTCTCTGCAGTTGGTGGTGAGCTGAGTCCCATACCCACTCGCTCTCCCGGAACCAGTAGTCGACTGCTGGAACGTTGGAGGGTTCCCCGTCCCAGGGGAACAGTGGGGGTTGGTAGCCGAGTACGCACTGGAAAGGTGTCAGTCCAGTTGTGGCTTGTCGGAGGGAGTTTTGTGCGTACTCGGCCCAACCCAGGTACTGGTTCCAGGAGTCCTGGTGGCCATGACAGAAGGTACGCAGGAAGCGGCCGATCTCCTGGATCTTCCGTTCCGTCTGCCCGTTCGACTGAGGATGGTAACCGGACGACAGGCTGACGGTCACACCCAGGAGGGAGAAGAACGCCTTCCAGACACGGGGGATAAATTGGGGCCCTCTGTCAGAGACTATGTCTTCGGGGATTCCATAATGACGAAAGACATGGTTGAACATTAGTTCTGCAGTAGTCATGGCGGTAGGTAGACCTCCCAGGGGAATCAAACGGCAGGCTTTGGAGAAGCGGTCTACGACTACCAGGATGCAGGTGTGACCATCAGACTCGGGGAGATCAGTGACGAAGTCCACCCCCAGGTGTGACCAGGGTCTCTCAGGAACGGGCAGAGGCTCAATCCTGCCGGTGGGAAGATGGCGTGGACTCTTGGAGATGGCACACTCCCTGCAGCCCTGCACGTACCTCCTGACGTTGTTGGCCATGTTGGGCCACCAGAAGCGCTGTTTAAGCAGCGAGAGGGTCTCATTGACCCCCGGGTGGCCAGTGCCAAGTGAAGAGTGAACGGAGTGCAGGAGTGGAGTGCGTCGTGTCCGTGTGATGTACTGCAAGCCCTGGGGGCAACCTGGCGGAGTGCGTGAGGAGGCATTGGAGGAGGGTAAGGTCTCTTCCAACCACTGGATGGGGCTCATGAAGATAGACTCAGGCAGGATAGTTTCAGGAGTTTCATTCCTTTCCTCTGGAGCATGGAGATGGGATAAGGCATCAGCCTTAATATTCTTGGAACCTGGACGATAGGATATGGAGAAATTGAATCGTGAAAAGAACATGGCCCATCGAGCTTGGCGAGGGTTGAGTCTCTTAGCAGCTTTCAGGTACTCAAGGTTTTTATGATCAGTGAGAACTTGGAAGGGATGGTTAGCCCCCTCCAACCAATGCCTCCACTCTTCCAGGGCAAGCTTGACTGCCAGGAGCTCACGGTCACCGATGTCATAGTTGACCTCCGCCGGGTTGAGCTTGCAGGAGAAGAAGGCACATGGGTGGAGTCTACTTGGTGTCCCCTGCTGCTGCGACAGGACCGCTCCCACTCCGGTGGTGGAGGCGTCCACCTCCACGACGAATGGCAGATCCGGGTTTGGGTGGACGAGGAGGGGAGCGGTGGTGAAGGCTTTCTTGAGGGTCTCAAAGGCATTGGTGGCAGGCTGGGACCAGGACAGAGACTTGGGCTGCTTACGTAACAGGTTGGTAAGTGGGCTGACAATGGTGCTGTAGTTTTTAATGAAGCGGCGATAGAAATTGGAGAATCCGAGGAAACGTTGGAGTTCTTTTATGGTGGTTGGAGTTGGCCAGGTCTGGATGGCAGAGACTTTCCCCGTCCATCCGGATGCCACTGTGATCAATCACATATCCCAGGAAGTGGACAGAGGGCTGATAGAAGGAGCACTTCTCTGCTTTGAGAAACAGATGGAACTGCCGTAAGCGTTGGAGGACCTCCGCAACATGGTGGCGATGTTCGGCCAAGCTCCGGGAGTATATGAGGATGTCATCTATGTACACCAGCACGAACTTATGGAGAAACTCCCGGAGCACCTTGTGGATGAAATCCTGGAATACGGAGGGGGCGTTGACCAGGCCATACGGCATTACCAGATATTCGTAATGGCCGGTGGGCGCGACGAAGGCGGTCTTCCACTCGTCCCCCTCGCGTATCTGGATGAGGTTGTACGCGCTGCGGAGGTCCAGCTTGGTGAACACAGTGGCACCGCGGAGATGTTCCAGGGCCGCTGGGACGAGGGGAAGTGGATACCGGAACTTGACAGTTATTTTGTTCAGTGAGCGATAGTCAATGCAGGGCCGCAAGCCTCCGTCCTTCTTTGCCACGAAGAAAAAGCTTGAAGCAGCAGGGGAAGTAGACGGCGGATGTATCCTTGGTTAATGGCCTCTTTGATGTATTTCTCCATGGTCTTCTCCTCCGGTACTGACAGGGGGTAGATGCGTCCCCTAGGCACTGGCTCACCCGGTAACAGATCGATGGCACAGTCCCATGGCCGGTGTGGAGGTAGCTTGGAGGCGCGTTGCGGGCAGAAGACGTCACTGAAGGGGGCGTAGTCGGGTGGAATATCCACAGAGCGCTTTTCAACAGGACTTTCGATGGATGTGGCATTGATGGAGATATTCTTGGAGAGAGGAGATCTTGGAACAGGAAGTACTGGGAAGCAGTTGGAGAAGCAGTGGTCTCCCCACTTCAGGACTTCGCCCGTGCGCCAAGAGATGGTGGGGCTGTGTTGTTCTAGCCATGGGCGCCCTAGAACCACGTCAGCGGTGGACTCCTCCAGAACCAGCAGATGGATGTTCTCCGTGTGAAGTATACCCACTTGTAGTTGAAGAGGTCCCACACATCGACGGATCATCTTACGGCTTAGGGGTTTGCCCGTGATGGAGTGGACCTGGTAGTTAATCGGAGAAGGTGAGGTCTTGAGCTTGAGGTGTCGACAGAGGGCGCCGGAGATGAAATTTCCTGCTGACCCTGAATCAAGGAGCGCCACCACTGGAACAGAGGCATTAGCAGCAGTAAGGTTTACTATAGTAGTGAGTGGTTTCATTTTTTGAATGGAGGGAATGATAGCACTCACCACGGGACGAGGAGGACGAGTTGGGCATGTGGAGATTACATGCCCCGGAGATCCACAGTATAAGCACAGATTCAGGGTCAGCCTTCTCTGTCTTTCAGCAGATGTCAGGCGAGAATTATCCACTTGCATGGGTTCACTTGCTGGTTCTGGAGAGCTGACGGGTTCGGACCAACGGAGGAGGGTGTTGGTAAGTGGCTGGCCCTGGTGCTCAAGGAGACATGACTGCATACGAGAACCCACGCGGATGGCGAGTTGGATGAAGCGTTCGAGTCCTATGGAGTCCTCGTATGCAGCGAGATGCAACCGCACATTAGGCTCCAATCCTTGACGAAAGGTGGTGATGAGGGCTTGTTCATTCCATCCGCTGGTGGCGGCTAGCGTTCTGAACTGCAAGGCATAATCGTTAACGGTTTTATTTCCTTGTTTCAGATTGTAAAGTTTCTCACCAGTTGAAGAATCAGCCAGAGGTTTTCCGAAGACTTCACGGAAGTGAGAGACGAAGGAAGAGTAAGACTTTACAATTGAGCCTTTTTGAGTCCAGAGTGAATCCGCCCATTGAAGGGCCTTACCTTGCAGTTGGGAGATAATGAACGCGATTTTAGCCGTGTCGGTGGGGTAGAGGTGCGGTTGCATCTCCAGGACCAACTCACATTGAAGGAGGAATCCGCTGCAATCCTCCACCGATCCTGAGTAGGGCGCCGGTTTGGCCATGGGACTGGCGGTAAACGCAGGAGAAGGAGTGGAGATGGTGGATGCAGAAGCAGCAGCGGCAGAGGATGACGGTGACGGTGGTTGTGGGGTGAGTGCTCGACGCAAAGCGTCCACGAGCTCCTGGAATGGATCGGTTTGGCTCATGCTGATGTATTGCTGGTATGGTCCGGGCTTCTGTTACAACAGAGACACCGGAGGCAGAGATAAAAGCAGTAATGGTGGTTTATTTAAACAATCAGCAGAGCAACAGGTAGGTGAATAGTGAGTATGATGATCTTGGAGATGAATAGAGGTAATACTGTCCTTTTGTTGTGTTGCAGGTGATGGTGGAAGGAGACGCTGGAGACGGAGGACAGGAACACACACACAGACAGGTAGGAACACAAGGAGCACTGGAAACGATGGAGGCAGGTAAGTATAGTGATTAGAGTCCTTGAGGTAAGCATACAAATGGCTGTAGTGCAAACGAGACCGGACAGTGAGTGTGTGTGAGTGTGGAGCTTAAGTACTGGTGGTGATGGCGGTGTTGATGATCCTCAGGTGGCGGTGATTAGTATGCTGGTGATTGAGTGCGTGGGTAAGGAAGTGAGGTGGAACCTGACGTGTCTGTGACAATAGCCTGTTGTGAATATTCTGTGTCATCCTTAATTTCTTGATTATTTTGATATATTCAGTGTTTTCCAGCCTCCCCTGTAAGACTCATGTACCCTTTATCAGCACCAAACTACAAATGTTTCCTGTTTTCACATATTTTACTGGATATCATGACAAATTATCATTAAAGTCAAACATTAAAGTAAATGCACACTTGCTGTTATTTGTCACATATTTTTGTTGCAAAGCAACATCAACATTTTTCAATATACCCCTTGGGTGGGAATAATCTCCAAGTATAGCTACTATAGTAAGTCTATAATGGGTCCACACAAAATCAGTCATCATTTACTGAAACCAGTATGACTTTTTTTCTTTTGTGAAACACAAAAGAAGACCATTGGGAACCAGTATCGGTGCACATTGAGTTTTTCACATTCAACTGCTTTTTTTCTAGCAAATTTTGTAACGTGTAAATATTTATATAAACAAAAAGATTCAACAACTGAGACATAAACTGAACAAATTTCACAGATGTTCGATGAACAAATTATCTGAAAGTCTGATGTGGCACCAGCTGCTTTACAGAGCATCTCATCCTCATGGACAGCACCAGATTTGCAGCTCTTGCTGTGAGATGTTACTCCACTCTTCCACCAAGGCATTTCACATTCTCAAACATGTTTGGAGGGACTTATGGTTACATGTGGTTTGGCACTGCAAGGACAATCAGCTGTCCTTCTGTCTCCCTGTAGCACTGTCTCAGGCATCTTACATTATGGACATTTCAGTTTATTGCTCTGTTCACATATGCAGTCCTTATGCCTCCTGCAGCAGAACTTAGGAACGTTCACACAGGTGTTCAGACCCTGGGCATCTTTCTTCTGGTGTTTTTCAGAGTCAGTAGAAAGTTCTCTTTGGTGTCCTAAGTTATTGTAACTGTGACCTTGATTGACCTTGATAGGTGCATGTGCAATAACTGAAAAACATGACAAACATTGTTAAAACCCTTTCTAATAAAGATCTGTAAAGTTTGTTTGGATTGTACAAAATTATCTTTAAAGGGTTGGTTCACCCAAAAATGAAAATTCTGTCATTTATTACTTACCCTCATGCCGTTCCACACCCGTAAAACCTTCGTTAATCTTCGGAACACAAATTAAGATATTTTAGTTGAAATCCGATGACTCTGTAAGGCCTTCATAGCCAGCAATGACACTTCCTCTCTCAAGATCCATAAAGGTACTAAAAACATATTTAAATCGGTTCATGTGAGTACAGTGGTTTAATATTAATATCATAAAGCGACGAGAATATTTTTGGAGCGCCCAAAAAAACCCAAAATAATGACTTATATAGTGATGGCCAATTTCAAAACACTGTTTCAGGAAGATTCGGAGCACAAATGAATCAGTGCATCGAATCATGACTCATATCACGTGTCAAACTGCCAACGGCTGAAATCACGTGACTTTGGCGCTCCGAACAGCTTGTTTTTTTGGCGCTCATAATACAACATAAATGTTGTAACAAGTACAGAGGTACTCTATGAATGTAACTCAAATTAAAAAGACATTGTGTGAAATGAAGCAATGCAAAATCTGAGCTTCTGAGGTAGATATTAAAACAGGGCCTTGGCACTCAGTAGCCGTTTTTCCACTGTCGGGCCAGTGTGAGCCAGGGCTAACAGCGTGCCGGGCTGGGCCTATGGCCACAGACCTTAGGCACCGAGGCCAAAATCAAATTGCGTTTCCACTGTCGGTCCGCTAGCTCCACAGCGCTGATCTAAAAACCGCCCTTAAACACACCTCCCTTGATCAAACGTCACACAACCCAACCCATTTCAGCGTGTAGACCATCACCTGACTACGATTAGCTCCACCTTTCACCTCGACCGCGCCTCAAGCCCCAGCTGGCCCGCTTTGGACCAAGGTTTTCGGCGGGCCGAAAAACCTGTGCCTTTGGCACCGAGGAAGCACCGAAGAGGCATGATCAAGCCCCGGAAGTGACAGTGGCGCAAGCTGTTAGTAAATCTGGCCCTAAATGTAAACATGCATTTACTCATCTCACTTGCACAAAAATATTCAGTATTCCTCAAAATGAATAAAAACAGTGAAATGTAATCTCAGAATTTTACACAAACCTGTAATAATTAACTATATTAAATTACACTAATATACTTTGTGTATTTAATCTCACTTTATTAACCAATGTCTTTGCTGCTGACCTTCAATGATTTAATTCAGCCGTACTAATGAAAAAAAATTACTTTCGATTAGCAGCTGAAAGCTTTGTCTGAGCTGCGCCCTCTACTGTACAGGCGTAAATATGCATTTCCTTCAGCCTGAGGCTTATTCAGTTCACATTTGGTGTAAAAGGGCCTTTACATTTGCCAAAAATAGAACTTTTTTGTTGTTATTAAAAAACATACAAGCAAGCCCAGCCCAGGCGAGAAAAAGTAATACAAAAGTAATGTAACACATTACGTTTCATAAAAAGTAACTAACGCAATTAGTTACTTTTTTTAGGGAGTAACACAATATTGTAATGCATTACTTTTAAAAGTAACTTTCCCCAACACTGGAACTGACTGCTGCTGAAATGGGGTTTCATGACCCTTTTAAAGAGGATTATTTTCTGGAGTCCCAGTTTGTGCAAAGTTTTCCACTTTTATTTTTTTAACTAAGTTTGGTAAACAAACTAAGTTTTTTTTGCAGCGTCAGTATGCTCACCACACCAGGGGCATATTCTTCGTACGTCGCTAACTCACTTAGCTGGATTTGACTGATGGCGATTTGGCATGATCTTGGATTGTTCGGTTCTTCGACGCTCATCCTGGACTTGCTGTCATAGCAACAGGTCCGTAAGCTCAAACCTGCTCGGGAGCAGGCTTACTTCATGTAAACAGGATTAGATTGCATCTTTTTAATTGGAGGTGATGCTTAAAGTCTGTCCCAGCCACTGCTACTTTCCCACAAGAGTACCCTAATGTAAACCAGGGACAATAATAATGATTTAAAAATAAATTTGCAAATAATACTATAATGCCGTGTAGTGACATAATATAGACACCGACAGTTTTACTCTTTGAGAGATTCATTCGTGAGGGAATAATTACATAATAATTTTTATTGTAGTCTTACACACATGATGTACAGATGTCTATGCCGTACATGCATTTGTGCATTTGAACCGCGACAGATATTATGGGAGTGGCTTGATGAAGCGCAGGAGATGCAGATAACTTGATCTTGACCCTTAAGAAACTTTAATTAATGCTGTCAAATATGCTTCAACGGTAAATTAGTTGCTAATTACAACATTGAAATAAAAAAATTGCCTGTACAAATACTAGAAATTGTGAATATAGCCTAAATTATTGGGTAAACATTAGGGATGTCCCGATCACGTTTTTTTGCCCTCGAGTCCGAGTCCGAGTCATTTGATTTTGAGTATCTACCGATACCGAGTCCCGATCCGATACTTCTATAATACATAAAAAAGAATAAAGAAGAGCGAAAAAACAGATCCAGGATCCAGGAACAGTGCTTTTCAGGTTTTTCAGGTATCTAACAGTAGTTTTCACGTACAGAAAATGGATAAAGTAATCAAATATAAAATATCACTGCATATTATCTTTACTGTATAAAATAAATAAAGATTAATCATTATTGAAGTTACAAAAACTATTCAGTCAAGAGCAGTGAGTGATTTCTTTGTTATTTGTTGTTTGATTTAACATTAAAAACAGGCAGCAGGAATAGTTTTTTTTCCCCTTTAAGACATGCACGATCCAGTACATATACTCTTACACATGCGCTGTCTTTCTCGACTAATATACGTTCACTTAAGACATAACCGACAATGTTTGCTAGGATACTCGCCAAGACGGGCATGTTGACATAATTTTTGTATGAATTTGTCCGCTGAAGCGCAAGACTTGAAAGAGAACTCAGTATTTGCGCGCTGACTGAAATAAGCGTGTGCGCGCTTCGGATGAGTGCACACAAATCTTCTCACAGCGCGCGAGCTCTCTTTCGCGTCTTGTTCTTGAAGGTTTAAATCAGCAAGGCTTAAATGAGTTAGTTTAAACACAGATAGCAATGTGTGCTGTTCAGGTCTCACCTGCGCTCGCGCGCTATCAACACCCGGGTGATGACGGCGACTGGACATTGAGCATACGGCACTCGCATTGAACAGTTTACAAAGAGTGACTGTTTTGTCCACGTTTTCTGATTATCGTTGTTGTAACGTTTTGCGCATCCATCGACTGAAACATACATTATCTGAACTCTGTCTGTTTTCCACGTTGCTATTTTAAACAAACCATATTAACCAATAGATGCGTCGTCAGTCGAGATGGACCGCGGTGCAAGTGCGTACCGAACCGTAAGTGGAGAACCGTTGCACCCCTAATACATATCCGGATCCTGATCGGGAGGTAACGTCCGATTCCGATCGAGTCTGAAACCACGTGATCGGGCCCGATTTCCGATCACGTGATCGGATCTGGACATCCCTAGTAAACATGTAAAAAAAAAAAAAAAAAACAGTGCACATTTCATTTATCTATTATAGCATTTATGTCGTTCTTCTGTCATTTATTCGCTTGCCTGTTTCCTTATAAATGTCTAGAAATTCGTCAAGTTTTTAGTCAGGTGTCTTTTCTCATTCTATGATGTCATTACGTTGCCGTCTTGACTCCAGCCAATCGCTGCATTGCTGATCGTGGTTTCGTGTATCGATACATCTGCCCTTTTCATGGAACATGAGAACACGCAGTAATCTTAGACAACTTAATCCAGATATTTTAATCCAATCTGCAAATTCGTTTGAAGAACCAAATTAGCCAGAGTTCAGTTCTCACGATTAGAAGATCTGGCATCTGTCAAATCATCTCAGATGTATTAAGCGAGGTACGAAGAATATGCCCCAGCTATAGGTGAGAGGAAGGATTGATGGAGCCAATTCAGTGGATGTGGTTTATTAGTAGGCAATGACTGAAGGACTGAAGGACCAGTGGAGGGAATGGGGCCAGGACACCAGTGTTACACCCCTACTCTTTATGAGAAGTGCCATGGGATTTTTAATGACCACAGAGAGTCAGGACCTCGGTTTAAAGTTCCATCTGAAGGACAGTGCTTGTTAGAGTATAGTGTCCCCTCACTATATTGGGGTATTAAGACCCACACAGACCACAGGGTGAGCACCCCCTGCTGGCCTCACTAACACCTCTTCCAGCAGCAACCTAGTTTTCCCAGGAGGTCTCCCATCCAGGTACTGACCAGACTCAACCCTGCTTAGCTTCAGTGGGCAACCAGTCTTGGGCTACAGGGTGATATAGCTGTGGATGTGTTTAAATGTGTTTGCACCTCCTTGCCTCATGCTAAAGTTTTCTTCGTTTTGCACTCGCTTCCCCACTCTGTTTGGCACAATGTTTGGTCCTCTTTGAAGGGGAATGAATCTGTGAAGGGGCCCCTATAGAGGCTGGGTTGGGCCTACGCCCCTGTGCTGCTCCTGATCCATCTACCTGCTGAAACCATTCATGTCCTAACAGCTGCTCTAATGTTGCTCTTTTCGCTCTATCACGCTTCAAGCACTGGCTTATCACATCACTGCATTCTGTACAAGTTTTGACAAAAGAACTGATTAGTCACATTTGTTCTTAAGGCCCCGTGTCCACCAAAGCGTTTTTTCCAGCGGCTAGCGTACATTTCCAATTGTTTTCAATGGGAGCGCCACGTTTTTTAAACGTCAGGAGCGTAACGAGGCGCTGAGCATCTTTGTTACGCTCAAGCGCTGAGAGCTCTGCGTTTTTTACCGGTCACCTCGAGTTGAAGAATGTTCAACTTTCAGTAAAACGCTGCGCTCATCACTGTCACTTTTTATTCAGTCATCCAATCAGAGTGGAGGAGGGGCGGGACAAATACAACACAGACCAACTGTCACAACATTCTTGCTGTACAGCGACATCAACAAACAGAGAACGAAACAAAATAGATGAGAAATTAATATTGCTGGTCTCGGAACATACATAGTAAGTACTCTACATTGCGTCAACATTTTAAGTCTGAAACAAATTACCTCAGTTATAAGTAACAGTGCCACGGATATTCCGTATCATAGCAACAAAGCGTCTCAACTGAAAGAAAACGTTGCGCTGCCGAAGCGCTCACAGATAGGCGTTTTAAGCAGAGCGTCTAGCGTTTTCAGCTGGCTAAAAACGCTTTGGTGGACACATGGCCTTAGGACTATGTGATTCCCAAACATTGCAGTGTATGAAAATAGTTTGCTGTGTTTTAAACTTCACCAATTAGTCATTTAATTTGATTTTGCCTAAAATCTTGATTGTGCTCAGGATTTGTGTGTGCATTAAACAATGTTGTTGTCAGTGTGTTATTGGTAGTGCTGTTCTCTCACCTTTGGACACGTTGACAGCAAATTTCAGATCTTCAAAGTCAGTGATAATAGTCTGGATTCCGTTCACCATCCTGAACAAAATAACACCAAGACACAAGACCGTTGCAGGGTCCGCATAGGGCTTACGTTGACGGAGTCGTCCTGTCCACGTAAGCAAGAGAGATTCAGAGTTGAGCGAACAGAACACTTCATTTGTCCTCAAGTCCTCAGAGAGTCATTAGTCTATTTTCTGATAACATTAAAATCTATAACAGCATATAATCAGTTAATTCCCCTAGTGTGCTTCTGAAAGAACGTTAAGGGGTTTTGTGAAAGGATCATATATAATCACTCTACACAAGATTACACACTCTACCATCATATTAGGGCTTGTTTCTATGGTATGGTAACAAAAAAAAGCTAACTCACCTCTGTACCGGCTGCCTTCATAACCAGAATATAGAAGAAATCCACAGCCGAAGTCTATCAATTTGAGCTGCAGTGTCTCTGTATTGACTAGGATATTATCTATCTTGATGTCATTATGGTAGACACCCCGGTCCAGACAGTGTTTCACTGCAAGGACTGCTTGGTACATTAGGCTACATGCTAAAACTTCATCTAAGCGACCTCCGTTGTGCCAGATGAACTCCTGCAAGGTCATGCAGGGATGTGGATGTTCCAAAATCAGGATGTACCGTTCTGGTTCATCAAACCACTGATACATTTGTAGAATGTGTTGGCTTCTGGGAGCTTTTAGCATCAGCAGATTTAGAGCCACTTCTGAAAACAGCGGCTTGGAAGAACCAGGCTATAAAAGAATCAAGTTCAACATCAGGTTAGCTGACTATGTGTAATCTTATGATTCCATTTAGAATTCATATTGAAATACAGTGGGGGTCAAAATGTCTGACACCACAAATGACAATTCTTCTAATTGTATGTTTCAAAATTTAAATGAAATCAATAAATCATGTATTTTTACTTAATAACTTTTCTTTGGTTTACAATTTTCAAAATCATAAAACCATATATTTTGTTGAAAAGATTTTCATTAGCTGCATTTACATGCACCCAAATAATTTGTTTATAAACAGAACTTTCAGAATCTAAAATCAAATTGGATTCATTCCAACTGATGAAAATCAGTGCATGAAAACATTCCTAGCTATTGTGGTCTCAGAATTTTGGACTCCACTGTATATTGCATTCATTTAGATATATTATTAAGCCAGCTTACAATATGAATGAAATGGTGACTCGGCCTCTTACGAATGAATTTGATGGCAACCTGCAAAAAAAAATCAAAAAATCATAGGCATATTTATTAAAATGTTATGAATGGGGAAAAAAGAACAGAAGAGAGCAAATAAAACAAGGTCAAATGTTTGGTGAATGCAGTACGACTGAAGCTACCTGCTGGTCATCACATATTCTAGTCCCTTTAAACACACTGCCAAAGCCTCCTGATCCCAGCATCTCTCCAACTTCATAAAGAAGATAAAATGGTCCTGCAAAAATATTCAAACAAAACATGTTAATATATGTGGTTGATAGTTTTTTCCAATTGTCTTTCATGAACTCCAATAGAATAGGTTGAGGTATTGTAACTTAACAGACAGAAAAATAATATCAAGAATGTGGCTCTTAACAGAAGCCGTTCATTACACGAAGATTGAGTGCAAACATAGCTCATTTTTTGGTTAAGTTGTGCAAATATTTGGTTAAGTAAAACATATTTGTAAGTGATTACAAATAATCAGTATTAGAGCATGCAATATATTTCTGTAAACAAGGAATTAGGAAAATAAGGAAAAACTTAGATCAATAGGACTACATTCATCAGAATGCCAATTTGACACATTACATCAAACATCAGGGGAGAACAAGAAAAGGTTGACCAGAGGAAAATAAACATTACAGAACACATGAACACGAGTAATAATAACAGTAGGGGTGTAACAGTACACAGAAGTCACAGTTCGGTACGTACCTCCGTTTTGGGGTCAAGTTTTCGGTAGAAAAAATGATCACACTGTAGTTTAGGGTCCAATTCTCACTATTAACTAACTAATAACTATGACTTTTGCCTCAATAAACCCCTTATTACTGTTTATTAATAGTTAGTAAGGTAGTTGTTAAGTTTAGGTGTTGGTTGGTGGATTATGGGATGTAGAATATAATAATGCAGAATGAGGCATTAATATCTTCTTTATAAGGACTAATAAACAGTCAAAATCCTAGTAATATACATGTTAATCAGCAACTAGTTAATAGTGAGACACTAATTAAAAGTACACTCCTAGTAGACTCACTTTTTGCTGGTTCAAGATCAGCTAAGTCTGTGTCTGGGGTCGGTTTAAGTCCAGATGGACCAGGTTGAGGATCATCTGGATCTGAAGGATCATCAGAATCCTGGCAAGCGACTGCCTTGAGTCTAGATGGACCAGGTTGAGGTTCATCTGGATCTGAAGGATCATCAGAATCCTGGCAAGTGACTGCCTTGGGTCCAGATAGACCAGGTTGAGGATCATCTGGATCTGAAGGATCATCAGAATCCTGGCAAGCGGCTGCCTTGAGTCCAGATATACCAGGTTGAGGATCATCTGGATCTGAAGGATCATCAGAATCGTGGCAAGCGACTGCCTTGAGTCCAGATGGACCAGGTTGAGGTTCATCTGGATCTGAAGGATCATCAGAATCCTTGCAAGCGGCTGCCTTGAGTCCAGATGGACCAGGTTGAGGATCATCTGGATCTGAAGGATCATCAGAATCCTGGCAAGCGACTGCCTTGAGTCCAGATGGACCAGGTTGAGGTTCATCTGGATCTGAAGGATCATCAGAATCCTGGCAAACGGCTGCCTTGAGTCCAGATGGACCAGGTTGAGGTTCATCTGGATCTGAAGGATCATCAGAATCCTTGCAAGCGGCTGCCTTGAGTCCAGATGGACCAGGTTGAGGATCATCTGGATCATCTGGATCATCATAATCCTGGCAAGCGACTGCCTTGAGTCCAGATGGACCAGGTTGAGGTTCATCTGGATCTGAAGGATCATCAGAATCCTGGCAAGCGGCTGCCTTGAGTCCAGATGGACCAGGTTGAGGATCATCTGGATCATCTGGATCATCATAATCCTGGCAAGCGACTGCCTTGAGTCCAGATGGACCAGGTTGAGGATCATCTGGATCTGAAGGATCATCAGAATCCTTGCAAGTGGCTGCCTTGAGTCCAGATGGACCAGGTTGAGGATCATTTGAATCTGGAGTATCATCAGAATCCTGGCAAGCGGCTGCCTTGAGTCCAGATGGACCAGGTTGAGGATGATTTGGATCTGGAGGATCTCGAGAATCTTGGCAAGCAGCTGCCTCAAGTCGAGATGGACCAGTTTGAGGATCATTTGGATTTTGGTAATCCATTTGCTTGAGGTGGGATGGATCTGTGTTGGACTGTGGCCAAAGAGGCCTCACTTTATTGCCTCGGCTGCAACAACGGGCTAAAGCCCGCCATGTTCTCTTGAAGAATCCACAGGCTAGAAAAAAGTCACAACATAAGGTTAGCTGACTATGGGTAAACTTTTAATTCCATGTATAATCTGTATTGAGATACAGTGGGTGTCAGAAAATGACAAATGAGAATTCTTAACATACAGTAAGCCACTGACTACATGGAGATCAAATGCAAATCGGTTACAAGCAGACAAAACATGGCTTTTTTTTTGGTTATGTAAAAGTAAAACATCTATTATTTGTAAGTGATTACAAGAGATCAGTAACAAAACATGCAACTTATTTCTGTAAATAGGGAATCAGGAAAATAATGACAAGGAAAAATTTAGATAAAGAGGACTACATTAATCAGAATGCCACATTACATAAAACATCAGAGGAGAACAAGAAAAAGTTAACAAGAGAAAAATAAACATTATACACAGGAGTAAAAATAACAGTAGACTCACATTTAGCTGCCTCAGGATCAGGGGTTGGTTCGAGTCCAGATTGACCAGGCTGAGGATCTTCTGGATCTGAATGAGCAGCTGGCTCGAGATCGGATGATCCCAGCTGGGGATCCTCAGAATCTTGGCAAGCGGCTGCTTTGAATCCAGATGGACCAGGCTGAGGATCATCTGGATTTTGGCAATCCATTTGCTCGAGGTGAGATGGATCTGTGTCAGGCTGTGGCCAAAGAGGGCTCACTTTATTGCCTCGGCTGCAATCAAGGGTGGTGCGTTTTAAAGCCTGCCATGTTCTCTTGAAGAATGCACAGAAACCTTTCTTCTTTTTTGTTTTCTTTTCTAAAAAAAAAAGAGAGGGAGAGAGTAATACATTTAAAAGCCTTTAAAACCTGCCTTCATTACACACGAAAACCCACAGTGTTTGTCCCATTTATTACTTTAAAAAAAACTATGAATGTTTTCAATACAGTACAAATTACTGAAAGGTATCATCTCATGTTATCACTCAATCAGTGTTTAAAACGAAGAAAAAACGTAAAAACAATGTAAACAATGTCACTTAAAAGTCACATTTATCTCAGGAAAGCTATTCAATGACCATAATTCAAATATGCATGAGATTACATATTCGTTATTTTTTACTTAACCTGTTCATTATATTTTTACATAACATAATGATTTCTTCATTATTCAGTGTAGGTTGTTTAAATAAATCTGTCATGAAAACAAGTTAGGTTATTACTGCTATTGTTTAAATGTTTATATTTCACCAAAAATTTGGAGTAGAAACATAATTATATTTTTAAAACGTTTATATAAAAATACACTGTTATGTGTTATTTAAATGTTAGTATACCTCTGTATTATTTGAGGTTGATTATTAAATAAACTTTATTTAAAGTTTTTCGGCCAACTGCATCCTGAATTTTAATTTCGGTGCATCACTAGTAGGCCTATGAATAAATTTACATAAGAATATACAATTCATTCCTAAACAAAGTGCTTCATGTAAGAACATATGAATTAAAAGGGTTCAAGCAAGTCAGAATTTTAATTTAATCTGCATATCAACCTGACAAATTACATCAAATAAATGAATTTAATTTTGTGGGTTAGATAAAGTATAAGTAATTTTTGTGGGTTAAATAAATTAGAAACAGATCTTGAAATTACAAATGGAGGTTAGGCCCTACCACTTTTTTTCCAGTGAACATTTTAGTGTGCCACCCTGTTTTTTACTGCCCCCCTCTGGCCACCCCATTAAAAAATTTCCACACACCAGTCAAAGTTTGCAACATAGCAGTAATTAATAATATCTCATCTGTATTATGCTGTCACTGACCTGGCGGGCTGTTCTCCATAGCGGCTGCTTCAGGAGAATCCTCGTGAATTGCTAATGGGTCGGTGGTCTTTCCTCTAGCTGTCAGAGCGCCATCTGCTGACACTATACAGCTAATGTTGAGCTCCACTGACTCCAGCACAGGGGAAACGCTTGTTGTACTCATGACGAAGAGCTGTTAAACGCTCAATCTCTGTCTGTACAGACTGCGAATCTCTGCTCAGGTGAATACCTTCGCTTATACTCGGATTTTCACTGAACTGAAGTGTTAATATTGCGAGCGCGAGATAATATAGGCCTGTCTGTGCTCTGAGTTTATGACGTCACACGCTCTCTTTGTTAGCGCGTTCTATGAATCATTCTCCCTCTTCTCGGTTCCATTAGAATATTATGCCGAACCTCACGAAAGTATGTCAAGCTGTTTAATTAGTCAAGTTTGATTCCGTATAACCAATCACTGAAGTAATGATTTAGAGTCGTTTGCTCGTGAATCGGCACGATTTATTGATTTGATTCACTTAAAAGAACCTGCTCATAAGAGCCATTAGTTCATGATTTTGTCTCGAGACAAATAGAAGCAAAAAAACAATGAAGAAACACAAAAAGTACATCATTAAGTACCATATTGAAAGCCCATAAGCAAAGGAGTTGGACTATTTAAATGTGAAACTATTGACTCTAATGTGGGAGCAGCTTTTCTTGTAAACTTACAAATTCACTGATTTTAATGACAAATTTTACTGATTACAAAGAGCAGCAAGCGTTGAAAATAATGCACTATAAACATGTTTGTCTACAGAATCACAAAGTAGGCTTTTATTAAAGGTGCACAATGTAAGATTTTCTGTCTAGAGGTGCTAGAGGCCTATTCAAAACAAAGGCGCAGCTTGATGATGCCGAGTTTGAGCACGGAATCTTGGGACATGTGGTCTCCACCTCAACGGACGGTGGAAAAAAATTGAGATAGGACTCGGGAAGAAATCATGTTCATGGATGTGTGATTATTAATCTTACTGTAGTATGAAGCAGAGCAGGACCGAGTGTTGTGGAGCTGAACGAGGCCACTGGAGCGATTGATCAACACACGCCTCACGAGCAGCGGGACTTTTATTATGACACAGTCGCCGGCGCCGCTTCCGCTTTTCCGGTCATGAGTATGAGGTAAAACAGCTCTGTTTATCATATTAGATACATTTGAGTGTGTTGAAAATGATTTTATAACATTACTCTGAGCGTTCGCTCGGCGGCTGCTGTGAGACACTGTTACACACTGCAGTAAGATAGATCGATTTTAGAATATCATATTAAATGCTGGATGGCTTGTGTTGATAAATGGCATTCAATTAATTTTAAAACGTATTATATGATGGAGAAAATGCTGTATTACTGTTACTAAAAATAAAGCTGTATCTGATTATGCTATGTTAGCTACTTCTCAAAATAGTGTTTTTCTCTGAGGCATGGTAAAGCATGGTACTCGCAAAAAATCAAGAAAATTAGATTTAAACAATAAGACTAAACGTGTTGAGCTATATAACAACAATTAGTTTTCTGTCTATAAATATATCAAAACAGTTGTTACCTTGTCTTTTAAAACATGTAAATATTAAAGCGTCTTTGGTGTTTCCATGGTTTCCACAAAATAAAACCGGAAACCGAGGGTAACGCGGGTATGACGCAATTGACAGGCGCCTCCTCACACGTCCCGGAGCCTTGGATAAAATTGCAATTTTCTCATGATTTACAAATAGTTGCAAACATTTGGGATATTGTAAGTACTCAAGTGAACAAAATATATAACACTGGCTAAGTGGTTTTTGGATATTTTACTGCAAAATTCCTACATATTGCACCTTTAAGCAAATGAATTACTCACCCACTACTTTAAAACAGATATCTGTTGGGCATGATTCAAGTTTTAAACACACAATAGCAGGCACACAAACACTTAATATTTAAATCTTACCGAAAATGGCTGATTAAGCAGTTTGTTTTCTAAAATCTGTGTTTAAGTTTTGTTCTATTTAAATTAAGTGAAGTTCCTAAACGTAATTTAGGGAGCAGCGAGCCCATCTAATCTTCCGATCAACAGCCAGAGTAAATAAGCAGCTGCTTACCTCTCTTCAGTCTCAGCTGTTCCAGCATCCCTCCACCTCCCCAAACTCCACCTTCATCTCAGGTACATTGCCCTATGTAATCATATCCTATATTTATTCACTGTGGGGGGTATATCAGAGCTCGAGTTGAAGCTGCTTCATCGAGCCCCTCATCAGTGGACAGCAAGCCAAATTAGCTAGCCTAATACCTTCGAGATTATATGGGCAAACAAATTTGTTAAATAACATTTGGATGTAAATGGTCCTCTTGCTGACTATGGTGTCAGTTTTTCCATATCAGTCCAGTAATGACAGTCAAGAAGAAAAATCTGATCAACCCGAACCACCTTCGCAAGCACAACTTGTGCTGGATGCTTTACTGAGTTAATTCTTTATTTTTTTTACCTCTTTTATATTTCAGATGTGATGTTATAACTGTCATTTCTCTGTTAAAATGCATCAAACTGCATGGTCCAGGAAGCAGTCATTAGAAAAACGGTGAGAACACAACAAAAGGTTGTGGCTGTACTGCTGAGGAAAAGTGTTAAAAAAATTTAACCACTGATTCTGAAGTCCATGTGGGTCATTCCGTGTCAAATCAACCAAATTTCGGAAACTTCCCTGGCTTAAATTTTTTATTTTGTTAATATTTTTTTCTGTAGAAAGACAAAATAAATAGTGATGAAAGCTATTAAAACTATTAAATGTCACAGATGTATATTTACTGAGTAATCCACTATTTTGTAGAGGGGGTCAACATGACAATTTTCACCTGAGAATTGGAGCCAATTTACAGGAGTGTAAAGATGGCAGCATCACAATTTTAATTTTACATAGAGATTGGTAGGTCTATTAGTAAAACTTGTTGACTTTAGCAATCTTTGTTTTATCTTATGCCAACGGTGACTGTTTAAAACATGCAGTTCTTGTGTTTTTTGCCTCAAGTTTGCATGCCTGTAACTCAAGAAAAATTAAAGATACCTTAATATCCTTTTAGATTCTGGTTCTTAACAAGTTTTCCTTATGGTATCTTCATTCATCTGTGGCATTTAATATTTTGGCATTCATCACTATTTATGTTTGTCTTTCTACAGAAAAAAATATTAACAAAATCAAAAATTTGAGCCGGAGACCTTTGGTTGAGTTGACATGGAATAACCCATGTATTAATGTTTTTTCTTCACACTGAAAAAAAAAACATGTTTCCTCATAGCAATAAACTATTCCTTGCCTTATAACTAGTTTTGTTAGAAGGTGGGCCAAAGTAGCCAGTAGGCAGGCATGGAAACAGTGACAAGACTACAAACTGGCTTGAACCCCTGCCCCTTTAATCTATAAAGTGCCCTTTCGGTCATATTGCGGTGCCCTTCGGAGCATGATTTCAACCGAGGAGGACACTAGATGTTCACAGCATGAATGTGCAGCTGATAAATCAGCAGAAATCACATCAACATAACCAGAATCTCAAAGAAACGTTGTTGGAATCCACAAAGGTTCCAGTTTCCTATATTAATTAAAAGATTTACCTTCCAGATCCTTGAAATATTATCCCTGGCCACTCTTATGACTGGGAAAAGGATTGAAAACTATTACAAATCTGAGCAGAGCACCAGAATAAGGCTGTAAAAGGCTGGGTAGAGTGCTGAAGTAACTTTTTTTGGTGTGTATTATTATGGAATTTTTTGATGGTCATTTTTTATTGGTACACTTAATTATAGCTCAAAATAATAGTATAATACAGTATATAACCCAATTAACAGATTCAAATTTCACTGTAATATTTATTTTCATGCTGTTATCTGCCTATATTTTGTGGTGGCATATGGAAAAAATTTAAATCTGTTTTGTAGTTTTAGGGTTACGGTTAGAATTGAACTTTATTTTTTATAAAAGGTCTATGCAAAGTAACTTTTATAAAAGTTCAATAAAGAAAACACTATATCATGCAAAGTAATTTAAAGTTAATTTAGAGTTTTTAGTTTTGTCTAATTTAAGATTATCAATTAAGTTCATCTATATCAGTCAATAATCACACATTTTATTTTATTTCTTTTAATTTGATCAAGCTATTAACATGACATGGTGAATTCAGGAAAATTGGGCCACTTTTGCCATTCATCAAAAATGTTAATCTGTTTATCTGAATTTACCCTAATGCAGTGAAATGTGTACACCGATGAACATTTTATGAAGAGCTGAGTGAGTTGATTAAGATCAACAAACACTTTTTGCAAGGTGTTTTTACTATAGTTCCCCATCTTTTCAAGAGTACTCCAGCAGAGGGCACTACACCCTATATGTTTTTATGGTTAAAATGAAAGACCTTGAATGTGTGCAAGTCTTATAAATGTACATTGACTTCATTGAATAATCATGTTTTTAGTTATTTCCTGACTAAATAAGCATTTTCCAAAGAATTCTGCATGTTTCTTCCTTCTACAGGGGCCCCAAAGTGTATTTGGATACTTAAGAAACACTTAAATTGTATCAATGTCATAACATTACGCCTACATAAAAACATCATACCAAGAACTATTCGGAAGCTTTCCTCAGACTTTTCTGATTTTGCCGTGGCTTTTAATCAGATGCTATTCTGATGATTTTTAGAGGATCTCTGAAGTCGATGTCACTAACGTCTGGCAACAACAAACTGTCCCAATATGCTTTGTCTTCATTTAGGCCTATCTATTGTTTTCTCATTATAAACTTAAAAAATTAGTTCACTTTCAAATTAAAATTTCCTGATAATTTACTCATCCCCATGTCATCCAAGATGTCCATGTCCTTCTTTCTTCAGTTGAAAAAGAAATTAAGGTTTTTGAGGAAAACATTCCAGGATTATTCTCCTTATAGTGGACTTCAGTGGTCTCCAGACGGTTGAAGGTCAAAATTACAGTTTCAGTGCAGCTTCAAAGGGCTTTAAACGATACCAGACGAGGAATAAGGGTCTTATCTAGTGAAACGATCAGTCATTTTCTAAAAAAAAAAATACAATTTTATACATTTTAACCATAAATGCTCATCTTGAACTAGCTCTCTTCTTCTTCTCTATTTGAATTCTGGCAGTGTAGACACTGCTAAGTGTATTACTGCCCTCCACAGGTCAAAGTTTGAACTAAATGTTATATCCTTGCACTAGCATATTGCATATGACAATTTAGTTCAAACTTTGACCTGAGGAGGGCAGTAATACACTTAGCAGTGTCTACACTGCCAGAATTCAAATAGAGAAGAAGAAGAGAGCTAGTTCAAGATGAGCATTTATGGTTAAAATGTATAAAATTGTATTTTTTTTTAGAAAATGAGTGATGGTTTCTCTAGATAAGACCCTTATTTCTCATCTGGGATCGTGTAGAACACTGAAGCTGCACTGAAACTGTAATTTTGACCTTCAACCGTTTGGGCTCCATTGAAGTCCACCATAAGGAGAAAAATCCTGGAATGTTTTCATCAAAAACCTTAATTTCTTTTCGACTGAAGAAAGAAAGACATGAACATCTTGGATGACATGGGGGTGAGTAAATTATCAGGAAAATTTTATTTGAACGTGAACTGATCCTTTAACAAGTGTCTTTTTGTGTTTTCACATTTTTTTAAAGGGAGAGATTACTGAAAAATGAAAATCATCTATCATCATTTATTAACCCTTGTTTTAAAGCTGCATACATTTCTTTCTTAAAGAAGATATTTTGAAAAATGTCTGTGCTTCTTTCCATACAATAAAAAATGTTGTTTTTTTTTTGTTTTTTTTTTAAAAATATCTTCTTTAGTGTTCTGCAGAAGATGAGACAAAATGAACAAACTCTTCCTTTAAGTGTCCAAATACTGTATTTTGTCCCTCTTCTCTTGGTTCTAAATTTAGTTTTCTACAGGAAGTGCAGATCAGATGTCCTCCCTTTGGCTCCTCCTCTCTATGCTGTGGCACGGGCTCAACAATCCCCACACACAGTATCTGTTTTCTCTTTCAGGGGCCAATTGCCTGCTAGTATTTTTATAATCTCCATCTTTCCTGACCTGTTGCTCTTCTCCTGGCGCCAGTGGTCTCTGACCCCCCCATCCCACAGCCCCATGTGTCCCAAGACTCCTGGGTGGATAATTGAGACCAGCTGTTGCAAGGTGCCTTGCTCACCGCCCCCTGCTCCACTGCACTTGCTGTTTTGCCAGACTGCTCATTTAAGACCTGCTGCTCTCCTCCTTAAACTCTGCATGCCTTCTCCATCAATCTCTCTGATGGACTGATTGCCCTAATCTTAGCCTCTCTGTCTCTCTCTCTCTTTCTGTCCTCCTATTGGTTGCTTGTCATTTAACAGACACTTTTTCATCCAGAGAGGCTTACAGTACACTAATAACAGAAACAGACCCTCGGGGCAGTCTGGGATTAAGTGGTTTGCTCAAGGGCACATTGGTTTACAACTGTAAAGTACTTCAAAAAAAATTAAAATGTTCTGAAAACCATGTTCATACTATGTTTTTAAAGGTTATACCTCAAAACTAATGTTTTAAAATGTTTTCAAATAGATTTAAAGCTTGTAAGAAGCACAGTCAAACATGAATTATTAATGTATATTATAAGTGGGTATAATATCTTGGAAAACACTGTAAAATAAAAGCAATATTTTGAAATAAATACATTTTTGGAAGTTTTTTTTTTTTTTCAATTAAAGATCATTGTTCACTTCTGACAGTAAAACTGATGCTTCCTTCTAAAGACAACGGTCCGTCATCAGCCGATATCAGACCGTCATTGAACGTTTGGGTGGCCATTTTTGTAACACCTAAAAGGAGGACACTTTGCAGGATTCATTGAAGCCAGGTTAGTTCACCCAAAAATGAAATTTCTGTCATTAATTACTCACCCACATGTAATTCTACAGCCATAAGACCTTCGTTCTGGTCCCAGAAGCATAACCATCGTAGGAGACTGACAGGAAAGAGAAGAAATTGTAGGTTAAAGTCATTTTTGTTTTGTTTTTGTGCACAAAAATGTATTCTCGTCGCTTCATAACATTTAAGGTTGAACCACTGCAGTCACGCTGACTATTTTATCAATGTTTTTAATACCTTTATGGACCTTGAAAGTGGAAAAAAAAACATTGCAGTCTATGGAGGGATCAGAAAACTCTCAGATTTCATCCAAAAATATTTCAATTTGTGACATGAGGGTGAGTAATTAATGACAGAATTTAAATTTTTGGGTGAACTGACTCTTTAAGGGGTGATATTTCCACCCCTACATTGATTTCCACCATTGATATTTTTACCTTTATAAGGACTACTTTTCTAACCTTTTTTAAATGTATGCATCCCCTTTTATGTGCATTCTTACAAATGTAATTAGGATAAGACACTATATGCTGTTCAAATGAAATCAATATCTACAAAATTCATCTTTCCACTGCAGAGGTGCACAGATGCTGTATCTGAAGTGGCATTTAGATGTATACACTTTTACACTGCAATTACAATTGCATAAATAATGTTAAGAGATTGTTTTATATTTAAATATTGAATATAGAAATATAAAATCAAATTATACTTTAAATATGAAACTAAAATCACCAGGGGGTCTTACGAGTGAGTCATTGATTCATCCATTCATTCAAAAGATTAATTTGAACAGCTGATTCATTCGGGAAAGAAGCAAATGACTGTCTTTATGGCTGTGTCCCACTTCAGAGGCTGCATCCTTTGAAGGACTCAGACTTGAAAGGCCATGAAGAACAAGCATTGTTAAATGGGGCGGTCTAGACTACAGAGGATTGCTCTTGTCGCCTATCAACTGTGACAGCTGCCGTTGACGAGCTGCAGTAACATTTACAGTTAAATTGAACTTTATGAAAACAAAACAGGGTTCACAAACTGTTTGAATATGTTTGCCATGGTCAATTTCTGCATATAATTAAACTATATATAAACTATATATAATCACTTCGTATATAAATCAACATTTGAACCAATTAAAAAATATATATATTTTTTTTACATATTTATCATTAGATATTTGAGTAAGTTGAAACCCAATACCATTTAATTAGTCAATTTCTCTTCACTGGTGCGCATTGAATTCTGGGGTAGGCAAGGCCGCGAAGGATCCATCTGTTGTATGCTTCATTTCACAGAAAATGAAAGACGCGTTTGAAGGAGTCTTCAATTGGGACAGCCTTTGTCACACCGCGGTGACGCAATCAGCCTTCAAAGGATGCATGCCTCTGAATTGGGACACAGCTTATGAATGGGTCGTTGAATCATTTGGTGCGTCCCAATTCACATACTTATGCACTGTTCTATGATGTTCTGTGTGCGTTCATGCAGAAAATTCCAAAAAGTGCACTTTAAATACCCAGATGATGCACTAAATTAATGAAAAAAATGAAGTGTGGAATGTTGGAAACTTCATGCACACAACTGTCGCAGCTTTAATTATGTAGTGGGGGGGGAGGGGCTATCAAATTTCAATGTTGAATGACAAATTACTAATGACACAACTCTGACTATGTTGTGTCTATGTGTTAAACATAGTTTAAAAATAAATAAATAAATAAATAATTTACCTATTAATTGTATTCCCATGGATAAAGTATAGTGATGACCTTAAAAGGAGGATGCCATCAAGAAGTACAAGAAGTACAAGACGGCCGGCCGGACAGACAGCCAATCTATTTAGTGTCTGTTATCCCAGTTTTTGTGGTGTGTTCCCTTCTAGTGACATTGCGTGAAGGCCAAGTATGGTACTCAAAATTTGTCATCTGTATTTAACCCATTCAAGTTTGTGCATACACACATTAGAAGCAGTGAGTAGTGAACACACACACACACACACACATACTGCAAACCATGAATACACTCCCGGAGCAGTGGGCAGCCATTTGCTGCGGCACCCGGGGAGTGATTGGGGGTTAGATGCCTTGGTCAAGGGTATTGAGGGTGGAAGAGAGCACTGTTTATTCACTTCCACACCTACGTTTTCCTGCCTGTATTGAGAATAGAATCAGGTTACCAGTCTGACTCTCTAACCATTAGGCCACGACTGCCCACGTTCCCCTAGTCGGACCCTGTTTGTGGCTTTTTGGCAAACTGAACCTGTTGAATCGGGGGCGGAGCACATGTTCAGCTTAGAGAACCAGTGCATAAGAAGAATTATGAAATTGACTGAATTATTTCTCTCAAAAAAAGGGGTGAAATTGGAAGCTAGCGCTGTTTTGTTTATGGTTTGTATATTCCCTTTTTGCATGATGAATACAGACTACTGCCACCTGCTGGTATGGAGAGTTACACCGTGCCGTGTCTACACTGGACATGAGCGACGCGATGCGACGCAACAAAAGACAACAGAACCCATTATAATCAGTGATGTTGTCTACACTGGATGTGGCGTGACGCGAGTGACATATCTCTGACTACTAAAAAATCCAGTAAACTGATACCTCCGTTCTATTTATGACATACTGACACAAAGGACAAATGCTTTGCAACGGGCCCTTTATTGCGTCCAGCGTAGACAGCTTTAGCTGTTGCGTCGCGTCTGGTGTAGACACTATGTTATTTCCTCTTCTGCAGGCACAGAACATATGTTAGCTGATGATGACTGTACTCTCACATTATTAGCTTCTACTACAACATGGATTTGGATTGTGGGGAAAACCGGAGGAAAGCCACACCAACACAGGGAGAAACTGCACACAGAAAGGCCCCCTGGATCAGTTGGGACTCCCTGTTGAAAAAAACAGCATATGCTGGTAAGGTCGGTTTTGAAGCTGGTATGCTGGTTTGAGCTGGTCCATGCTGGTCAATGCTTAAACCTACCTTAACCAGCATATGCTGTTTTTTTTCAACAGGGGGAACAGAGAACTTCTTGCTTTCAGGCAGCAGTGTTACCCATGTGCTACCCAGCTTAGCTATATGCTTATGCTAAACTGTATTGTAATCAATTGTAAGTGAGTAACAAGCTCTATTGTATTGAATGCCTTTCTTTCTTGAATGCCTGCCTTTGTGTTATTGAATTACAGAAAGGCAGGTCCATGTGCTTTTAGAGATCCAAAACTTTTCCAGAGAAGAAAAATCAAAGATTTCTTAGCATTATAAGTTTTGTTTTTTTTAATCACTGCCGCTGAAAAAATTGAGAGATTAAAGCATGTGGCTTGTGTGGTTAGAGGGACCTTGACAAAGAGAAATGAAAGATGATTCCACCTCCTCTCCAACAGAGTTCTCTTGAACATGCGTTCCTTGTGTTTCCCCTCCAGCAGTCGCCTCCGCACCACAAAAGCAGAGTCAGACCTCCTCATCCCCAGGGCGATCCACCGCCCTGTTGGAAGACCACAAGTAGCTCTCTGCTGGCAGTGATCCGTGTGAATATCCATTCTCTGAATCCATTCTGTCAGCATTCATTCTTTCATTTTATGCTCTCTGCCTCCTCTAACATTCATGAACTAATTAAAACTTGACCTACAATGTACAAAAGCACAACATAATTATATATATATAGGGGTAGGGGTTGGGTTAGGCAATAGAAAATATCATTAACCTGATATAAAATCAGTGGAAGTCTATGCACTAATATAGTGAAACAAACGTGTGTGTGGTCCTGGTATTCCCTACGTTATGGGGACTAATCTCTACAAGGATAGTAATACCGGATAGTTTTGACCTTATGGGGACATTTTTTGGTCCCCATGAGGAAAACAGCTTATAAATTATAAGTGATGTTTTTTGAAAATATTTTTTGTGATGGTAGGATGGGTAGGGGTAGGGGAGAGAATATACAATTTGTAAAACAATTATGTCTATAGAAAGTCCCCATAAAACAGGGAAACCCAACACCTGTGTGTGTGTGCTTGTTTTCATGATTTATGAGGACACAAATTTTTATAATGACATGGGTATTACACTGGTATTACGACGTAAACATGAAATATGAGGACATTTCATGAGTCCTCATATTTAAAATAGCTTTAAAAACATACTAAACAATGTTTTATTAAAAATGCAGAATGTTTTTCTGTGATGGGTAGGTTTAGGGGTAGGGGTAGTGTAGGATGTACAGTTTGTACAGTATAAAAACCATTACGCCTATGGAATGTCCTCACTTTGATAGCAAAACACACCTGTGTGTGAGTGCGTGCGTGTGTGTGTGTGTGTGTGTGTGTGTGTGTGTGTGTGTGTTGCAGTCTCTCTGGCTCCACAACCTCATAAATGTGTGTGTGTGTGCCCTCCATTTTCACACCCCCTTATGTGACACACCTTGTGTTTTTGAGTTAGCATATCTCTATTCTGATTAGAAATATGCATGTCTCTATTCTTATTTGGTCTACATTTTTAATAATTCATCTTTCCATATAGCACTGTTAAAAATATAGTTTTGTAATAGCCTATGCTATTCTTGTAAACATTGCATGGGAGGTCTTTATAACAGATGTTCCCTTTTAAATGTGTCTCTCTACCCAACACCTGTTGAGGCATAAGGGTCCTTAAACTGCTGTGTGTGTGTGTGTGAGAGAGAGAAAGAGAGAGAGATGAGGTGTGGGGAACTTTAGAAGACAATAACTTCTTGATTGTAACAACACTTGTCTCCCTCCCCTCACACACACACACACACACACACACACACTCACAGAGCTCTTTGAACTGTAGAACGGAGCACGCATAAGATAATTAGCCGTTTGCTGCTCATTTGGCACCTCAGTGAAAGACAGTATTTAGCCTGTTAGCATTGCTGTGGAAGGCAGTAATGCAAATAAGCGAAATGGCATGAGACGCATTAAATAAACACACAATTAATTGAAGGATTAGTTCGAATTTCCTAAAAATGTATTCACCCCCATCATCCAAGATGTTCAAGTCTTTCTTTCTTCAGTCAAAAAGAAATTAAGGTTTTTGAGCAAAACATTCCAGGATTATTCTCCTTATAGTGGACTTCACTGGGGTTCACAGGGTTGAAGGTCCAAATTGCAGTTTCAGTGCAGCTTCAAAGAGCTCTACAGTGACAATAGCATGAACAGAGTGAAAAAAGATCTAGCTATTGTATATTGACAACTGATTCATTTTATATATTTTAACCATGTGTTGAAATTTGAACAACATATCAATTTCAAATAGAATGGAATGTTTGGTTTTCCTACCTATATGATGTCACTTCCTGGAGGATGACTTCATTAAAAGAACTCGCTTTTGTTAGTTAAAGTGTTATTTAAGAAAATACTAACTGGATGGAAAGTGAAAATTGAGGACACAAGAAAAACCTATAAATGGACCTATAAATGGTTTGTTTGAAACATTTTAATAGAGAAAGAAAAATGAAGAAACACAAAGGAATATTTCTTAATTGTCGTTGTTTGTTGCACCAAAGTGATTTATAATTTACTGAAACGACTGTTATGTTAATATGTCTTAATTGTGATACTGTGAAAAAAACAAAAACTTCAATATGTTTATGAAGGACCTTTACATTGTTGACATTATTTTCTGACTGTGGACATTAATTTAAATGTTGTGTGTGTTTCTTTAGTGGCGTCTCTCAGCAGTGGGACGGATGTAAGCACATCTGGAAAGACTTCCGTGATGAATCAGGGTCTCTAGAGTGTGTGTGTGGGGAATTCTCTCGGCTTTCTCTGTAGGGGGGAGTTTTCCCAAACCCCCTTAAAACAAGCTTTAAAGTAATGACTTCAGTGTGAGTGTGTCCTCACATGCAGAAAAGATTGACTATATAGATAAACCCTGACTATCTTTAACCATTATCCTTTTTTTTTTTTTTTGAATCCATTTGTTTTCTTTTTTATTTTGTTAATGCCTGGAACACAGTGAACACCACATCCTTTCCCCTCTTCAGTCTGTCAGTCTGGATCATGAATTTTACGTTAAGATTTCAATGCTTGACACTTCATTTTTCACTTAAATTGTTTCATGAACAATTTTGGTACTGTGTTGGGTCACCAGTTGATGTACAATGTAACATCTGGGTGCTGAAGCAAAACCAGCTGAGAACAAACTACCCAGCAGACACAAACTCTCATAAAATCTCTCTTTCCAACAGATACACACTTTATCAACGTATACAGTAAATCAGATGTCACAGTTTCTATACTGCCACACATGCAAAGGGCTCAGATCTCTGCTCTGGGGTAGAAAGCCTCTAATATCCGTGTGTTAGCTTTGGCTCACTGATGTGGCCTTCATGGTCTGGCTCACAGGGTATTTTAGGATCTCAGCACTGATAATTAAACTGCGCATGAAGTCCTCGAAAGAAAATAAATAAAGAGCCACTCAAGGACAATGCATTACTAAATCATGTCTCTCCCTGTTAACATTATGAACAATACAAACAATAGTTTGGACACAAAAAAAAAATTGTTTTTGTGTCCAAACCAGTGTTTGTATTGTTCATTATGTTAGGCTGCGTTTACACTTGGCATTAAAATGCGACCAGAAGTTGGTGGGAAGTGTCAGGAAATCGGTGCTCTCCTGAGAATCTTAAATCCATTTTGGGGGTTTCAGTCTTCTGTCACAGGTGGTTGCAAGGAAGGCAGACGAATAAGACAAATATAGTTCCTACACAAAGGTTTAATGAGGATAATGCACAGAATAAACAGACAGGCAGGGCAACACACACTAAATGGGCTTTCACACCGGAGGAACCTTTTCATAGTTCCTAAAACTATTGGCGGAAGTCCCTGGATTTTGGTTCGATTTTAGTTCTAGGAACTCCTTTTTGGGCAACTAAATTATCTCCTACTTCAGAGTAGGGTCTAAACCAGCACTATAGGAACTATCAGTGATGTGTGAGTGTACGTTGATTGGTCAAACGCATGTCAAACACACCAGCACCCTGCATTTTTAAAAAGCTGTGTAAACATATTTACTTCACAAACATGGAAAACCAAAGTGAACAAGAAAAGAAAAAAGCCATAGGACCAGAGTGTGTGTTTGTTGGTGTCCTTTCTTGCACCATGAATGCGTGCAGTGGACAATTCGAGATATACCACATCTATAAATGTGAGAACACAATATTGCTTGTTAAGAGAATGTGGAGGCTTCCATCTTGTTGCAACTAATTTCTTGGCAGCTGTTAAGCCAGCTAAAAACACTCGTTTCTAAATTTTGTTAAGTTGGTTGTCAAAGAGATCATTTAAAATAAAAACAGATGGGGTCAAAGGGACCAAAACATTTAATATAATGGACAAATTTTCTTTAACCATATTCCAAAAGTTAGCAACCCCAGGGCATTCCCAAATTTTCCCTTTATGGCAGAGTGTACAATTAGGATCAGGTTTAAGCTTCATACTAAACAGTTTACGTGGAGTCATGTAAGTCCTATGAATAAAATTAAAATGGATTTGTTGACCATAACCCAGACACTGTCCCAATCAAAACTTGGGGAAAGGTCTGGAATATCTGTCCGCCAGGAAGAGTCTATTATCAGAGGAGGGTACATTTTTCACAGAAAAACAAACAAACATATAATTTAGAAACCAATCCTCTTGTTCCCTGAGTTTCACATAATACTTTAAGTCAAGGGTGGTCTTTAAGAGGAGACTGCCCTCAATTGTTAGTAAAAAAAAAGGTGGAGTTCTGCAGATTGAATTGAATAGAAAGTTCTTCAAAGGTGTAAAGGCCCTTGTTACCCATTATATCACCCAAGGAATGAATCCCTTTGCCCACTGTCGACACTGGCCAAACTTAATAAGGTGCTTACCAATGAGCAAACCATAATTATTAAAGATAGGAGAGTAGGGATTCCAATTAGAGCGGATATCACAAACTTTTTCTGCTGCTCTCCAGACTGACATGTGACACTAAAGGACCGAAATTAAGTTTACACTTATTTATAGGGATATTAGCAAATACAACTTTCATCCAACTTCAGAGAAAGAACCAGATTTTCCTCCAGGGAATGCCAAGAAACATCAATTTTATCATCATACCAGCTAAACGGGACATAGTGTAAAAGCCCAATGATACAACTTAAAATTGGGGAGTGAAAGTCCACCAGCGAATCTATCTCATTGCATTGTGGAAAGTTGTGGCCGTTTGCTATTCCAGACAAATTTTGTGAATATGTTATGTAACCTGTCCCAAAAATGGGACAGGGGAGGCAAGGGCAGCATAGAACTCACAAAATTAATATGAGGTAGTACATTCATTTTGATAATCAAGACACGTGATCTAAAAGAATTTGGGAGTGATGACCAATTATCCAGGTTACATGAAATTTTAGACAGGATACCCTCATAGTTGGTCTTAATTATATACTGCAATGAAGCACCAATCATAATACCCAAATACTTAAATTGTTGAACCACTGGTATACCTGAGGGTAGTGCTGTGTTTCTCATTGTGTCATTCAGTGGAAGAAGTGCCGGAATTGGCTAACTGCATGATCCCTGCTAGCACTAGCCTCGCTAGAATCAGTACAATCTTCCGTAAAGCCTCGAGAATGGTCCGGCTTGTTCTGTTTTGACGGCTTGGGCATGATAAACTAACAATGAAGTGACTAAATAATGAATTTGAGAAAGATGGGTGAAGGAAAATAATAAAAACAGGAATGTGGACTGGGAGAGGTGAAAAACACGACTGATAGCCTGCAGGGTTGTGTTCTTTTCTCCACCTTGATGATATGTAATACTGAAAGATGTCTTAGGAGATTTCGTATCTTAGCCCCACTTTTTGCTCTTTCAGTCTCATAAATTATGTGTTTACATTCCATATCAGTTACCACGACACACAACAAACAAAGCTCCGATCATGGCGTCCTCCATCCATCGGTTTTTTAATGTTTGTAAGAACTAGAACTACCTGGTGCGAAGACCCCTTAAATGTAACTTAAATGTGCCCTAGAACTTTTAAAAAAAAGATGTAATATAAGTCTAAGGTGTCCCCTGAATGTGTCTGTGAAGTTTCAGCTCAAAATACCCCATAGATTTTTTTAATTCATTTTTTTAACTGTGCCTATTTTGGGGCATAATTAGAAATGAGCCGATTCAGGGTGTGTGGCCCTTTAAATCTGGTGCTCCACGCCCCAGAGTTGTCGGCGATTCTTCCTATTGTAAAGTCATGCAGTGTGAAAGAGCTCGCGCTTGCCTTAAACAACATAAACAACAAAAAAAGTTCAAACAGCTAATATAACCCTCAAAATGGATCTTTACAAAGTGTTCGTCATGCAGCATGTCTAATCGCGTAAGTACAGTGTTTATTTTGATGTTTACATTGATTCTGAATGAGTTTGATAGTGCTCCGTGGCTAACGGCTAATGCTACACTGTTGGAGAGATTTATAAAGAATGAAGTTGTGTTTATGCATTATACAGACTGCAAGTGTTAAAAAATGAAAATAGCGATCTCTCTGGTCTCCGTGAATACAGTAAGAAATGATGGTAACTTTAACCCATTTAACAGTACATTAGCAACATGCTAACGAAACATTTAGAAAGACAATTTACAAATATCACTAAAAATATCATGTTATCATGGATCATGTCAGTTATTATTGCTCCATCTGCCATTTTTTGCTATTGTCCTTGCTTACTTACCTAGTCTTGATGATTCAGCTCTGCACATCCAGACGTTCTGCCCTTGTCTAATGCCATTCATAATGTTGGGAACATGGGCTGGCATATGCAAATATTGGGGGTGTACACCCCGACTGTTACGTAACAGTCGGTGTTATGTTGAGATTCGCCTGTTCTTCGGAGGTCTTTTAAACAAATGAGATTTATATTTTAAGGAGGAGACAATGGAGTTTGAGACTCACTGTATGTCATTTCCATGTACTGAACTCTTGTTATTTAATTATGCCGAGGTAAATTCAATTTTTGAATCTAGGGCACCTTTAAATGTAACATGGACTAAACATTGAAGTACTGTGAGGGAAGAACTTAAGTAGAGAACACAAACAAGGATAATGAATCAAACACAGCTGATGCATACAAATTAAAAATGAAGGTAACCAAGGAAACAGATGAGTGGCGGGAATCTGAACAAAGACGACACGTGACAATTGAAAACAAACTGAAAGTAAATGAAAACTAAGACAAACCAAACGTGATTGTGACAGTGAGGTTTTAAATGATAAAAACAATACATATTTTGGTCAAAATGAAAGTATTGTGACACTTTGTGGTTGTAAAAAAGAGTATTGGATCACATTAGTTTATGTGATGTGATGAACTACACCCGCTACAACTGTGTGAACTTAAAGGGATAGTTCACCCAAAAATGAACATTCTGTCATCATTTACTCACTCTCATGTCATTCCAAACCTGTATTACATTCTTTCTTCTGTGGAACATAAAGATCATTTCGTAGAATGTTGGTAACCCAACAATATTGGTTACCATTGACTTCTATTGTATTTCTCAGAATATCTTTGTTTACATTGCACAAAATAAAGTATAAGTCATACAGATTTTGAATGACATGAGGGTGAGTAAGGAAAGAATTGCTAATATGCGATAAGATTTGAGTATTTTAGTTAAATCTAATAAGTGTGATGGGAGATAAGCTGGCTAAAAGTCCTCACACCGTTGATTCAGCAGAGGAATGGGGTTGTTTGATTCATGCTGGGCTGAGCACATCCACACATACCTGCATGACTAACCCCCCTGCAGCAGGACGGCCAGGGCAGGAAGGGGAGGTGGGACACTGGATGGGGGTGCTGTTGTTTTGGCTCCACAGGCTGCTCAGGTGGACAGATATCTAGAATTACACAGTGACAGCTGTAGAGACGCTTCAGCAGACCTCAAACCAAGCTGGCAGGTCACTATCTGTCACAGCTCACTGATCTGTGTGTGTGTTTGCATGTATAAGAAACACTGTGATTCATTTCAATGACAGTAAAATGCATATAAATCTCAGACACTTGACTCCACTGATTGAGTTTGACATTAGCATTTTTGTATCCCTTAATTGTATTGTATGTGCACGTGTACTTAAAATATATATTTTTTTACATGGTATACTTGCCAATAATATAAGAATCAGGGTGTCTGTGTTACAGTGTAATTATACACATAAGTACTGAGTAATTATAATTAACTACATATGCTTAATATAGGGTTAGGTTTTGATTTTGGGTTAGTTGCATGTAATTATGCATAATTTATAGTTATTACTGTAGTAACTACATTTAACATGTAACAAGGACACTAATAAAGTGTTACCTAAGAAACTTTAATATTATATTTTATTGTAAAAAATGTAAGAAACTTTCATGACTATATTTTTTAAGACACTGAAGTACGCTTTTAAAAAGTGCACTTTGTAATAATTAAATGTTTTTAAAGGACATTTTAAATCATTATGTTATTTCGGCAATAAGTACTATTCTTAAAAGTATGCTGAAGTGTATAAAGTATAAAAAGTATACTGCTTTTTTAAGGAAAGCTTTTGCTGTAATAAGCATAAAGACCCCATAGCAGATCTAGGCAGGTGGTGCTGGGGAGGTGGAAGGGCTGGATAAGAATTTGTATAGCGCGCAGAGATTTGCATTCGTTTGGATGCATTGTGATTATAAAGGGAAATGGTAATGGATACATAAAATCAGTTACATTGCACAAACCAATCAGATCGTGAACAGAGTTTCATGGCTGAACTATTCATTTGGTGAAATTAATTGATTTTTAATTAGACTGAATTGCTTTTACAGTAGCCTGTGCTGGATGTAAAAAAAAAAGGTGTAATCAACTGTTTTTGCATTGAAGAGTGTCTATGATTCCTTAAAATGTTGTCTAGATTTGCTACACAGGATGGTGTGTGTCTCTGTCTTATGTAACTGGAATCTTTAGTCTTAGTAAGGGGACAGGTGTGGACCCACCTGACCATATCCAGAGGTCACAGGCACCTTCTGTCTCCCCTCCATCCACCTGTCTGTGCCTTCTGTGCTTGGACCTCGGGTTCTCCAAACACTCACATGCACCCATAGTGGAAACTACTGCTCAGAGGTAAAGCACAAAGAGACAAAAACAAAAATAAAAACAGGCACAAATGAGATTGCTGCTGATATAAGTATAGAGCTATTAAATTAATATTGGATAGCAAATGCCAGATAACTTTATCTTGGAAGTCTTTGTTTAAAGTCCATAAGCTTCTATTCTCTGTCAATCTATTTGAATGGGGAAACTCCACAGCTTTTTGTCAATATTGTGTTTCAATATTTCAAATCAGCAATACAGTCTGACAACAAACAAATCTTGTTTCTTTAGCTCAAGTCTTAAAACCACATACTTTACTATTCTGAGCAGACATTTTTGAGATATCTTCTAGAGGGAACACATATGAGAAGCAGGAGACTTTTCCTTTTCCTATTAGATAGGATATGATCAGGAAGCATTGGGATACAGAGTCAGGAAATGACCACGAGCCAGGACTAGAAATTAGGTCAGCCGAAGTACTTCTGTGCCATATGTAGGAGCACTGCCCAGAAGGCCATGGCTTTGATGAGAATGATGAGAAGCAGGACGCTTATGCCCTGTCTCAAATGGCACCCTAAGCCCTCACAGTCTTCCTACACACTTTTGAGAGGTAATGCTTTGACTGTCACATTGAGGGCTCAAAAGGGTCTCGCAAGAAGTGGTGTGCAGCGGAGCCAATATCTGTATCTGTAATAATCTCAAAATTATTCGTATCTGTATTCTGATAAAACCGGAAGTGGGTGGGGCTTTACCTGAAAGTTCATACATTTACTTAATGGCTTTACAGCCTACATCTGTTTTCTTTGTAGTTATCATTGAACAAATATGCCTTGAATAAGTGATCAGATATTTTATTTTTATTATTATAACATTTATTTAAATATCTTCTAACTGTCGGAGCCTCATATAGGCAATGTTTTGAGGTGTAATGCGGATGTGCTTCAAACGACTTGAGTTCGAGTCCCAGCTCAGGGACCTTTTTATTCAATATTTGTTTTGAATCCATTATCCATGCCTTTCCAAATAAGGTATTCGGCTTCAGGCACTCCCCTACTCACTAGCACCCTTCTGAAACCTAAAATGACAAATGGGACACTCCTTGTGGACTTCATGAACACACATGCGGTGGCCATTGTAAGTCTGCAGGACTATAACAAGGGAAAGCATATTTAAATATTTCAGTGTGATCATGATTTCAAAGGTTTACATTTGGGACTATAGCCTATGTATTTTTGTCATATTTGACCCAACCAAAACCCCCCGCTCTAATCTGCTAAAACCAACTATAAGGCATAAAGATATTAAAGGGGACTTATTATGACCTTTTTCTATTTTTGGTCTCTACTAGAACAGGTTTTCATGTTTGAATGTTCAAAAACACATAATTTTCCCCATATTCTACATTGTTGCAGCTCCTCTTTTCCGTTTAGTTCCTGTCTCTATGAAGCCCCTCCTTCTGAAAAGCAAAATGTGCTCTGATTGGTCAGCTGGACCAATGTGTTGTGATTGGTCAAGCGCTTCGAGCATGTTTGGGAAATGTCCTGCCCCTTACCATAACCGCCAGTTTCAACACACTACTAACACAACTCAACCAGGCCTCTGCCCTTAATTTTGTGTATGCATTGGGCAGGAATTATTTAAAAGAGGCATATTATGATATGTTTTCAGAAGAAAACTTAAAACTACAATGGCACCATTTCAGGGAGAAAAAAAATCACTTTGGAGTAGGGCTGCCCCCTAATAGTCAACTTAACGTTAGTCGACCAAGATTTTATTAGTCAGTTAGTCGCAGGAAAATATATTCCACAGGAAGTGGCGAAATCACGCAGTCAGTGAGGGACAGATCGTTAACAGCGGGTCCTTGTGATAATGTCGGGCAGGAAATCCAAATGTTTGCCTATCATCCATCAACCTCAATTATGGCTTATTATTTGAAACATGTAAGTAGTATCAACTTTACATGGCCGCTCACCATGTAACCTAGATTAATGTGCGCCATTATATATATATATATATATATCCCACAGTGTGCACCCGCCTTAAATTAATATAAACGTGTGATTAGTTAACTAATGTCTTAAATGAACGATTACTAGTCGACTAGAAAAATCTTTAGTCAGGGGCAGCCCTACTTTGGAGTGACTTTGTGCTTTGTTACTTTGCAGACCTTTTTCATGCTCAAATAGCACCAAAGTTAAAAATGTTAGAAAGCATTATAAGTCCTCTTTAAGATAATATAAACATTAAAATCATTATTTTATGTAAAGCTGCTTTGAAACAACGTGTATTGTGAAAAGCACTATAAGAAATTCTTCATTTGCACTCCATTTAATCTTGTTTTTTGGGAGAACAGTGTATCAGTGTAATTTTTGTTTTCATGGACAGTTTCTCACAGACACTTACAGTACAAAACAGTCCTCTACAATGCACCACTTACCCAATAAGGATATCAACGCAGGCCTCAAAGTTTCTATTTATATCTCTAAAAAGAGATTAGAGATGCTGTGTGTGTGTGTGTGTGTGTGTGTGTGTGTGTGTGTGTGTGTGTGTGTGTGTGTGTGTGCGTGTGTGTGTGTGTGTGCATAATTATAGCATTTTTCCCATATGCTCAAAGAAATTTGTAATCTCATCAGAACCTTGAACCGATCACTGCTGCATATGCTTTTTGGAAAAGGAATATAATATGCTGACATAAGTCACCGTAAGGAGAAACCAAATCTTTGTCAAAAATGCACACACTCACAGATAAATGAACGCTCTGACTTATGAATGCGCTGAGTGGTTGTGAGATGAAGAGATACAAAGGCCGCCAGAGGGTGTGCATTTCAGGCAGGTGCAATTATACACCTGCAGGCTGTCTTCAGGACACAAGTGTGTGTGTGTGTGTGTGTGTGCGTTTTCATGATTTATGACATGAGTATTACACTGGTATTACGATGTAAACATAAAATATGAGGACATTTCATGAGTCCTTACATATAAAATAGCTTTAAAAACATACTAAACAATGTTTTTATTAAAAATGTAAAAATGCAGAATGTTTCCTGTGATGGGTAGGTTTAGGGGTAGGGGTAGTGTAGGGGGGTAGAATGTACAGTTTGTACAGTATAAAAACCATTACGCCTATGGAATGTCCTTACTAAGATAGCAAAACAAACCTGTGTGTGTGTGTGTGTCTGTGTCTGTAACACTCACGGTAGTCCCCTTCACCTCTGCCTCACACAAGTGGCAGAACAATAGAGTTGTAAAGTGCTGCAGGTCTCAGGGCAGAACAAAAGTGCACCTTGCACCTTTCAAATCATCCAAAGTACCTCCTGAGGCCCCAAATACCTGTGGCGCAGTCAAAGAGACACTGCAGGTGTTTTCTCTGTATCCGCAGGTGCAGCACACATTGAGACACGCCCTCAATTTCACAGTACAAAACACAGAAAAACAACTTTTTTACAGTGCTTGCGTGAAAGTGTATGCAACAGACATGAATAACTCAAATCATGTTGCTTTTTGAGGTGTTCAGGTGAGATATTACTTTATTTGCATCTGGTGGATAAAAAATGCTGTGACACCAGATTATCAAAGATACTTGGAGGGTATAAGCTCTTCTGACTTAGGCAATAAGCAACCACAGATGAAACACAGTAGCAACTGCATATAGAAACATGCTAAATTGTATTGACTATGTTGAAATCACATGACCCACAGTGTTTTACTAAACATCTTAGATATTCCTCAGGGTCACTGCCTGCTAGTAGCGTGGTGTTGTTTGGTAATGCAAAGAGCGAAAGTTACACAATGAATCACACTTATTGCTTTCCCAGCGGAGACAATGGGACAATCAAGACCTGTACAGAGAAAGAAGCAGAAAATGTCTGAATCCAGAAGACTGACAAAGACAAAAAACAAGCGTAAACATCAGTATGACATACACAAGGTGGGAAGACTTGATGATGGAGAAAATCCTGAGTAATGAAGTGGTTTGTTTTTGTTGGAGAGGTAAGAGAAACTCTAAAACACACTAATATCAGTGTAATTTACATAAAACTGGCAGTGATGAAAAGATGGAAGTGCAGGATCTAACATCATAGTGATATATTGGTATACAAAGAACAGCAATGCTAACATTAGCTAAACAAATACTGAATTGCACTTTAAGTTTAAGCCTTAATGCTGTTAAGCCTTAAAGTTGTGTTCACTGAAGAGCCAAATGACGTCCAGATCCCCCTCTCTGGACAAAATGGTTGGAGTTATGTTTAGCAATAAGGTTATGGGTAAATTTAGGGTGTGGTTGGAGAGTCTAGCTCCATCCATTACATCCAGCGAGAGGGAGGCTAGATGTCAAGCTCCACCCATTGGCTCTGCAATGAGCAGCCTCTCAAAAAACACAGTTATACAATGAAAATGACACTATTGACATTGTTAGTCACAGCCAACTTAAAGTTAATGCTCATGAATATAAACAGAACCCCTAAAACTGCTGTTTTGCTGTCTCAAAAAACTTTTCACTCTTCTGTAAATGCTTCTCCTCTTTCTTTATCTTCTCTCTCTTTATCCTCTCCTTGTATATATTGTTACACATCTCTAATTTCCTGCCCTCTCCTCAGTCTCCCTGTAAATGTGAATTTGTTTGGTTGCAGAGAGATTCTTCAACTGGGCCTGAAGTCATGAACACCAGACATCAGTGTGCTGCAAATGTGATGTTGTATAACATCTGTGTTTCTCAAGGTTGCTTAAATCCTTAACTAATAGACCACCACATTTACAACCTGTCCCCTTCATTCACATATTGATTAGCACTGATAATGCACGGGTGCCCAGTTCTGCTCCTGGAGGGCCAATATCCAGCAGTGTTTAGCTCCAGTCCTAATTAAACACACCTGAACCAGCTAATCAAGGTCTTTGGGATCACTAGAAACTTCCAATGAATTGAACACTGCAGGAAAGTGGCCCCCCAGGAGCAGGATTGGATGCCCATGTGATAAATACTATAGGCCTACTAGATGAATACTACTACATACTAGACCAAGGGTAAACAACCCAACTCTTGGAGTTTAGCTCCAACCCTTATCAGACACACCAAAAACAATCAAGGTGCTCAGGATTACTTGAAAATAACAGCTAGGTGTGTTGGAGGAGGGTTGGAGCTGAAGTTTAGGATGGCCTAGGTGAGACCTCAGTTCTGTTCCTGGTGATCTACCTTCCAGAGTTCAGTTCCAGCCTTGCTCTGACACTCCTGTCTTTAAATATCCAGTGTTCCTGAAGATCTTAAAGGGTTAGTTCACCCAAAAATGAAAATTCTGTCATCATTTACTCACACTTGTGTCGTTCCAAACCTGTAAGACTTTCGTTCATCTTCGGAACACAAATGAAGATCTTTTTGATGAAATCAGAGAGATTTCTGTCCCTCCATAGACTGCAACATGACTACCAATTTGATGCTTCAAAAAGTTCATAAAGAGATCGTTAAACTAATCCATATGAATTGAGTGGTTTGGTCCAAATGTTTTGACGAGATTTAGTTTTATTTGATGAACAGATTGGTAGTTATGTAGCTGTCTATGGAGGAACAGAAAGTTCTCAGATTTCATTTTAAAAAAAACTTGTGTTCCAAAGATGAATGAAAGTCTTATGGGTTTGGAACAACATGAAGGTGAGCAATTAATGACAGATTTTTGATTTTTGGTGAACTATCCCTTTAATTAGCACAGTATGCCAAGTTGGAGCTAAACTTTGCAGGAAGGTAGATTTCCAGGAACATGATTGAGCATCCCTAGCTTGGATGAATGCTGTGAAATGCTTTTAGATAGTTTGAAAGGAGTGAAGAAACTTTGCCTTTAGACCACAGTCCAATTTTAAGATATGTTTGGTTGCCTTTTTTTTTTTTTTTTTTTGCATTGATTTAACATTTAAATAGGATCCACCATGCCTGTGACCCTATAAGACAAGTGGTTTGGAAAATGGATGTATGGACCTTCATTACATGGAGTGCTCTGAAGGCCAAGAATCAAGAGACTTAGACTGAGATTAAAGAGTCTCATATACAAATTGGTCTCCACACTCGAATATAGCACATACAGATCACTTTTGCGCAACACTTGCGGCTCTTGCATTATTTTGATGTCATACACCGATCCATCTGCACAGCGCTGCTTCAAGTCGAACAGACCTAAAATCTGCAGTGGTCAAGTGGTACAGTGGCCACATGGAATGACGAAAATGACGACTTTACATTTGTAATTAATTTGGACGTTACTCAAACTAGACCTGGCCAAACTTGGGGTCTTTCAAATGAGATGCTTATGCCAGATTGTACGAGTCTCCCTTCACTAACCGCTTCCGAAATGAGGATATTCGTTGCAGATGCGAACATCAGCCATTGCTTGAAGAGCAGATTCAGTGACGGCAACTGCATGGTTTGACCACGTCTGTAGAATGACTGACAGCAGGCTACCATTCAAACTCCTCTGGCCAAATTGTCCTGCCCAGTGGAAAGTCCAACAAACAGCACCAAAGATTCTCTTCAAGATCAAACTGATCGATGAAGAGAAATCGACATCTCAACCTCAACAAGGCCAGGTCCACGGCCATGGACCCCCTGGCATGGAAACCCCCTGGCATGGAAACGTCATGGAAAAATCAGGCAACCATTAGCATCCACAGCAGCGTATGCGGTCTTAGAAATCGATCCAAACCAAGCACCAGCTAGGGATTAAAGAAGAAAAGAAGACTACAAGCATGTTCACTACAAGAAGTAGGGATGTCCAGATCCGATCACGTGATCGGAAATCGGGCCCGATCATGTGGTTTCAGACTCGATCGGAATCGGACGTTACCTCCCGATCAGGACTCGGATATATATGTATATATATTCTCATTATTTTTAACACATCTAGTGATGCGGTGGCACAGAGTTAGGCCTGTTTCACACTGCAAGCGTAAGCGGCGCGTGAGTAGCGCATATTTTTTTCAGCGTGCATGTCAACCAACGGATGCATTCACACAGGCAGCAGGAGCAGCTCGTAAAGCGTCAGGCAGGAGCGTCGCGTAAGCAGCAGTGCCGCGATCGTCTCGGCACCGAGTCTATCCCTGTGTCTCAATCAGCTCCCTAGGTCGTGAATCAGTATATAATGAAAGTGAATGTGGCTGATACCCTGATCAGTGCCCTGACTACTGAACTAGGGAGCTGATTGAGACACACGCTGCGCTGCTGACGCGTAATTAAAGTGAAAGCACACTTTTGATGGACAAAATAAATATAATTTCACACAAAAAGTGTTCAAAATGCACACAATACGCACGTCTAATGTGTTTTAACAAGAATTTGAGTATGACAGAAAAGAAAATTAAGAATCAAAAATAATAATAGAAGATTTACCCATTTAAACTTGTTTTTTATTATTCAGTTTGGGTTAAAGTATGGTGTATTATAAAAAACTAAAGTAAACTAGCCAGAAAATATGATATATATAAACTTTATTTTAGTTATTACACAGACTGCAGCATACCCAAATCAAACCAAATATATTTGTTTTTATATTAGCCTTTTTTACATTTACTGTTGCACTAAAGTGAAGTGAAGTGAACAATTTATGTTATTTATTACTTGATTGTTCAAGCTACCTCACAGAAGTGCTCTGTTTGTAATTAAATAAAAAATAAGGAACGTCCTGGATCTGTTTTTTTTTTCTCGCTCTTCTTTATTCTTTTTTTGATGTATTATAGAAGTATCGGATCGGGACTCGGTATCGGCAGATACTCAAAATCAAATGACTCGGACTCGGACTCGAGGGCAAAAAAACCTGATCGGGACATCCCTAACAAGAAGTTCTACAAGCATGTGAAGGCTTTTTACACTTCAGAATCGTTATGGTAATTATGACATGCTGTGAACACACCTATGAACCTCAAATGTCAACTAATGTCAAATCTCATTGGTTCTACATGTCACATGACCAAACAGAATAACATTTGACATTTGTGTCACAATATTTGATGTAGACTTAAGCCATGTTTCCACAGCATTAACTTTCCTCAGGTGGAAATGAGAACTAGGGACTTAGATCAAGTTTCGGGTAAAAATTTCCCCCTCAGAAAGTCCCTGCTCACGAGGTAGTACTTTTTCAGGAAAGTTAAGGAACTTTCAGTGGTGAGACTTGGGCGCTGAACATGCTGATTGGTTGAGTTCAAAGCAATATTTTAATTGGTTGACTCCACACAGCATTTTATTTTAACCACCATTATTAAAAGTCTGTTGTGGTGCGGTAGAGTTGTTTGCTATTCAAATCAACTATGGAGTTTAAAAAATATGATCGATGGACCGACGACGAGGTTCAGGCTTCATTAAACTTATATGCGGAGGACGAAATCCAGTGGGAACTGGAAACTCGTGTGAAGTCCTACGTCACAGGACTAATTTTATTAATCTTCATGGTAGTTTAGACCGCGATGGAAATGCAAACAGCAACAGGTCTGGGGAAAATTGTTCCTGAGACAAATTGTTCTAGGTAATTTCGGTGGAAACACGTCTATGGTGTATAGAGTGTGTCGATACAATAATACAGTCTGCAGTGGGAATTTACTAGCTAAGTCATATGGATTAATTTCATGCTATCTTTATATTCTTTTAGGAGCACAAACATTTTGTGTCCTACTGACTTTTTTTTTTTTAAATGCTCAAACATTTTTCTTTTGTGCTCCACAAAAGAACGAAAGTCATACAGGGTTGGAATGACATGAGGGTGAGTAAATGATGAACAGAAAGATACCTGCTAAGACACAATCGATGTTCAACAAGAGGGTGAAAATTTGAGGAAACAGAACCAGCAGGGGAGTTAAGGGCGTTGAGGTGGAAGGGGCAGGCAGCTTCCAAAGAGGGGTTGCATCTGGAAAAGAGAGAGAGAAAGAAAGCTAGAAGCCAAAGTATGTGGGTAATCCTCACACAAGAGCACAGTCACCCAGAACTCTGTTAGTAATCCAAACCATCATAACAGCTCCTGGCTCAAACACGATCCCTATGACTCAGCTCTCTAAACCACCACCTCAAACATGAAAAGACAAGAACATCACTGCTCAAATATGCCCCTTTAAAGGCAATGCATGACCACTGCTGAACACAGAGACTAGAACCAGGCCAAAGGCCCTCAAATTTAATATCTAGGACCAGTATTCCTAGTTCAAACAAAAATCCTCATCTTTGTGCCCGAAAATTGGTCTCAGATCTGTGTAAATGTCCAAAACAATCTACATGAATAGGTTAGAGAATTAGGTTAGGGAAGGTATAGTTCACCTAAATATGAAAATTCCATCAACATTCACTCTTTCACATCACTCCGAACCTGAAATTGTTGTAGTCCATCTCGAGTCCGAGTCCAAGAATGTATTTTTATGGTCATGGACTCAGAGTCGGACTAGGCTTCATTCACCCCAATGGAAAGCATACAGTTCACTTCAGAACATCTTCTGGTCTCGTTCTTGACTCAGACTCAACCATACACAGGTCTCGAATGAGATGGTCTCAACTACAACACTGCTGCTTGACTTTCTTTTGTGGAACATCAAGTTTCTTCTTTAAATATGAAATATCAAACCAGGTTTGATGCCAATAATACTAAACATTGTCACTGGTTTTGGTCTGTCTTATGACTGCTCATCGTTAATGTCAAATCTTATTGAAGAATAACCTGTTCCTTACACAAAGCTCTCATATGACTTGTAATAGTGCATGAACCATGGTGTTTCTTGGACTTTGTCAATTTCATTCATTCTAATCTCCATTTGTGTTTCTCAGAATGTCAGTTGAGTTTGGAATGACATGAGGGTGAATGAATGATGAAGGAACTTTTATTTTTGTCCAAACTATTCCTGTCATTTACAGCTCCCTTTCTAGTGCACTCTAGCTAGCAGGAGGCGTTTCTCTACCCAGATGCTTCAGATGTTTTTTATCAGTGCTGCAAAAAGGCCAGTGTTTATATGTGACTGACAAGTCATTTCCTGTGTCCGACGGGCTCCTACAGCCTAGAGAGAGAAAAGGAGGGAACGAGAGATGAGGTGAAAGGAAAAAGTGAGGTTAATCTAGGTCAACAATAGGAATAAGGGATTTTTCTATGTATGGCACGATTTCTCGAAGTGATGTTAGATCACTCTGCACTGTAAAAAAAGAATTGTTGGTTTAACTTAAAAAAGTAAGTTACCTAAGTTCAATGAAATTAAAAATTTGAGTTAATACAATTAAGGCTGTTTAATCAACAGAAACTCAAAATATCATGTTATCTGAACCACATTAATTATTGAAGTAGATTTGACAAAAGAAAAAATGTTGTGATAACACATCATGAAAATAATTTTTTACAGTGTATCAATATTCCTATTGGTACCTTGTGGCTTTTAAATTACTCAAAAATTAGACAAAAATGTTAATTTTAAACAAATGTGTGCATTGACAAATGTGGTCTTCATGCCTTATTACTGACAGACATATAATATATGTAGCCGAAAGGCATTAAGAAATGTTCGTTCCAGCAAGGCAAACAAGAGGAGAAGACTGACAACAGAGCTACTCATACCATCAATTACAGACATATTATCTCACCCCCTCACAGGTACAAGGGAACATTTTTTGGCTTTATGGGGAATTCTTGCAGATTTGTGCTGCTCCGAGGGTTGGAAGACAATGACATCACCCATGTCATCCATCCAGCCACCCACACACAGTTGTCATCTCCCTGTGAACATGACTCCGTGGCTTCAATCCTCCACGTCTACTATGTCTGACTTTATGTCTCCAGTTGAGGCCAACCACATCAAACCCAAAAGCCCAAATGACTTTCGTCTACTGAGCACCAATCATATCTGACCATGTCGGCCCACATACACCCATATATTTGCCATTTAAATGACACTACCTTAAACAAGTAACTTAAGAAATATTTACCACAGAAAACTATGTTGACTCACCCAGCAGTGTTACAGCAGTGTTAATCAGCTCAGCTGTTAAAAAGCTGTTAATCAGCTTTTATGTTTATATTTACAGTTTTTATTTTAGTTTAAGTTTATATATATATACACATGAATATTTTTGTATATCTTTAATTATTTTTCATTTTAATAAGTAATTTTAGTACTTCAACTTGGTTGCTTAAAGTTGTCAATGGAACATTTCTCATTTTCATTTTTTTCATTTTTTAGAGTTTTTCAACTAATAATTATACTTTTTTCAGCTTTATTTCAATTACAATTAAAAGTTTTAGTTAACGATAACAACATTCCTTCACAGAAATTTTTTTACAGTGGAACTCTATGGAACAAGGCTTTTTTAAAGCCAAAATTGGTATTTCTTGCTAATTCACTTTATTTAGTGAATAAATGCTGTTTCGGTGTGTAATGTTGTCTAAATTGTTATTTTAAAGTGGGACTTTTTTTGCTGGACGAACATAATTTGTTGGTATTGAAATTTGCCACATGTAAGCAGTCCTTTATGCAGACGGCCAAGGTTTTACTGGTTAGCATGGGCAGTTAGCCACTGCTAGTAGGCGAGAAACTGCCATTGACATGAATAGGAATGCTAACCGAAACCTTTTTTTCAGGTATTATAGACCTCCTTAAAGATTTACACCACATTACTTTTGTTTATCCTTGCACAATTTACAAAGTTCACAAAGGTTTATATGATTCAAATTTCTAATTCTTAGAAATTAGAACGGGCAGAGCTCCGTTCTCAATGAGCACACTATTTTAGTGGTCACAGATGTTGCAGATGAAGTATGCCACAGATAGTTGCTTTCAGCCTGGAATATTTCTTTAAGCGTGCCCTCCCCCCGACAACTAGCTTCCCCCATCAAAATCCCACAGCTTTGAGCCTCCAAATCAGCAAAGGAAGTGCATCGTTACTCTAGCAAGACTGGTTGGCGTCAACGTGGGTCACAAGGGCTTTGTGGATTCAGATTGCTCGGGAAAGGGTGAGTTGCGGAGGCAGTCCACAAAACTGAAAACCTCAAAACTCTGGCCACATTCGAAGCACAGATTGTTGGCATTTCCCACATTTATTAAATTTCCCCTCGGGGAGGTATATCTATCTATTTGACAGATTGAGGTTCTGGAGCTGAGAGCTGGATCCACTGGTCTTAATGGTGCAGACTAGCTCATTTCTCTTCCTCATCTCTCTGGTGCTCCTCTAAATCTTCTGCCTCCCTTTTGGTCTTTTTCCACCTGCAGTGTGTCTCAGACATGAACATTTGTTGGCCATGTGTCAGCTAAACTGGGTTAGTGTTGTATTAGCGTTAGGCTAAGCAGAAAGTGTGTGCAGGTGTTCTGACCATCACTCAAAATATCTGACTGCGTCTAGACGCAGACGGTAAATATTTATTACACCATATCTATTCAGAGACATTTGGATGTAAATTAATGCATTCAAGGAATAATTCACCCCAGTTATTTTTTCTATTTTCTTTAAAAATTCTGCTAGCTTGTATTCGTTAAAAAAAAACAGGCACAACATTTGATGTCAAACCTGGTGTAATATGCTCAAGCATTTTCAGCAAAAACCTATTGTTAGACTTCATATGTGCACAAAATGCTTAGACTACTTTTATCGTTATTGTTGTAAAAGAGCAGTAAGAACATTCTGCTAAATGTTTCATTTCATATTCCATGAAAGATATAAAGTTATACTGGTTTAGAATGGCATGAGTAAATGAATACAAAGTATTCATTCATTTGTGGGCAAACTCTTCCTTTAGCACATTCAGCCTTCATAAAAACACAAATTAGACACTTTTCTGCTAAACAAAGAACATAAATTACTTTATTGGGAAAACATAGCAAGTGGAAATACACTAAAACATCTTTGCTCAAAAAAGATTGCATAGCATTTGGATTGTGTTATACGTCCAACATTTAAACGATATATAGAAAGGCAGTTTCATTATCATTGTGGCTTTGGAAAAAATATGTTTGAAGAGGAGCTCTCTCAAATGAGAGACTGCAAATTCCCTTCAGTTCAGAGGACCTGGAGTAAACTTTGTACATAAAACCGGAAGACATTCTTCTTGTGTTTTTGACACCCTATTCAGTCTTTAAGAATATAAAAACATTCTGACGCTGATTCAGGAGTCAGACCGCACATTCAGGAGATGGCGAATGACGCAATACCTCAAAGCTCGAATTACAGAGACAAATTCCATTGCCTAATTGAACTCCTTATTAAAGTAGGTCTTTGGTGCTTTTCAGCCATCAGTCTAGGGAAACCAATGCATTTGTCGACAGCCCTGTGCCGCAACAGCTGTCTCAATACATCCCTGCAAGTCTGTGGAGATCTTGGTGAGAGATGACCTCTCACCACACACGTTTTATAGCAGCTGCCCCCTCGCAGTCCCGGACCAGCCGGCACCGAGGTGCATCTTGGGAATCCACCGAGAGCCAGTTCGTGGGCCCCCTTCCCACGACAAAAATCTGCAGTCTATGTATAACAGACCCTCACTGTGAGAATGCGTGCAAGACTAAAACTGGTAGAAAAATAGCATCTCTTCTTTTGGCTTGTGGAATAAAAGGTAAGGCACTGTGTGCATCAAAAACAGCATCAGTGCATTCACTTATGGCTTAAACCCGTCCCAGCTCCGCGCCGAACGATGGGAAGCAGCTGTCTTCTCGTCTAGGCAGACGGACAGCAGCCGGAGAGGGTGTGTTTGTGCAGGAGGGACATGCGGCTGAAGGTACGAGAGCACGTTCCACACTGGTACTTCTTCACTTCGGAGTGGGTCTGAAGGTGAGCCCGCAGGTTCGAGCGGTCCGCAAACGCACGGTTACAGTGGGTGCATGAGAAGGGACGTTCACCTTGAAACAGAGATTTTGTTTTAGTATTCACACAGACAGACATTATGTGTAGATGGTCATTGCGTTGAAGACATTTTATGCATTTAAACCTCTACGGTTTACCTCGCAATGCAATTCAGACAACTAGATTCTGCAAAGTGAACCTACAAAAATTGTGCCATAAGTAGTTCCTTAAAAGAGCCCACCTCCAAGTATCTATGATATTCTTGTCTCTAGATATTTGGGAGTCCTTTATGCAGACAGTCAATGTTTTACAAGTTAAGATGAGCAGTTAGCCACTGCTGTCAGAGAAACTGCCATTGACAATAAGGGGAAGGCTAACTGAAAGCTTTCTCCAGGTATTATAGACCTTCTCAACTTTTAAGATAAATTACGCCACATCACTTTAGTTTATCCTTGCACGCAAGTTCACAGTGTTTAAACGACCATGACACAAGATGAAAGATTGACTATAACAAACTACACTTTTTAAACTCAAGTATGAAGCCCTTCAATGAATTAAGAATTCATGCTCTTTGTTTTAGTAATGAATACCCTCCTTTTAGTTCAATCGTGATCATTCCGTTGTTTTAATTGAGGCCATGATGTAAAACAAGGGAAAATTAAGGAATTCTTATATATTTTTTTCCCCCTGCATGTCATGACTAAAAGAGCCCAAGTTTCTATAATATTCTTATCTCTGGATAGGACAGTTTGGGATTTTACACCACTTTTATTGTCTTCCAGATGCTTAGAAAAGTAAAAGACCTTAGTCAGGGTAGCGGCATATTTAATTTTTGTTTTGAGGGACAGAATACAGTGCCTTCAATGGATTGTACTGTAGTTTAACAACACACCAATTGTTCAGTTGACATAACATCTTTCAGAAGAGAAAAACTCAATGAACAAGTTTTAAAAGTTGTGAAAATGACGTGATCTAGGATCTTTATAGCCTACGGTGTGTGCTATTATAAAGACTGTGGTCCTGTTTACACCTGGTATTAGGATGTGTTTTGGTCGACCGGACCACAAGTGGACGACGCTAAATACAGGTGTAAACGGGGTCTAAACCGTTTTGAGGGAGGTCGTTGAAAAGAGGTAGTGGAAAACGCATTCGACCAGATTGCTTTCGTAATGTAGACACTTATGTGGTGAAATGCATTCGAACAGCCACAAAACCACCTACTGACCTAACTTGTAAAAATTATGGGAAGCGCGCTAGCCAGACAGGATTTAAACTTTGTCGGCTGAAGACCCAAGTTTGGTTTGAAGATGAAAAACACACCAAGCACAATGTTCTCTCATCAAAAAGCATCTTAATACCAGGTTTAAAAAGGGCCCCTGTATGTCGATCCCTCACAGCTTCATTTTCATCCGTGTTAAATTTAATATGGCATCTAACCTGGCACCTATTCTTAATCTGCACAGTTTTGGGCTTGTTATGGAGATAGGTCAAGATTTAGCATTGGCTTCCATACCACAAACGGGACATACCCAAGTTTAATACTTCCAAGGTTTTGGTCAAATCTTGATTTAAAGGGTTAGTTCACTCAAAAATGAAAATTCTGTCATTTATTACTCACCCTCATGCCGTTCCACACCCGTAAGACCTTCGTTAATCTTCGGAACACAAATTAAGATATTTTAGTTGAAATCCGATGGCTCAGTGAGGCCTCCATAGCCAGAAATTACATTTCCTCTCTCAAGATCCATAAAGGTACTAAAAACATATTTAAATCAGTTCATGTGAGTACAGTGGCTCAATATTAATTTTATAAAGCGACGAGAATATTTTTGGTGTGCCAAAAAAACCAAAATAACGACTTTTTTAGTGATGGCCGATTTCAAAACACTGCTTCAGGAAGCATCGGAGCATAATGAATCAGTGTGTCGAATCAGCTATTCGGAGCGCCAAAGTCATGTGATTTCAGCAGTTTGGCGGTTTGGCACGTGATCCGAATCATGATTCGATATGCTGATCCATTATGCTCCGAATGCTTCCTGAAGCAGTGTTTTGAAATCGGTTATCACTATATAAGTCGTTATTTTGTTTTTTTTTGGTGCACCAAAAATATTCTCGTCGCTTTATAATATTAATATTGAACCACTGTACTTGCATGAACTGATTTAAATATGTTTTTAGTACATTAATGGATCTTGAGAGAGGAAATGTCATTGCTCCCTATGCAGGCCTCACTGAGTCATCGGATTTCAACAAAAATATCTTAATTTGTGTTCCGAAGATTAACGAAGGTCTTACGGGTGTGGAACGGCATGAGGGTGAGTAATAAATGACAGAATGTTCATTTTTGGGTGAACTAACCCTTTAACATGCACCACTAACAACTTAACTCACCGGTATGTGTACGAATGTGTCCTCGCAGTAGCCAGGGTCTGGAGAAGGCCTTGCCACATGTGGTGCACACACAGGGGAGTGTGTGTGAGCGGATGTGCATCTTCAGCGCACCCAGACTGTTGTACTCTTTGGGACAGTGCTTGCAATGAAAGGCCGCTCTGGTGGCTGTGCTGGTGGTTCCTGTGGCGGTGATGGCTGTTTGTGGGCTGGCGGCGCAGTGCGTGAGCTGATGGCGGGATAGAGCAGCAGGGCTGCTGCAGGTCTTGCCACAGTGGGCGCACTGGAAGCGGTCGGAGGGGTCTGGGCTTGGGGGATCGGACGTGCGGCACTCGTCCTCCTCTCCGCTGCTGGAACTGGACTGAGAGCTCAGGTCCAGAGGCCCAGGAGGAGAGGGGATGCTGGGTGTAACCGGCGTGAAGGTAAGGGGTAAGGCACTAGTAGCCCACACAAGCATGGAGGGATAGTTGGGCACCACAGAATCTCCTTCTTTGGAGTGGAAGTCATCCAGAGGGAAGCATTGTGGGACGACAGCATAGCGTTTGTCTGGGGAAGAGAAAAGGTGCCTGTTCAAGAGATTGTTGGACTACACGAAAATGGTCCTTTTTTGTTAGGTTTTATGAGTTTTCTGTTTTTATATAATCCAGTTTATCAAAAGCACACTTTATTTTGGTTAGTATCTACCAAATATCTACTCCAAACTCTAAATAAGGTGCATTAGCATGCTCTCACTTTTTGAGTTATATTAATCAGATTAAATTGTGAAATTTTCGCAGTTAAGTTTAACTACATCCTGCAGTTGGTGAAAAAATAATAAAATGAAAAACAAAATAACTGAAAGTAACAACATAACTATTGAAATTATAAATGTAAAACGCTAAAACTGTTAAACACAGGATGTCATTACAACTTTGGGTGGCTCAGGTCTACTAAATTTTGGCTAATCTTAAACTCTTTCATTTCACATACTGATTTTATATACAATAACAAAGATAAACAAAGGCACACTCACCAGTTTGACTCTCCAGTTCACTGTAGTTTGGCTTCTTGTTGGAGAAATACTTTCTTGACAAGAAATGAACGTGGCATTTTGTAAAGATCCTCTCCAAACTTCAGCTAAAGTGTTAAAGCAACTCTAAATCTACTCTCTGAAAAAGCTGCAGAGCTTCAGAGTCAGGGTCTTCTTCAGATGTCCAGTAAACTTTGCGCTCAGGGAACGTTAGTATCTTCTCTGCACATGAACTACTGCCATTCAGTCCACACGAGACTCTTCATATGAGGCTGGCTCGAGCTCATCCACGCCCCCTGAAACACCCACTGACCGAGACCAGCCTCCTGCAGGTGCCCGCGGGGACTCACCACTGCTTACAGCGCCTATCCTTAATTCGTGTCTATAAAACTTCTAAAAAACTGCTCAGATTTTAGATTGGCTGAGCGGCTGTAAAATAGCGTTGCGGTAAACGTCGCGCAGTTAGAAGAGTTAAAATGGCGGTGGTCGTGGAAGAACTGTTTGATTATTAAAACTGTTCGTTAAACATTGGAGATTACTGACTTCATTAATAATGTCCAATTCAGGTGGATACATTTCACAGACACAAATAAACTGCCTAGTTATATAAAGTGTACATTTGATATTGATAGGCCTATTCTTTATTGTGAACACGAACACATGTAGAGTAAGTTGTCACAATGGAAAACAATTAGTCTATGGCATATTGTAAAATACATTTTTAAAATACGTGACAGCTTGCACTGACTTGCCATTTTTGAAAAATTAAGTAAATCCTTCATTATAGGCTATTAAAGGATTAGTTCACTTTCAAATTAAAATTTCCTGATAATTTACTCACCCCCATGTCATCCAAGATGTTCATGTCTTTCTTTCTTCAGTCGAAAAGAAATTAAGGTTTTTGATGAAAACATTCCAGGATTTTTCTCCATATAGTGGACTTAAATGGAGCCCAAACGGTTGGAGGTCAAAATTACAAATCATTGCAGCTTCAAATCGTTCTATGCGCTCCCAGACGAGGAATAAGGTCTTATCTAGATAAACCATCACTCATTTTCTAAAAAAATTCAAATCTTATACGTTTTAACCATAAATGCTCATCTTGAACTAGCTCTCTTCTTCTTCTTCTCTATTAGAATTCCGGCAGTGTAGACACTGCTAAGTGTATTACTGCCCTCCACAGGTCAATGTTTTGAACTAAATTGTCATATACAATATGCTAAGTGCAAGTATATAACAATTAGTTCAAACTTTGACCTGTGGCGGGCAGTAATACACTTAGCAGTGTCTACACTGCTGGAATTCTAATAGAGAAGAAGAAGAGAGCTAGTTCAAGATGAGCATTTATGGTTAAAACATATATAATTTTTTTTTTTTTTAGAAAATGAGCGATCGTTTCGCTAGATAAGACCCTTATTCCTTGTCTGGTAGTGTTTAAAGCCCTTTGAAGCTGCACTGAAAATGTAATTTTGACCTTCAACCGTTTGGAGTCCATTGAAGTCCACTAAGGAGAATAATCCTGGAATGTTTTCAACAAAAATCTTAATTCGTTTTTGACTGAAGAAAGAAAGACATAAACATCTTGGATGACATGGGGGGTGAGTAAATTATCAGGAAATTTTAATTTGAAAGTGAACTAATCCTTTAAATGTTTCAAAATTCTAGTTGAAATTTTGAAAGCGGACTAGACATCGCTACGTGACAACTAGCCCCTATAAAGGGCGGAATACACGGGCTTAAATTAGACACAAAGCACAATCGCAAGTCATTTAATAATCATTTGGAGCACAAGCTCCTATTGATCCTTCATCTCCGGGATCAGAGGACACACATTAGACTGATCTCCAGCATGGGTCTCTGCGGGACGTGAGAGGCGCTCAGCGGGTATGTGGCTGAAAATTAACCGACTTTGCCGAACAAGAAGTGTCCGTCTTGAATCCTCCTCTGTTATTTCCATCTCATGCCGCAGGCACATTCACTGTTCACATATTACTGCCCTGGATAATGAGGTGCTAAAATGTCCATCGGTTACTTTGCGAATTAATCTCTCATTGTGTCAGTCAGTCAATGTGGCCATTCGATTATACAGAGGGTGTTAAGTGTCGTGATTTAGCGCTCATTCATCCCGAGATGCACCTGTGCGCGGGTCAGATTGTTCCTGCCGTCTGGAATGTGGCGCATGTTAGCGGCTCTTCACACGTCGACGCCGAGCAGACGCGGGTCAAACGAGCAGCACTGCCCCTAAAACCCCTTCCACACCAGCCACATTCCAACAACTCACACCCATTCCCCTTATAAACATGACAATAAACAACAGTGTGTGCTGTGGAGGCGTTTGTCTCTTTTCATGAACATAAAATACACAAATAAATACACAATACTTTGAAAAGTTATCATTTTAACAATATTTAACTGTAGAAGGCTACATGTAGCCTATATTGTCTTGTTAAATATAATTTTCACAGTAAATTAGCCTATAAGGTCACATTTATACCAGTATTAGTATTTTTATAATATTTATTATGATAGATAGATAGATAGATAGATAGATAGATAGATAGATAGATAGATAGATAGATAGATAGATAGATAGATAGATAGATTACCATTTAAGTAGGCCTATAGTGCAAGTGTGTTCACTTTAAAAATGAAAATTACCCAAAGAATTACTCACCCTCAAGCCATCTATATATGACTTTCTTCTTTCTGATGAACACAATCAGAGTTATATTAATATATCCTGATGCATCCAAGATTTATAATGGCAGTGAACGGAACCAACAAGTTTGAAGCTCAAGAAAGTGCATCCATCCACATCCATCCATTATAGACATATTCCACACGGCTCCGGTGGGTTAATAAAGGCCTTCTGAGGTGATGCATTTGTGTAGAAAAATATCCGTATTTAACAAGTTATAGGCGTATTTTCTTCGCATGCTGAATACAGAAGGTGGTCTGGTGGAAGCTATATTTTGTTAAAAAACTTGTTAAATATGGACATTTTTCTTACACAAATGCATCGCTTTGCTTCAGAAAGCCTTTATTAACCCCCTGGAGCCATGTGGAGTACATTTATAACAGATGGATGCACTTTCTTCAGCTTCATCATTGGTCTTGTTCACTGCCATTATAAAGGTCAAAGTTTGAACTAAATGTTATATACTTGCACTAGCATATTGCATATGACAATTTAGTTCAAACTTTGACCTGAGGAGGGCAGTAATACACTTAACAGTGTCTACACTGCTGGAATTCAAATAGAGAAGAAGAAGAAGAGAGCTATTCAAGATGAGCATTTATGGTTAAAATGTATAAAAATGTAAAAAAAAAAAAAAAAAAAAAATTGGAAAATGAGTGATGGTTTCTCTAGATAAGACCCTTATTTCTCGTATGGGATCGCGTAGAACGCTTTGCAATGAAACAAATTTTGACCTTCACCTGTTTGGATGCCATTGAAGTCCACTATATGGAGAAAAATCCTGGAATGTTTTCGTCAAAAACCTTAATTTCTTTTCAACTGAAGGAAGAAAGAAAGACATGAACATCTTGGATGACATGGGGGTGAGTAATTTATCAGGAAATTTTTATTTGAAAGTGAACTGTAACAGTAGGCTATGTGACAAGATTATTGCTCATCTTGAACTAGCTAACTACTATCCCATGAGGCCACAGGAGAGGATTTATGAATGGCAGTGAAGTGACGCAACTGACGCTGGTAGGTCATGTGATAATGACAACATGGCGAATGTAGTATGTCTGGATTACATTCAAACTATATAGAACGTACTTTTTAGCAGTCACAAGTACTTATTCAAAATAAGTACATACTCAAGAGAGTGTGCGATTTCAGATGCAGCTTTGGACACTTCATGCACTCAACTAGGCGCTTTAATTTCGTCAGCAGAGGGGAGGGGCTATCAAACTCTGATGTTGGTGACAAAATAAGCGTATAAAATTTATCCACTACACGGTTGAGTACATATAAGTGCACAGTGTGCAGTGCATCATTTGGGACACAGCTAATGTCTATTTTCTGACTGCAACGCAAGCCTTAACTCTTTAATTTTGTCCAAAACATCTCACACATACAAAAGGTTTTAGTGTTGAATTGGCCTTCACATAATTTGCTGCATTTTATGCTTGTCAGTACACATTAGAAAACAGCCACAGGTTGTGTTTTGTGACCGGAGTGCCGTGATCTTTTGACCTGGACGCAGGGAGCGTATAAAGCACTGAAATGTCCTCAGTTGAGAACAGATGTTTTCCTTGTGTTGCTCAGGGGGAGACAGACACTCACTCACTCACCACAGTCATGAAAAGAGCATTTACACTTCATTCAGCACTGAGCCTATATGAGTCATATGACTTCATCAAGAACAGACATGTGATCAGACTTCACTTACAACACATGTGTGTGTTTGAAACATGTATGACTGCAGCTGAGTAGAGAAATATGTCTTGCATAGCTTTGATTCTCACAAAATAAACAAGAAATATTATAAAATATTTTATAGATAAAAGGCTTCAAATGTGAAGGCTGTAAAATTAAGAATTAAATTAAAACACTAACACAAATACAGGACAAATGCAAAATTATAAATAGGTACATTTATAATATTTGAACATTTTACTATTTATAATATTGTACTGTGAAAGTACAAAGTTATAGACTGCAGTTCAATAGTTTGGGGCGGTAAAGTCTCTTCTGCTCACAGAGGCTGCATTTATTTAAATATAAAATATAGTAATAACAGTAATATTGTGAAATATTAATACAATATAAGTGTTTTTTACTGTAATATACTGTAAAATGTAATTTATTCCTGTGATCAAAGCTGAATTTTCAGCATCATTACTCCAGTCTTCAGTGTCACATGATCCATCAGAAATCATTCTGATATGCTGATTTAACATTTTTGATTATTATCAGTTGAAAACAGTTCATATTTTTTTGGGACCGTGACACATTTTTCTTTGATGAATAGAAAGTTCAAAAGAACAGCATTTATTTGTGATAAAAATTAAATATTTATGTATACATATATATATATATATATATATATATATATATATATATATATATATATTATAAATGTCTTTACTGTCACTTTTGATCAGTTTAATGAGTTTACTGAATATAAATATTAATTTCTTTAAAAAAAATCTTACTGACCCAAACTATTGAATGGTAGTGTATATACATTATAAAGTAACTCATACTTCTTACTTTCTAAAAGCATGTTTACCATATTTTACAATAAAATTTTAAATTAATTAATTTAACCCACCAGTACAGTGTTTCACTCTTAGTTCATCTGTTTTACATCCCTTGGTGTTATGTAAGGTCTATTATAATTAAATAAAGGAGTTAAGCTTCTGCTTGACTTTATAGAGGCTGATTGTATGGTGAGACTCATAAGAGAAGGGAAATCACTGAGATTTCCCTTCTCCCTTCTCTTCCCATAGCACTTCATGTAATGGGGGAAGGGAGCGGAGGGGCTGTTGGAGGGGAGGTGGTCGTCTTCAGATCCCCTGCCTCACACAGCATGGACCAGATAAGGTACTGCATGAAGACCAGACCCCCGCCAGAACTTAAGCTTAAACATATGGCGAAATGCTCCTGTTGTCGGAGGAGGAATTTTACTTAACAACCACTTGTCTACCTTGATGACCTGTCTGTTAAGACTCTGCTATTCCTCTGGACTCGACCTCAATCAAAACATGACCGACTCTAAAGCAAACAAACCAATGTCCTCAGATGAACCGGCTGGGGCTGGATGCTGGGTGACACTCACCATGTGTTTCTGGACTGTAGTATGTGAAAATAACCACAGATGTTGGATAAAACACTGCCTTGAATAATTATGAAACAAAATTGGGGGAAACATTTTAATAGCAAGTGCATTTCTCAGTTGTATGAAGTGTGATGATTCTGCAACAATAACAATGTTAATATGGAGTGTGGTATTTACAGACAGTTTACAGCACATTTACTTAAAATGAAAAAAAAAAAAGCACTTCATAGAGCACTTGATCCAAAGAGGGAGTCCAATTCCTCAGTCTTACTTGGTCTAAAAACTCAAAACATCAACTTCTTCCAAATCACTTACTGTTGAACCAACTGTGGCCTCAAGAATTTCCATGCAACAAGGCTTGGAAACACAAATGAGCTGTCCATATCAAGTGGATAGAAAAATCAAGCTTTTTGTTGTTTTTGTTGTAAATTATATCAGTCATAATGCTGGTGTTCCAGTCACAGAGACACTAAACTTAAAAAAGTACATTTTAAATCATGTTTTATTAATTTTAACTGTAGTTTGTTATTTGATATAACATTTGGTAGATACACTAATGAGTCAAAACATTATGACCAGTCACAGGTGAAGTGAATATCATTTGTCATCTCCTAACAAGGGCACAAAATAAGGTTTGGGTAAATTAGATGGTAAGCAAATGATGAGTTTCATGCAGGAGAAATGGGCAGGAATAAAGATCTGAGCGACTTTGATGAGGACCAAATTGTAATGGCAAAGCGACTGGATCAGAGTATCTCTGAAATGGCAAGGCTTGTGTGTTGCTCCTGGTCAGCAGTGGTGAGAATTTACCAACAGTGTCCGAGGAGGGACAAACCACAAACCAGCGACAGGGTGTTGGGCGCCCAAGGCTCATCGATGCACGAGGGCAACTGTCTGGTCTGAGCCAACAGAAGGTCTACTGCGGCACAAGTCAAAATGTTAAAGGGATAGTTCACCCAAAAATGAAAATTTGATGTTTATCTGCTTACCCCCAGGGCATCCAAGATGTAGGTGACTTTGTTTCTTCAGTAGAACACAAATTATGTTTTTTAACTCCAACCGTTGCGGTCTGTCATTCGTATAATGCATGTCAATGGGAATTCCATCTGTAAGAGTCAAAACATTTTTTTACCTCTAATACACCACTATGTCCAACTGCCTTGAGTGCGCGCACGGCATCCGGTGCTTGAGGTGTGTACATGCTCTGATGCTGGAAGTGATCTCTGGCACTCATTGACATATACACGCACAATATCACTTCCGCCTTCAGAGCGCGTTTTCAGACCTCACTAACCGGATGATCAAGGCAGTTGGACATAGTGGTGTATTAGAGGTAAAAAATTATATAAATACTGTTGGGTTTTTCAGATAAACCGATCAATTCTTGTCTTATGACATCAGTGTGTCGTCACGAGCCGCAGGGTTTAATTTGGACTTGTCTGTGCATGTTTTTTTTACTCTTATAGATGGAATTCCCATTGACATGCATTATACGACTGACAGACTGCAATGGTTGGAGTTAAAAATCATCATTTGTGTTCTACTGAAGAAACAAAGTCACCTACATCTTGGATGCCCTGGGGGTAAGCAGATAAACATCAAATTTTCATTTTTGGGTGAACTATCCCTTTAAGGACGGTTATGGGAGGAATGTGTCACAACACACAGTGCATCACACTCTGCTGCATATGGGGCAATCAAAGTGTCTATGATGACCTCTGTCCACTGTCGAAAGCCTCCACAATGGTCAAGCGAACATCAGAACTGAACCTTGGAGCAGTGGAAGAAGATCACCTGGTCTGATGAGTCCTGTTTTCTGTTACACCATATGGATGGCCGTTTACGTGTGCAGCACTGACCTGGGGAATTGATGGCACAAAAATCACTGTGGGACGATAAAAACCGGTGGAGGGAGTGTGAAGCTCTGGGCAACGTTCTGCTGGGAAACCCTGGGTCCAGCCATTCATGTGGATGAACATTTGACACGTGCCACCTAAACATTGCTGCAGACCAGGTACACCCCTTCATGACAATGGTGTTCCCTGGTGGAAGTGGCCTCTTTCAGCAGGATAATGTACTTGTCACACCTGCACACATTGTTCAGGAATGGTTTGAGGAAGATGATGAAGAGGTGTTTCCTTGGCCTCCAAATTCCCCAGATCTCAATCCAATTGAGTATCTGTGGAATGCACTGGACAGTGTTGGGTGGAATTAATTACTAAGTAATCTAATTACTGTAACTAAGTTACTTTTCCCTTCGAAAAAGTAAAGGTAAGGGATTACTCTTAATTTTTCTGTAATTTAATTACCTTTGTTTTAATTACATTAAATACTTCTATAATTCTATAAAAAACAATAGTGGATTTAACATCAACCTTTAATGTTAAAATGTATGTTTTTAATGTAAGCTTCTCCCTTTACACACTTTGGCCAGATCAAGAATAATTTATACAATTTTATAGTATTTATTTAAGAATTAAAAGAGCTATCTTTGAATTCCAGTAAAAAGCCTTTAAAAGAGTTCAACTGGTCGAGGTCGATATGGGATTTAGAAAGTAATTAGTAAGTAATCCAATAGAGTAATTAGTACAGTAATCTAATTACACTGTTGAAGATGTAATTATTAGTAAGCAGTGCTTGGGGAAAGTTACTTTTAAAAGTAATGCATTACAATATTGCATTACTCCCTAAAAAGTAACTAATTGCATTACTTGATTACTTTTTATGGAAAGTAATGTTACGTTACTTTTGCGTTACTTTTTGTCACCTGGGCTGTGCTTGTTTGTTTGTTTTTAATATCAAAAAATCTACTTTTTTTTTCGTCAAATCTAAATGCCCTTTCACACCAGAAGTGAAATGAATAAGCCTCAGGCTGATAGAAATGCAAATTCACATTTGTACAATTTAATAAAGTGAGATTAAATACATAAAGTATATGTGTTATTTATCATAATCTATTATTGCAGGTTTGCGTAATATTCAGAGTTTACATTTCACTGTTTTTATTCATTTTGAGGAATACTGAAAACTTGATTTCTCTCAACATGGAGACAGGAGAGCTGTCAGTCAATAAATGGGAAAACAAAGTAACTTACGTTACTTATTTGAAAATGTAACTCAGATATTTTGTTGTAAATTTAAAAGTAATGTATTACTTTACTCGTTGCTTGAAAAAAAAAGTATATATTTTTTTTTTTTGAGGTTTGATAACACCACCTCAGATATCTGCTTCATCTTCTTTATGTGAGGTGAAGCACAGGTCCTCACTTTATAGAGCACAACAAGGGTGTTTTACACAGGCAGGTCTATCTGTTAGCGTTTCTCAATGACACTTTCCTGGCTGTACAGGACGTACTGGATGAAAGTGCACAGTTTGAAAGTCTTTGCTCATGGGACACAATATTTTCAGCCAAACACCTGAGTCGTAAATTAAAGGTGACAAATCAATCTGAAGCTGCAGTGACAATGAGTGACGTCATGACAACGCTGATTGGCTGATGGAACAAGTACACACACAGTCCCAAAAACCCTTCACTATAGTGACTGTGACATCAAAGACAGCAGACAGGGAAAAAATATAAGTGCATTTCATGTTCAGAAAAAAAATGTTCATTTGTTAACCAGCCAATCCTTGACTCCTTAGTTGGATGTACTAAATGCCCATAAATCACCCTGCCTCTTTCTTATGCTGCCATCTACAGGAGAACACCAAAACTGTGCTGACCCTGAAAAGTCTACAGCAAGGGATTTCAAATCTGGCCCTCCAGGTCCACTTTCCTGCTGGGTTCAGCTCCAACCGTGATCAAACACACCTGAACAAGCTAATCAACATCTTCAGGATTACTAGAAAGGTTTTGATCAGGGTTGGAGCAGGAAATGCAGTCATGTGATCATTATCTGAGAACAATCTGGGCATTTATGTCTTTTGTGCCATTACATTGTTTAAATTGTTATGCAAATCAAACAAAAAAAAAAGCCAATCAAATATATTTATTGTGACTTAAAATAGGGTAATTTACTAAAAGGCTAATTGACCTTTTACCAGTTAATTAATTGCTGTATAATTCAAATGCGATTTTAAAGCACTTCAGATGCTTTCTTATTGAAAACACCCAGCTTATTTAAATACTGAGACAGTAAAATGAGAAATTTACCAAAAAGTGAACCAAAAAACTGTCCTGCCCCGCCGACGATTTCATTGGTCAACTCGGCCTGTACCTGCACCTCAACAAAAGTTCAGACTTCATGGATTCAGTTCACTGATCAGATCGCGTCAAACAAAAATGCTATATATCAGGATGTGATACCAAAGCTATAATAAAGGTTATGGTTAGGTGTTACTAGGCTATTTGTTTCAGCATTTTGTGGGGTTCGCGCTTAAAGGATTAGTTCACTTTAAAATTAAAATTTCCAGATAAGTCTTTCTTCGGTCGAAAAGAAATTAAGGTTTTTTGATGAAAACATTCCAGGATTTTTCTCCTTATAGTAGACTTCAATGGAGCCCAAACGGTTGAAGGTCAAAATTACAGATTCATTGCAGCTTCAAAACGTTCTACATGATCCCACACGAGGAATTATGCTGCGTTCACACCGAACGCGTCTGGGGCGTCAAATTCGCGCCAGACGCCTAGTTGGACCTTGAACATTTTTAATCGGACGCTTCAGACGCGCGTAAAATCGCCAATTCGCGCGTCTAAACAAAGTGTGTTCAGACGCGAATTCGCGTCATGGGAGGGGCTTTCATCTCTTTCTGCACAGATCCTCTGAATAAACACATAATCTCGTCAGTTGGAAACCTGTAGCGGCAATTTAACTCGGTTATGCGGCCGACTTTTGCTAGCTAAGGTGGGCTAGTTCAACGGCTAAAATTGCAAAAAGTTTTACATAACGTTAAAATTGTCCGATTTCTTCGCATTCTCTTCCAGGAGGTCCTTTTTATTCCTGTTCGATAAAAATATAATGAGACCTAGAGCTAGGGTGGCCACACACACAGCGACATCTTTGTTCTGTCTCCACCACTGATCACATCATAAACACTTACCAAAGCAGAGTCCCTGATGGTTAACGCGCCCAATTTACGCCAAAGTTGATTTTTCAACTCGGGCGTTTGGGGTCAACGCTCAATTCGCGCGTCAGCCGCGTGAACGCTCATTCGCGCCGCGCTATTCGCGCGTCAACGGCCATTCGCGCCGCGCTAGAGCTTGATTCGCGCCGCAGGAACCTAACGCGCGTTTACATTGACTACATGTAAATCAGACGCCCAGATGCCCCGACGCGTTCGGTGTGAACGAGCATAAGGGTCTTATCTAGAGAAACCATCACTCATTTTCTAAAAAAAAAAAATTATATAAGTTTTAACAATAAATGCTCATCTTGAACTAGCTCTCTTCTTCTTCTTCTTCTTCTTCTTCTTCTTCTTCTTCTTCTTCTTCTTCTCTATTTGAATTCCAGCAGTGTAGACACAGATAAGTGTATTACTGCCCTCCACAGGTTAAAGTTTGAACTAAATGTTACATACTTGCACTAGAATTGATTGTATATGACAATTTAGTTCAAACTTTGACCTGTGGAGGGCAGTAATACACTTATCTGTGTCTACACTGCTGGAATTCAAATAGAGAAGAAGAAGAGAGCTAGTTCAAGATGAGCATTTATGGTTAAAACGTATAAAATTTTAAATTATTTTTTTCAAATGAGTGATGGTTTCTCTAGATAAGACCCTTATTTCTCGCCTGGGATCGCGTAGAACACTTTTAAGCTGCAATGAAACTGTAATTTTGACCTTCAACCATTTGGAGGCCAATGAAGTCCACTATAAGCAGAAAAATCCTGGAATGTTTTCATCAAAAACCTTAAAGGTGCCCAAGAATGCTTTTTCACAAGATGTAATATAAGTCTAAGGTGTCTCCTGATGTGCTGTGAAGTTTCAGCTCAAAATACCCCATAGATTTTTTTTAATTAATTTTTTTAACTGCCTATTTTGGGGCATCATTAACTATGCACTGATTTTTTCAGCCGCCGCCCCTTTAAATCGCGTGCTCCCTGCCACACGAGCTCTCGACTATATTACAGCGCATTTACAAAGCTCACACAGCTAATATAACCCTCAATGGATCTTTACAAGATGTTCGTCATGCATGCTGTGTGCATACATCGAATCAGTGAGTAAAATATTTATTTTGATGTTCACATTTGATTCTCTATGAGTTTGAGGCTATATGCTCTGTGGCTAACGGCTAATGCTACACTGTTGGAGAGATTTATAAAGAATGAAGTTGTGTTTATGAATTATACAGACTGCAAGTGTTCAAAAATGAAAATAGCGACGGCTCTCTTGTCTCCGTGAATACAGTAAGAAACGATGGTAACTTTAACCACATTTAACAGTACATTAGCAACATGCTAACGAAACATTTAGAAAGACAATTTACAAATATCACTAAAAATATCATGATATCATGGATCATGTCAGTTATTATCGCTCCATCTGCCATTTTTCGCTGTTGTTCTTGCTTGCTTACCTTGTTTGCACAGATCCAGACGTTAATACTGCCTTTCCTTGTCTAATGCTCGAAATGGGCTGGCATATATGCAAATTTGGGGGCGTACACCCCGACTGTTACGTAACAGTCGGTGTTAATGAATCGGCGTGTTTTCGGAAGTCTTTTAAACAAATGAGATTTACATAAGAAAAGAAACATGGTGTTTGAACTCAATTTATGTCTTTTCCTGTACTGAACTCTTGTTATTCAACTTGCCAAGATAAATTCAATTTTTCATTCGAGGGCACCTTTAATTTCTTTTTGACTGAAGAAAGAAAGACACGAACATCTTGGATGACATGAGGGTGAGTAAATTATCAGGAAATTTTAATTTGAAAGTGAACTAATCCTTTAACTGGATTGAGGGAGAGAAAAATCACTCTCCTACACAAGCAAAGCTAGCAGCATGTAATAATAATTTAAAAACGACGATTGATTAAATGAAATGAAAATGATATTCAAACTTTATCTAGGGCTAAAATTTCAAATAAAGTAAACAAGTAAATAAAACACGCCAACATCTGTGGCTGTACATTCAAGCTCCTCGCCACTAGAGGTCAGACATGTCAAAATAACGAACTGATCTGTCGTCATTGTGTGTTAAGTGTTTATAATTTTCTGCGTGTAAGAATGGCTAGTTTTGAGAATATTAACTGGAGATCGATTTGGACTTATAACAAATATTGTATCAATAATAAAGTTAATGAAATATACTTTAAAATTATACAATTTATCCAATGAACCAGTTCATAAAAAGATATAAAAATTATTTTTTGAATGTATGTATTCTTTTGGATTAATGTGGATATTTAATATGTTAAGTGGAATTAAAACTAACACAGAAAAAAGAGATGTTATTTTTTACTATGACAAAAAGATATAGATAAAGAGTTCAATCAGTTTATGTTAAATCATATAATATTAAATGGTAAGTTTTACATACACAAATGTAAATGGTCTGAAAGAATACCCAATATCATCCATTTCAAGGCTGACATGAAGATTTATTTTGAAACCTTACAAGGACTCTCAAACCACAATCAGAACTATGGACATTTACAAAGAATTAAATTCCTCTTCTTTATTTTGATTATACATGTATACCCTTTTCTAACATTTTTTCTTTCTTTTTTCTTCCTCTTTAATATGTGAATATACTTTTCTCTTAAAAATCACTGATATGAATGTTTGATATGAATCCTTAACGTTCATCATATATACAATACCTGATGTTAAAAATGTTATTAATGTTTTGTGATGCTATGGGATTCCTTCGAGCATTATATGTGAAACATTTGTATCTTTTAAAATGTTACATATATATTTTTGGAAAAAATTAATCTGTTTGTATGCTTTATGGGCTTCAACAAAAACCTGGCTAATTCTTTTTGAAAGTGAAGATCCCAGATCCCTGCCACTATGAACATAAATGTTAAAACTCTTGAGGCAAATAAAACTTTTGTATGCGAGTGGGTGTTCTCTCCATGTGGTCTTTTACATTGTTACATTTATTAATCTACTTTATCACAGCAGATAATACAGCACTGCTAATGCTACCATAGGAGTAGAGGGTCTATGCCTTTAAAAATATTACACGTACAAAACTGCCGCCTTAGCACGGTCAGAATGTGTGTGTGTTGACGCAGTCAAATTTCACGCGTACTCTTTAAAAACATTTGGACCCGGACTGCTTTGGTTCAGTCACGTACTGCACATGTGGAGTGAAGAGACACTCAGAGCTCGAGAGAGAATCCCACCTGCTGACGTCACAAATATTTAGAAGAGATGCTCCAGCCAATCCCAGTAATTTAGAACGCTCGTGACGTCACCAGATTGGCTGGAGCATCTCTTCATGCGCGCAGTGTATGTGCAGCAGTGCTGGTTACTTACATGGGTATCTGGTTTCACGTGCATACCCTGTGGTTTTAGGAGGACGAATACTTTAGTTTAGATTAGATCTGGGAGGTTCAGCTTTAGGGACCCGCAGGGAACCTCGTGAAACTGGAAGTAGTAGATCATAACCTCAATTTTTTTATTGCTGTGTTTCCAAAGATTGACTCACCAAGTAATATTTTTGACTTGAATAAAACCAGTTAATTGCTGCACCTGAACGAGAGCAGGCTACCATGGTAGCATATCATGGTACATTAATTCCAGAATGTACCTTTTTACCATCCATCACTTTTTGTGTGGGGTATTAAATTCTCCCTTTATAATATAGGCTAGTTGCCAACAAATTATTTATTTAATAAATGTTTTATTTAATAAATAGATAACACTAAAGTTCATTAGTTAAACATGAACTATCCATGAGCAATACATTTGAACAATACTGTATTTACTAATCTTCGTTAACGTAACTTGACACGGCGTCTTAAAAACGCGGCGCTCATGTGAGAGGCGCTGCAAAAGACGCGAGACGCCATCGTAAAGGTCATGCACGTCCGTCAAGCGCGTGTTTACATAGAAAAACAATGGGAAAGTAGCGCATTGGAATAGAAAAACGCGTTCTGTGTGAACGGCCCCTTAAAGCGGCAGTCCGCAACTTTTTTTGTCTTAAAAAATTACAAAAATCATATAATGAGAATATACAACATGAATCCATTTTCCAAACCGTGTTTTTGTCTTATCCTGAATCATTATGGTACACTTATAATAAGTGTTTATATTCGGACTATTTCAGACCGGACTGGTAGGACTCGCCGCCGATATACACAGAGAAAAGTAGCTCCGGCTAGAATGGTCCTCCGCAAGACGCGTGCAGTTCTGTTTATTAAAACAAAAATCGCGGACAGCAGCTTTAATGAAAATATGGTTGTTCATTGTTTGTTCATGTTAGTTCACAGTCCATTAACTAATGTTAACAAGATTTTTATAATGTATTAGTAAATGTTGAAAATAACATTAACAAAGATTAATAAATGATGTATAAGTGCAGTTCATTATTAGTTCATGTTAACTAATGTAGTTAACTAATGTAATTTATTTATTTATTTGGAATGGGAATTAATGGTTAGAAAAAGAGAAAAAATAAAGGCTTTTGATTTATTTATTTACTTATTTATTCATTCATTTTTACCTTGTTCTGATAAAAATAAAGGGGGTGTCGAAAGTTGCCTACTTGCAATATGAAGCTTTATTTGTAATATAAAGACACATTTCTGTAGCTCTCTAATTTTAAATTGTAGTTTTCGTCACCTCTGAAATGGTCATACTACTGATATAACCTATTAAAATCTAAATATATCTTGATAACGGAAGTATAGAGAGAGCAAATGGCAGAAATGGTACTGTAATCGTAATACTAAGCAATATTGTTTTGTCATATTGCTTTTATACAGCTGTAACTTACATTTTAATATAGCAGAAACTGCCACCAGTGTGCTTTACAGTAGAGATGGTGTTACCTGGGAGCTGCTGCATATGCTTTGTGCCAAACATAGCCATTTCTTTCAGGTCAGTGAGTTCAACTTTAGGTTTAGTTTCAGGTTTAGTTTTTTTTTTTTTTTCCACATGGTTTCAAGTGTAACATCCCAACCTGCAGTTTCACCTTCACAGCACTAGAGGTCACTCTCTGTGACTACTGACACTTATTGCTTTTAGTCAGACATCCCCTGTGTGTCAATGTGCATACTATCCATCCTAAATAGTATGTGAGATTACAAATAAAGCATAGTATGTTGAAAAGAGTATGCCAAAAGTCCCAAATATCCCAAAGAAAAAAAATCACATTACAGCCTTCATTGAATTTTGTTCAGTTTTCGTCCGACAATCAAGTCATTGTTTGCGGATACCATACAAATGAATGAGAAGTGCTGTAAACGGAATCATACATGTCACGCAATTGTCCATGATTTCTCTTATAAAACAGCATTTTTTGGTGTAAACTCTAAAAAATAGATCAATCCAAAACAAACGTTTAAGACCAAACATGTTGAAGATTAGCCGATTGGCTGTTGATTCCTTAAATGATAAGCTGTTTCCTCACAAAAGCAGTTTATTTAGCGTAGTGAAGCCTCTCCTCCATTGACATCCATTAAAAAAACAATGTCCTCTGGTCTCCTTTCCTTGCATACGGCAGTGTTAGCTAGTGTTACGCTTTTTTCTTTTTCTTTTTGCTAACCTTGCAGGCTTGCCTTAAGTGGCTTTGTTTTAGTATTGGGCAAATTCGAACAGAAGTGAGCATTTCCTACTGTGCCCTACTCACTCTGAAGGGCCCTTGCATGTTGTAATGTAGTAGTTTGGAACGCATTTGGCAAAGGAAGCAGTGAAAAAGAATTTAATTTCCTTATTAACTTCACCTGGAATGCTACTATGATATTGCAGCACGGCGCCCATCACACAATCAGCTGTTCTATGAGACCTAATGTAGCCCCGCCCCTTTTCAGTACTGCACCCCACAGCATGTAATACCACAGCATGAAGTTAAGAACTCATGATAACTTTTGTTAACTCTACAATAAGTAAATCTAATTCACCAGTTAATTACTCTTCAACAGCGATGCCATATAAATATACTGAGCTATACTGCAGAAAACTGATGTTCAAACACCAAATTCTAAAGATGTCAGTGCGCTTGTTTCTCTGGCCCATAAGGTCTATATGTTACCTCAAACTCTCCCGCCATCTGCCTTTGAAATTAATTATAAGGACTTGCCACACTGCATCACATGACCATAAATTATAAAATGACTTCTTTGAATTAAAGCTGCAGTCCATAACTTTTTTGGTTAAAAATTATCCAAATTTTTTTTTTGAGCAAGTACATAACCAGCCAGTGTTCAAAATTATCTCCTTACCTTCACAACGATATACAGTACAGTCCAAAAGTTTGGAACCACTAAGATTTTTAATGTTTTTAAAAGAAGTTTCGTCTGCTCACCAAGGCTACATTTATTTAATTAAAAATACAGTAAAAAACAGTAATATTGTGAAATATTATTACAATTTAAAATAACTGTGTACTATTTAAATATATTTGACAAAGTAATTTATTCCTGTGATGCAAAGCTGAATTTTCAGCATCATTACTCCAGTCTTCAGTGTCACATGATCCTTCAGAAATCATTCTAATATGCTGATTCTGCTGCTCAAGAAACATTTATGATTATTTTCAATGTTGAAAACAGTTGTGTACTTTTTTTTTCAGGATTCCTTGATGAATAGAAAGTTCAAAAGAACAGCATTTATCTGAAATACAAAGCTTCTGTAGCATTATACACTACCGTTCAAAAGTTTGGGGTCAGTAAGAATTTTTATTTTTATTTTTTTGAAAAGAAATTAAAGAAATGAATACTTTTATTCAGCAAGGATGCATTAAATCAATCAAAAGTGGCAGTAAAGACATTTATAATGTTACAAAAGATTAGATTTCAGATAAACACTGTTCTTTTGAACTTTCTATTCATCAAATAATCCTGAAAAAAAATATTGTACACAAATATTTTGTACAATTGTACACATTAAATGTTTCTTGAGCAGCAGATCAGCATATTAGAATGATTTCTGAAGGATCATGTGACACTGAAGACTGGAGTAATGATGCTGAAAATTCAGCTTTGCCATCACAGGAATAAATTACTTTGTGAAATATATTCAAATAGAAAACAGTTATTTTAAATTGTAATAATATTTCACAATATTACTGTTTTTTACTGTATTTTTAATTAAATAAATGTAGCCTTGGTGAGCAGACGAAACTTCTTTTAAAAACATTAAAAATCTTAGTGGTTCCAAACTTTTGGACTGTACTGTACTTGTAATAATGTTTTCTAATAAAAGTGGGTTTTCCGTGGGTAATTCTTTGCGTCATTACTCACGTCTGTTTACATAAAGAATGAGTCCCAGCTAGCAGTCTATATGGCATGTGAGGATTCCGGTGAGAATCTGTGATTCTTAAAGTACAGTATCTACACCGGTGCGGTGACCGACAGCAAACATTAGATTCATCCATGCTGAGGAGCCGTGCCGAAGCACAACCCACGTAAAGGTGATAATTCCGCAAATAACTGCAATTGCAGTTTTCAAACAGAGATGGCGACAAAGGGCCAAATCTTACGGACTGCAGCTTCAACCATCACATCTTTCTGTAATGGACTTGTAGAAGGGATTTAGGCCCTGTCCCAAATGGCACCCTAAACACTCGCGGACTTCCTACGAGTCTGCATTTTCGTGACGTAACACCGCTTTGACTGTCGGGATGAAGTCGGCTGCGGAGCTTGCTTCAGTACGGGCTCGACAACAGTGTTAATTTTGACAGCAAATTTTGATTTAGTTTTAGTCATAGTCTTTTGACTAAAATGCCATTTAGTTTTAGTCATATTTTAGTCATCGGAAATTATTTTAGTTTTAGTCTTAGTTTTAGTCGACTAAATATAATAAGATTTTAGTCGACTAAAATCTAATTTAGTTAAATTGTAATGCATTAAGTAAGCATTTCTCTAACAATACACAGATCCAATACACTGATATTCTCCAAACTGTTTATGTTCACTTAAGACAATCAGCTGTACTTTATTCGCAAAAGCGGGCAGTTTTTGACCGTTCAAGTGCAAAAAGACACAAAAGACAGTTCAATTCAGTACTTGTCAGGGACTGACACACTTATCATTGAGGTACTATTATAGGCTAGTTTTTGTTTAAAATCTTGATTAGATTTGATTTTAAGTTTTTCTGCTTTCATTTGCTTTCGTCTTTTAGTTTTTGCTTTTAAACGTCTATATAGTTTTTTTTTTATTTCTGTTTTAGTTATTTTAGTTCATCAGGTTAAGCTAAAGCTTGGAAACTGATGAAATTTTTTTGTATATATTATATTATTTTTTATTTCAGTTAACATTAATTTCAAGTAATGAAGTTTTTTTTTTTTTTGGTTTTAGGTTTAGTTATTATAACTATAATAACCTTTATACTTGTAAAATACAGTGGGTACGCAAAGTATTCAGACCCCCTTAAATTTTTCACTCTTTGTTATATTGCAGCCATTTGCTAAAATCATTTAAGTTCATTTTTTTCCTCATTAATGTACACACAGCACCCCATATTGACAGAAAAACACAGAATTGTTGACATTTTTGCAGATTTATTAAAAAAGAAAAACTGAAATATCACATGGTCCTAAGTATTCAGACCCTTTGCACAAATCGACCGCAAAGGGGTGCTCATGAGCACCCTTCTGAAACCTAAAATGACAAATAGGACTCCCTAAGGTCTCATTGACTTAACGGACACGCGTACGTGCCAGCCATTCCACAAGACTGAAAGTGCATATGAAGCGTGCCATTTGGGACAGGGCCTTTAGTTCAGTTCCCTTTGGAACGGCCCTAAAATGTCATCTCCTTCCTGATTAAGTGCCCTTTAAAGGTGCCCTAGAATTAAAAATTGAATTTATCTTGGCATAGTTAAATAACAAGAGTTCAGTACACGGAAATGACATACAGTGAGTCTCAAACTCCATTGTTTCCTCCTTCTTATATAAATCTCATTTGTTTAAAAGACCTCTGAGGAACAGGCAAATCTCAACATAACACCGACTGTTACGTAACGGTCGGGATCATTAATATGTATGACCCCAATATTTGCATATGCCAGCTCATGTTCAAGCCATTAGACAAGGGCAGAACGTCTGGATCTGTGCACAGCTGAATCATCAGACTAGGTAAGCAAGCAAGAACAATAGCGAAAAATGGCAGATGGAGCAATAATAACTGACATGATCCATGATATCATGATATTTTTAGTGATATTTGTAAATTGTCTTTCTAAATGTCCTTTAGCATGTTGCTAATGTACTGTTAAATGTGGTTAAAGTTACCATTGTTTCTTACTGTATTCACGGAGACAAGAGACGTAGTTATTTTCATTATTAAACACTTGCAGTCTGTATAATGCAAAAACACATCTTCATTCTTTATAAATCTCTCCAACAGTGTAGCATTAGCCGTTAGCCACGGAGCATAGCCTCAAACTCATTCAGAATCAAATGTAAACATCCAAATAAATACAGTACTCACATAATCCGATGTATGCATGCAGCATGCATGACGAACACTTTGTAAAGATCCATTTTGAGGGTTATATTAGCTGTGTGAACTTTGTTTATGCAATGATAGAGTCGAGAGCTCGGGGGGGGCGGAGAGTGCGAGCAATTAAAGGGGCAGCAGCCTGAATCGGCTCGTTTATAATTATGCCTCAAAATAGGCAGTTAAAAAAATGAATAATAAAAAATCTATGGGGTATTTTGAGCTGAAACCTTCACAGACACATTCAGGGGACACCTTACACTTATATTACATCTTGTAAAAAAACGTTTGATGGCACCTTTAAGGGCGCAAAACTACCATTTGGACATTGCACATTGTTACTACTGCAGTTCTGGATGTGTTTATTTGATTTATTTATTTGATCAATCAATCAAAAACTGTGAAACTGTGCTGTGAACTGTGCTTTAAAAAAAAAAAAAAAACTACTGAATAATAAGTAATAATAATAATAACCCTAATAATAAAGCCTGACATATAAAATAATAGTCAGGAAGCTGTTTTCCTGTGTGTAATTTCAAAGTGTAAAGGTTTTTTTTAATATAATTTTATGTTTCCTTTAAAATCAGTAAAGATTTTACAGCAAATAGAACCCTGACCTGAAGGGGGACATGTTTACAATTACACTCAAAGGCCTTTTACTTGCTTAAAAAAGTATAAATTATCAATCAGATGACAGAAGGCATGTAGTAGATTGTGTGCAACAGGTTTTTCAGCAAAGTTTTGGTCCTGTTAGAATTTCAGAGGCCTCAGAAGTTTTAAATATGACACTATCTATGCACTTTGCATGTCATATTGCAGTATTTTTGACAACTTTACCTGAAGTTTTGTACGCACACACACTGTTGAACCTGTATTTTATTACGCCATCTGCTGGCCTGTCATGTCTCTTCATGCGACCCCTATGACATGCACAGGTCTATGTTATGAGAGTAAAAGGAGACACGGCCCCGGGAGGATATTTTAGGACGGGGCAGAGAAAGGTTATGCAATCTGAGGTTCAAACTTACCCCTGTGCTGTTCTACATATTATTTATCAACCTGGCCAGTATGCTGAGTGTGTATATACGTAAAATACTGGACTTTGACGAATCAGGCCGAATTAGCCTGTTCCATTAGACTGATCCAACAGGAACGGATTGTGTTGTGTAAAGTGGCCTGTTTATGACATGAGGGAGGAACTGATGAATCATGCACAATTAGACCAGGAACATGCAAGTAAACAGTCTTTTTCATTTCCTGATGACTAACTGTTGTATTGTGATCTAGCAAAAGGTTAAAACTGTTCTTTTGCTACTATTCCCCGTTGGAAGTGTGTGATCCCCAGTGAGTCTGTGTGCTTCATATTCCTGCCAAAGGCTTTCCACTGGGACTGTTTGTTCCCATCGTGTTGAGACACATCTGACGAGCGGAGAAGACCATGAGGAGGAGGAGGCCTGTGAATCAGATGTTGTATAGTCACTCAGCAGAGGGAACAGAGTAGGAAGTAGGTCCATTTTCCAGCACAAATGAGCCCTTTCATCTGTGTTTACTTGAGTTGCTGCACTCATTTGCAAACGGAAGTAGAATTCTATGCAAATGTTTCATAGATAATAAAATTATGCCTCACTCTTCCTCTGTAGTCTACCCCAGTGTTTCTCAACTGGTGGGTCGCGGAGTGTGCATTCAGTGAAATAACAACAAACGTAATCCTATGTTTTTCTGATGCAAATCTTAATTTTGAAAGACGCATGTGAAAGCAGTTGACGCTTCTGTCAAAAGCAGTTTTTGGGTTAGTTCACCCAAAAATGAAAATTCTGTCATCATTTACTCACTCTCAAGTTGTTCCAAACCTGTAAGACCTTCATTCATCTTCAAAATACAAATTAAGATATTTTTGATGAAATCCAAGAGCTCTTTGACTCCTCAGTAGACAGCAATTTAACCACCACATTCAAGGTCCAGAAAGGTACTAAAGACATTGACGTGACTACAGTGGTTAAACCTTAATTTTATGAAGCGATGAGAATACATTTTGTGCACAAAAACAAAACAAAAATAACAACTTTATTCAACAATATTTTCTCTTCTGTGTCATTTCCTACGCTGTTTACGGCCAGCGCTTCCAGGTTCTACGTCAGAACGCTGACTCATTATTGGCTGACTCATGCGTCAGCATCACACGCATGCGTCGTGCTACTCACATGAACAGCATTGGCCAATAATGAGCCGGAATTCAGACGTAAACACAGAAGTGCTGAACTGCGTTCACTGCGTCAACTGCGTACGAGACTGACAGGGTAGAGAAGAAATTGTTGAATAATGTTGAATAATGACCTTATACTATTTATTCATCAGTATTAGTCATATTCTTATGTTAAATAAAGTGTAATACATTTACTTGTTTTTTAAAAGCAAATGTATTATCATTTTTATAGGCAATTTGGGTCATGGCTTAAAGGTCTTGTTCTTCGTGATCCCATGTTTCAAACTTTAGTTAGTGTGTAATGTTGTTGTTAGAGTATAAATAAAATCTGTAAAATTTTAAAGCTCAAAGTTCAATGCCAAGCGAGATATTTTATTTAACAGAAGTCGCCTACATCGAACGGCCAGTTTGGACTACATCCCTCTACTTCCTTCTTTAATGACGTCACTAAAACAGTTTTTTGACTAACCTCCGCCCACAGGAATACACAAGAGTTGCGTTTGTAGAGTGTGTTTGTCGCCATGTCGTCGAAATGCTGTTATTTTCATCCCGCAGTCCAATCACCGGGTCTGATTCCGGCTCAAATTGATAGGGTAAAATTAAAGACATGTTTACAATAACACTGAGCGCGTGCATCTCCACGTTATGGTAAGAGGCGTGACCTTTCCAGGCAAGGTTCGCTAAGCTGCTGTCGAATCACAACACAGGAACCGCTGGCACAATCAGAACTCGTTACGTATTTCTGAAGGAGGGACTTCATAGAACAACGAAGTCATCAGCCCGTTTTTATGACAGTGGAAACAGCGGTATACAGATAAGTAAATTATGTGAAAAATACTGTGTTTTTTTACACGCGAAACATGAACACATGTTATATTGCACACTATAAACACAATCAAAGCTTCAAAAAACCACGAAAAACGGGACCTTTAATGGCCGTGTAAAATGTAGGTCCCATGGCAATGTCAAAGCTTAATTTCTTTTTTACTACATGAACTCTTGTAAATCCAGCTAGATTTTGATTTTTGAGTGCTGATTAGTCTATGCAAAGCACTATGGTGCCAGGGTTTTGTGGGTTGTTGCCGGGTCATTCAGGGGCCACTTGCATTAACAATGTCACCATCAAGGTTGCCAGGTCTGTGTAACAAAACAGACCCAAATAGCCCAATGATCACATCCTAAATATCAAAACTCAAAATATGCCATTCCCATATGTAAAATACATATTTTACAGTCACTGTTATAAAACCACTATATGGTAGTGATTATATGGACAGCTCAAATGCTCCCTAAAAGTGGCCCTACTTCACTAAACATAACATCTATAAAAGTTTTATCATTGGTAGAATATAAAATATTTCAATACAAGCATTTCAGTCAAATGTAACTTACGCAATATGTCAAACCTTTAACCTGTGGGAAAATCAATCCAGTGGCAACAGATACTCTCAAAACTAGTGTTTTCATCTTCTTCAAGAATCAATATTTTGTTTACCTACAGCTTTGTCATCACCATTAAACAAAGCTAATATTTGATTATGCACCTGCTCTCAGTGTGTCTGCTTCCCGAACAATGCTAGGAAGACTGTTCCAGAGTTTGGGTGCTAAACAGGAAAATGATCTAAAATAGCCTGCAGTTCGATTTTGATATTCTAGGTATTATCAGCTAGCCAGAATGTTGAGATCGCAGTAGACGTGAAGCACTATAATGCATTAAAAGCTCGCTCAAGTACTGGGGAGCTAAACCATTTTAGTGCATTGTAGCAAAATTTTAAAATGTATATGATTTTTAATAGGGGGCCAATGCAGTGTTGACAGAACCAGGCTAATATGGTCATAATTCCTAGTTCTAGTAAGAACTCTAGCTGCTGCGTTTTGGACCAGCTGGAGTTTGTTTATTAAGCGAGCCGGGCAACCACCCAGCAGAGCGTTACAGTAATCTAGCCTTGAGGTCATGAACGCATGAACTAACTATTCCGCATTTGTCATTGAGAGCATATGTCGTAGTTTAGATATATTTTTAAGATGGAAGAATGCGGTTTTACAGATGCTATAATGTGGATTTCAAATGAAAGATTGGTATCAAAGAGCACATATAGGTTCCTAACTGACGACGAAGACTTGACAGAACAGATGTTAAGTGTTAGACAGTATCCTGGGTTAATACATGCAGAGGTTTTTGGCACAATAATTAAAATCTGTGTTTTCAGAATTTATTAATAGGAAATTACTAGTCATCATTTTATATCAGCTATGCATTCCGTTAATTTGTGAATTGGTCTGTTTCGTCAGGACATGAAGAAATATAGAGCTGAGTATCATCAGCATAACAGTGAAAACTAACTTCTTTTATATATTTTTTTCTTGTTATACTGTTGATAATGAATAAATTAAAGGTGCCCTAGAATTAAATATTGAATTTATATTGGCATAGCTGAATAACAAGAGTTCAGTACATGGAAATGACATACACTGAGTTTCAAACTCCATTGGTTCCTCCTTCTTATATAAATCTCATTTGTTTAAAAGACCTCTGAAGAACAGGCGAATCTCAACATAACACCGACTGTTACGTAACAGTCAGGGTGTACGCCCCAATATTTGCATATGCCAGCCCATGATCAAGCCTTAGACAAGGGCAGGATGTCTGGATCTGTGCACAGCTGAATCATCAGACTAGGTAAGCAAGCAAGAACAATAGCGAAAAATGGCAGATGGAGCGATAATAACTGACATGATCCATGATAACATGATATTTTTAGTGATATTTGTAAATTGTCTTTCTAAATGTTTTGTTAGCATGTTGCTAATGTACTGTTAAATGTGGTTAAAGTTACCATCGTTTCTTACTGTATTCACGGAGACAAGAGAGCCGTCGCTATTTTCATTTTTAAACACTTGCAGTCTGTATAATGCATAAACACATCTTCATTCTTTATAAATCTCTCCAACAGTGTGTAATGTTAGCTTTAGCCACGCAGCATAGCCTCAAACTCATTCAGAATCAAATGTAATACATCCAAATAAATACTATACTTACATGATCCGATGTATGCAAGCAGCATGCATGATGAACATCTTGTAAAGATCCATTTTGAGGGTTATATTAGCTGTGTAAACTGTGTTTATGCTGTTCAAGGCAAGCGCGAGCTCCGGGGGCGGGGGAGCACAAGAATTAAAGGGGCCGCAACCTATATATCGGTGCATAGTTAATGATGCCCCAAAATAGGCAGTTAAAAAAATGAATTAAAAAAATCTATGGGGTATTTTGAGCTGAAACTTCACAGACACACTCAGGGGACACCTTAGACTTATATTACATCTTTTAAAAAGAAGTTCTAGGGCACCTTTAAGGAATGCTAAGAAGGTGGAGGTCTAATTTCAAAAAATGAATGAATTGTCAGGTGGTTGTGTGAGTGTTGTGGGTGATGGCTTGGGTGTTGCTACTGGATCGAAGTCAATAGACTCTGTGTCATTCCCTTTTCTAGATATGACCTATAGGTCCTTCCTTCAGACTAAGTCAAAGGGATTTCTATTTTTGTCCATTTTATAAAGTTTATTTGAAGTATGTTGGGGACCAAACAACACTGACCCTATTTCCCATATGGCAAATATATATGTTGTAAACAGCACAGCCAACTGAAAAGACTATAAACTAAAATTTATTGAAAATAATATAAAAATATATATTAAAATATACATTAGCAATTGACCTTTTGTATAGTTTTTGTTTTATATTTTTAAAAAATATTAAAAAAAAAAAATATATATATATATATATATATATATATATATATATATCTGAAAAAAATTTTGTTATATGGTTCATCTTTTTTTTTGTGGACAAAATTAAACACTTTTTTCAAAATATCTTCTTTTACGTTCCACAGAAGAAAGAAAATTCATACTGGTTTGGAATGACATGAGAGTGAGTAAATAAAATTTTGGGGCGAACTATCCTTTTAAGTACTAGTTCTACATAGTTCTACATTTTGATAGCATTAGAAGACAAAAGAGCAACAGTGACCAAGTCTTTTTTGTTATTCTTTTTAATAAAGTTATAAATAACAGCAGAAAGCGGTTGAAGGCTTGCAGCTAGATTACTGCATGTCATCATATCCCACTCTGACCCAGAAACGCTCCATGTGAACTATAAAGATAAAGAGTGAGAGTCGAGTCAGACAGCAGGCCTCAGAAAATGACCTCAGTCTTATCAAGAGTGAGAGCATGAAGTACAGTTTGTAATGGACTTTTTCTCTGACTGTCTGCAAACATATATGTTCTTTAGATTTAAAGCATATGCTGTATATTACATGTGATATTTTAATGGAGACAAACAGTTGAGTTTAACAACACAAGGAGAGATTGGCTTTGTTCCAAAGGTAGGTAGCAGGTAACAGCAGGTAGGAAAATTATACTGCCTTCTAAGACGCCTTGTTTTGGCCAAATTCACAGGCAATCCCAGAACCAGAGCAACAAGCTCTGTGAATAGGCTCAAAGTTTGAAAAATCTGCCTTACACTCTTAAAACATTTAAAAAATAAAGGTTCCAGACGAGAGTTTTCTCAGAGATGCCATAGAAGAACCATTTTTGTTTCCACAAAGAACCTTTCAGTGAACAATTCTTAAAAGAATGATGTTGACATTTTAAAAATCTAAAGAACCTTTTGTGAAATGGAAAGATTCCATGGTTGTTAAAGGTTCTTTATGGAACCATCAATGCCACAAAAGAAGCTTTCATTGTGTGTAGAAGACAGCAAAGAGTTTCACTACTGGGTTTGGAACTTAAAATGCCTTAACCATAAACAAAGCATTTAGTGTACCAACAAGATTGTGCATATTACAAAATATATTTGTCATCATCTGGATTCCTAACATAGGTAAATTAACAAAAGATCCACTACTGAATGTAGCTCAGGTGTGTTACTGTGACTAATCTCTGTGAGATAAGATTGACCTCTCCCTCACAGGTTTTTGTGTTTATGTGTTTCCACAGAGTCTGTCCTCCACCTTGTTTATTTGAGAGTTTGTAATGAAGCTTTCATCTGGCCCCTCCTCCAGCCCATCCTGACTTCAAGCACTTCACACCGTTCACTGCAACCGCATCTGTTTTTGGCGAGGACGCTGGAAAGGTTAAGAGGGCCATGAAGGTAACGTCAAACCATGACAGCGTCAAGGCTAGGAGGCTCCAATAAAATCAGTTGTTGTGGTGTTTGTTCTCAAAACAGCCGTCTATCTCTCGGTAATCTGCCATCTTGAGTACATGCAATTTTCCAGCTTGGAAAGTCTTTCACAGCCACTTTAGGATCCTATTTTCAAATCCCCATACTCTCTAAGCTAGTTACAGTGTATTTACTACACAGACTTAAACTAATCAAACTCAAAATACATTTCCACCATTTTTACGGCACTTGGGTTTCTGCGATGCTCAAAAACAGTGAAGAGTGTTACTCTAGTCAAGGGTCATGTACAGGCTGCTAAAGTTAACAGTATCACACCACCGCACAGTGAACTTTCACACACTTTTTCACCTTTAAGCTAAGGTGAAGGCCTACAGAAAGACACCTGCCAAACAAGCCAACAACACTTGAGCTTTAAGAGAGGAAATGGCTGCAAAACAAGTACATAAAGTATGCAAGGGTGGAAACGCATAGACAAAGATTTCAAGAATCCGATGTTTCTAGGAATGTACTTAATTAAGTTTTAAAGCTGTGGTGTGTAACTTCTGCAGCAATAGACCTTAGTCAGGGTAGCGCCATATTTAATTTTTGACAGGAATGAAAACGAGGCTGTGAGGGACAGAATACAGTGCGTTCAGTGGATTGTACTGTTGTTTAACTACACACCGACTGATCAGCTTGACGAAACATCTTTCAGTAGAGAAAAAGAGTTGTGAATTGTGAAAATGATGTGATCTAGGACCTTTATGCAGTGCGTGTATGTCTATCCCTCACAGCCTTGTTTTCATCTGCGTTAAATTCAGTATGCCGTCTAACCTGACCAAGGTCTATGGCACCAAATTGAATTGCAGAAATTGTTTCCAAACAGGTTTTCCAACCACTCCTTCCACTCCACCCCAAAGTCACGCTATTGGTTGAGTCAGAAGTTTTACGTTGCTTAAAGGAACAGTTGTTCTTTACACAATAGTAACATTTCTGAATTTAATAATTGGGAGTGGAATTTGCACTCCACAATACACTGAATGTCTGATGTTGTTTGACTCCATATTGAGGACTTTTAAGGGACATTAAAGCAATTCTAAAATAAAGATCATCCAGTTGTTAAGTCTGCTATCACGCATTACCGTTTCCTGGTTCAAACGCTCAGATGAGATCCTGAAAGCAAACAACAAACGGTGCTAATATACTAGAGATGCACCAATACTAAATTTCCCCACCGATACTGATAGCGATTATTCAGAGTGATATCTGCCGATACCAATACCGAAAGTTTGGGGGTTCTGGCTTTTATACCTTCTTTTAAATTATGTTGAGATATGGCTGATTCTCACTTGAAACACAGAAGAAAGGGCCCGGAAATGGTCTTCGATACATCATAGCTTAACAAGCGGATTGTACGCGTAATTAAATATACAAATAAATACACATTTCTACAGGTGACAGGTGATTATTGATACTGAGATGTATTAATCATATTATGTAATGTGATTATAATAATATTTAAAAATAAAAATAAAAATAATAGTTTATTTTGTATGATAACATGTTTATGGATAAATGAAAAGTGGTAAATGTAGTGAAATATTATTTAATTAATGTGATTTTTTTTTTTAAATATATTATTTAATTTTAATTCTACCTCCTTAAATTCAAACAATTCTGCAGTTAACCTGAAGTTGTCTATGGCCTACCTAAATTTGCTGTGCACATTAAACTGCATTCATGGTTGTGAAACCCAACCCAATTATTGACAGAACTCTTTGTTTGTTTAATATGTAATATCATGTACCAAATCGAACACTTGGGGCAAGTCGTGTCCTGCCTGTTTGATTTCATAGGTCAGCTGTAAGATAAAAGTACCAGCTGGAGGCTTGTGTTGATTATTATTACAAGCTGTTTCAGCAGTTTTTTCAAGGATCACGTCCAAGTTTTATTAGTAATGACAACCACGTCCAGGGTGTTAAAGCCCAATCAGCAGGTGAGGAGTTGTGAGAAGGTGTCATTGTATCAGCACACGCAATAGGACTGTGGAAATGGCTACATATGGTTATTATAATATGTGTTCTTACTTGCTTTTACTAAATGAGGCAACACACTGTGTGATAACTAGAATGTGGGGAATGACTGGCAACAACAACTAATGTCTGGTATCTACAAATAGTGATTGATGCTGCAAACATCTAATTCTGTGTAACAGATCGTTTGTAACCTATATAGGCTACACAGAATGTTACTATTGCTCATTCTATTGCTAGGATTTTTGGTAGGTAGATTATTGAGATTATTAGTAATCCTAAAATGCATGCAATCAATATTGCTAATATGTGACCCTGGACCACAAAATCAGTCATAAGTCACACGGATATATTTGTAGCAATAGCCAACAATACATTGTATGGGTCAAAATGATCAATTTTTCTTTTAGGCCAAAAATCATTAGGATATTAAAGGTCCCGTTCTTCGTGATCCCATGTTTCAAACTTTAGTTAGTGTGTAATGTTGTTGTTAGAGTATAAATAAAATCTGTAAAATTTTAAAGCTCAAAGTTCAATGCCAAGCGAGATATTTTATTTAACAGAAGTCGCCTACATCGAACGGCCAGTTTGGACTACATCCCTCTACTTCCTTCTTTAAATGACGTCACTAAAACAGTTTTTTGACTAACTTCCGCCCACAGGAATACACAAGAGTTGCGTTTGTAGAGTGTGTTTGTCGCCATGTCGTCGAAACGCTGTTATTTTCATCCCGCAGTCCAATCACCGGGTCTGATTCCGGCTCAAGATTGATAGGGTAAAATTAAAGACATGTTTACAATAACACTGAGCGCGTGCATCTCCACGTTATGGTAAGAGGCGTGACCTTTCCGGGCACGGTGCGCTCAGAGCTGTCGAATCACAACACAGGAACCGCTGGCACAATCAGAACTCGTTACGTATTTCTGAAGGAGGGACTTCATAGAACAAGGAAGTCATCAGCCCGTTTTTATGACAGTGGAAACAGCGGTATACAGATAAGTAAATTATGTGAAAAATACTGTGGTTTTTTTACACGCGAAACATGAACACATGTTATATTGCACACTATAAACACAATCAAAGCTTCAAAAAAAACACGAAAAACGGGACCTTTAAGTAAAGATCATGTTCCATGAAGATATTTTGTAAATTTTCTACTGTAAATATATCTTTTTTTTTTTTTTTGTGAGTGGATATACATTGCTATGGACTTAATTTGGACAACTTTAAAGGCGATTTTCTCACTATTTAGATTTTTTTGCACCCTCAGATTTCAGATATTCAAATAGTTTTATCTCGAACAAATATTGTCCTATCCTAACAAACCATACTGTACATCAATGGAAAGCTTATTTATTCAGCTTTCAGATGTATAAATCTCAATTTCAAAAAATTGACCGTTATGACTGGTTTTGTGGTCCAGGTTCACATATTGTCTGTTTAGCGGTCTGTGTTAATACCATGCTTAATACAGTAAATTCTTATACTGTATATCTGCTAGCATTAAAGGGTTAGTTCACCCAAAAATAATGTCATTAATTACTCATCCTCATGTCGTTCCACACCCGTAAGACCTTCGTTCATCTTCGGAACACAGATTAAGATATTTTTGTTGAAATCCGATGGCTTCGTGGCTACGATTCATAAAAACATATTTAAATCAGTTCATGTGAGTACAGTGGTTCAATATTAATATTATAAAGCGACGAGAATATTTTTTGTGCAAGGCAAGACAAGGCAATTTTATTTGTATAGCACATTTCATACACAATGGTAATTCAAAGTGCTTTACATAAAGAATAATAATAAAAATAGAACATAAGGAAGAGAAATAACAGTAAAAACAGAGAAAAAAAAACAAAAAAACAATTTTATTTTGTTTTTTTGTGCGTCAAAAAAACAAAATAACGACTTTTTAACAATATAGTGATGGGCGATTTCATAACACTGCTTCTTAAAGCTTCGGAGCTTTACGAATCAAATCAGTGGTTTGGAGCGCCAAAGTCACGTGATTTCAGCAGTTTGGTGGATTGATACGCGATACGAATCCCTGATTCGACACAAAAGATTCATAATGCTCTGAAGCAGTGTTTTGAAATTGGCCATTGTTAGATTTTGGTTTTTTTGGCGCACAAAAAATATTCTCGTCGCTTTATAATATTAAGATAGAACCACTGAACTCACATGAACTGATTTAAAGTCCTTCGTGAACCGGAAGTTGCTAACGACTTTTCTCCAGTGTTGTGAACGTATTTCCAAGTGAAACGGAATATTGAATAGAGGGCAGAGTTTTACTTTAGCGCTCCTCCTCTCCATCTCTGACTCATAGCAGACTAATGTTTGGAGGGGAGTGGTTTAATTGTTTTTCAACCCAAGCCGTCAAACTGACGTCATCAGAGAAGGAACGCCATTCCAGACCGGAAAGTAACTTTTCAGATTTTGATTAAAGATTACCACGGCAAACTTTTTTTTTTCTGTGTATTAACCTGCACAGATTAATTGTTCACCACAAGACTAGTAATGCGCTAACAAAGTAAATAGGGTCAATTTTGATTTCATGACGACTTTAAATATGTTTTTAGTACCTTTATGGATCTTGAGAGAGGAAGTGTCCATTGCTGTCTATGCAGGCCTCACTAAGCCATCAGATTTCAACTAAAATATCTTAATTTGTGTTCTGAAGATGAACAAAGGTCTTATGGGTGTGGAACGGCATGAGGGTGAGTAATAAATGACATTATTTTCATTTTTAAGTGAACTAACCCTTTAAAGCAAATATGCAGATGAAAACAATCCAAATTACATTTGTTTTGTTACATTGTTACACGGGTTAGTTTTTATCTTAAAATCCTGAAGCTTAAAAACGCCAGTCAACCATCAAGGTCTTTTCAAATATCTGTAGCTCTCCATAAGCTGCTGACATGTCAGTGTTCAGACCATGTGTTATGATTGGTTACTTGTGACACGTGGCAGTCTGTGTCCCGCCCCCAATGTGAAGAATGTGGTGAGGGAGGGGCAGGCAATATTTACAAACACTGTTTAAAGAGACAGCTCACAAAACCAGACCTCTGCAGATCACATTACCTGCAGCACCAGAGTACATGCACCTGATCCAAAACCAGCCCAGTGACATAACATTTTAAACCGGCGCCAATGGAAATCAAAAGAATGATGCAAGCCACAGGAGTGACTGTGAAATCATCACTTTATATCTTTAATCACAGCTTGCTAGGCCTTTATTTCAAAATCTTCCATAGCCATAAAAGTCTACATTTTGATTTTTTTTTTTTTTTTACTTTTCTAAATAAACTACATAAAAGTGTAAACACCTCTGTAAACCCTTATTCTTCTTCAGCAGTAAAATAAACTGACGACATTCGACATTCTAGACGAAGAATGTAGATGCGATTCCAAAAGGGACAGAGCCATGGCTGGAGCTCCCCCTCTCTGGACGTTATTCGGGCGTAATGGGTGGAGCTACAAGGTCCAACCACACCCTAAAACTACTAATAACCCAATCCCTCCACCCATTAGATCCACAGAGGGGGAGCTGGACGTCATGTGGCTCTGCAGTGAGCTCCACTTGCAAGGAATCTTTTGATAAGATTATCAGCCCAACCCCCACCGTTTCACTTACAGCCCTCGATCTTGTGTAAATCCCTGATTGGTCCAACTGGGGAGTGGGCGGGGTCAGGCCGTTGCTACGAGCGCCATGACATCACAATCAGCTGTTTTGTACGCTCTATATTCTGATCTGCGGATCAGCTGGGCGAAGCAATAACATCACAAACGATATCTGCTGGAAAAACACATAGGTTGCAGATACTACGATTCAAACGTCGTGTAAATCAGAATTTACACGTCGATTTCTTCTAAGAAGAAAGACTTTTTCATATTTTTTTTTTTTTTTTGTGAATTTACTACCTCATATAAAAAGAATACCTAAAGCTATGCTTTAAGATTTTTGTTGTTTTTATTGTGTGGTCGTCGCGTTTACAACTTGAATAATTTTGCAGGTAAGACAGGTAAGATGCTGAATATACACATCTCCTTCTGTCTTTTAAAGCGAGATCTGTTTTGTAGCAGAATTGTGTTTAAACTGCACTACATCAGACCTGTCGTGTGTAATGCAAGCGATAACAACAGCTGTCCATTAACTGTCCATAAATAGGTCTGTATTGGAACAGTGTTTCCTCTGTTGTCAGTTATTACGCGCTCTCATTCCTGTCATTCGACATCATCATTGTTTTGCTCTCGCAGCCTAGACCAAAGCTAGTTTTCTCGACGGTTTTCTGATTTCTCTTCTCACAGAATCCGTCTTAAATAAACATTCATACGCCAAAATTGTGTTTTCAAGTCGACGTTTAATGGCAATGGATTTAACTTATGATATTTGAAGCAACATTGCTCGGTTTTTGATTAAACCAGCTCTATATGTGATTTTTAGGGTTGATGTATAGAGTCTGTGGTTATGTGAGTGAATTGAGAGCGCTGGTAATACCCTTGATCCGAGCTGTCATTGCTTTGACCCTTTGCGCTCAGTCTCTCTCTCTCTCTCTCTCTCTGCTCTTCGCATTATATGCTCATATTCGCTGCTGTTTTAAGTTTAGCATTCACGTCCGCTTTTCTGCTAGACTATTTATAAAATATAAGGCCACGGTTGCCTTAGATTCGGACGGGATCATCGGTACACACAGGAGTCGATGTTGTTTTTCAAACAGCATCTGTCAGACGCGCTAAAATAATGTTTTATTTATCAGCGCATTGTTGTTTTTGATGTATGCATTTAATTTATCTGAAGAAAAAAAAAACTATTTTTATACCTTGTTGCAAAAGCCGTATTCATAAACAATTTTTTTTTTCTTGTTTCTATCAAAACGACCCTGGTTCCTTTCTGTTGTTTCGTACTGTGTCCGCTAGTGTTAAGAGGGCGGGGTCAGTTGCGTCTAGTGCGTCAGCATTCAGCGGAAGCCCCGCCCACTGACGTCAAAATTCATGTAGATGCCTGTAGGGGAGCCATAGGGACTGATTTTTTTTCTCTCGTTTCAGTGAATGAAAAAAAGATTATAAGGTTATGGCATTAGAATAAACGGTTTGTGTTTAATTATTAAACACAAGGAAATAAGTATGGATATAAACTCTTCATCACCTCAAAGATAACTGCTAATGTGTAAATGTATGAATAGTTGATGTGATTTTAAATCCCTCTAATGTTTTTAAATTCAATTCAATTGATTAATCAGTGCAAATGGATGTGAATGAACTAACTGGCAGAGAGAGATACAGAGAATTGTGCAAATATGTTAATATACTGGGTAAATATTACGCAACCTGTCAAGAATGGGTACTGGTCATATTTCATATTCATATTCCAGTCATAGTTAACAAGTACAGTTATAAATTTTAATCGAAAATTATAAAAAAAAATGTCATTTAATTTTTCATAAAGAATACTGTTTACGACCATTTTTCCACTGATATTTACATGAAAAAGCGTATTTTTCCACAAATACCAATACTGTAATGCTATATATATATAGCAACCTGTAGAACTATAGACTTGCTGGCATTACGAGTATTCAGATTATGCCATTTTGTAATGTAAGGTAATAGTGCGATCTATAAATAATTCACATAAATATATATATATATATATATGCTATATACTGTAATGCTATATATATATAAAATGTGAATTATTTATAGATCGCACTATTACCTTACATTACAAAATGGCATAATCTGAATGCTATATATATATATATATATATATATATATATATATATATATATATATTATGTGAATTATTTATAGATCGCACTATTACCTTACATTACAAAATGGCATAATCTGAATACTCGTAATGCCAGCAAGTCTATAGTTCTACAGGTTGTTAAATGTTATTTCTATGAAATGTTACTCCATAAATATTTTATGATATGGTTTTCTTGACCATCCTTCCTGTTCTTCTTTTTTCTGTCTTTGTCAAACGTAGATCTTTGCACCACAACCAAGTGAGACCTTATTTTGTACTGCGCCTTCTCTGAGACTCCTTTGTTGCAACAAAAAAGGCCAATACGTCTGTGATCAACCAGCTATCCGTTACATCACTGAAAAAAAAACAACATTAGTCACTATAGTTAATAAAACAGAAAAAAAACTTCTAAGGCAGCTATCCCTCAGGAAACAAAAAACTGTGACCTTTGACCTCCGAGGCAGCCATGTTCCAGCGGCTCAGCAGTCTGTTCTTTGGAAGCGTGGAAGAAGTTACTCCGGAGCTGAAGGGACCAAATCCCTGTGTGACTGAGGCTGACGAAGAGGGATGGCTCCTGGTCAATGTGCCCGGTGAGTGTCCTACACAAACAACGAGAAACACTGTCTGTAATGGGACCTAAATTTATACAGGTTACTAATTAAAGGCAAGGGATAAATTATAGGTAAGGTAGCTTCAACTTTGAAGAGTATTTTGGGGTAACGAGGCAACATTCTATTGGATGTAGTGGATTAATCTATATGAATTTGGAAAACATTGGCTTGGTTCCAAAACCTAGTGAACTGTCTCAATATTTACTGTTTATATAGGCAATTATCTTCTAAGACATCATCTCCTGTCTTTATGTTGACAGAAATAAAGTTGCAGAGGTGTTGTGGGTAAATATGATGGTTAATGTTGTATTAGACTATAAAAGTAATGTAACACATTACTTTTCATAAAAAGTAACTAAGTAACGTAATTTGTTACTTTTTAGGGAGTAACACAATATTGTAATGAATTACTTTTAAAAGTAACTTTCCCCAACACTGCTTCTAGTATTATACTTCGACACAAGCTCAATTTTGTGAGTTAAGCTCTGACCGCAATTAATAATGTAAATGCTGCTATAGCGTACATTAGCATAATTAGCAAAATTACGAAAATTAGCTTTCTTCAGAAATCGCATACTGTCTAGTAGGTACTACATTTGATTTGAAACTTACTTTGTAGCCATTAAAAAGTATGTTCGGTATAGTATGAATCTGAGTAGTATGAAAGAATCTATCTGCCAAGTTGCCACAGTCACATGATCTACCAACATCAGATCATGTTGCTTTCACAAATCCTCTCCTGCTTCAGGGGATAGAAAGAAGAAGTGCTTATAGCAGGGGTGTCAGACTCAGTTTCTGGAGGGCCGCAGCCCTACAGAGTTTAGTTCCAACCCTGCTCCAAACACACATACCTGTAGTTTTAACTTTATTATCCCCTTGAACTCTGAGGTTTGTCACATCCACAAAACATAGAGTCATGCTCAAAAGTTTACATACCCCTTGCAGAATCTGCAAAATGCTACTTATTTTAACAAAATAAGAGGGATCATGCAAAATGCATGTTATTTTTTATTTAGTACTGTCCTGAATAAGATATTTTACATAAAAGATGTTTACATATAGTCCACAAAACAAAAAAATAGCTGAATTTATAAGAATGACCTCATTCAAAAGTTTACATATTGATTCATAATACTGTATGCTGTTACCTGGATGATCCACGACTGTTTGTTTTCTGATGGTTGTTCATGAGTCCCTTGTTTGTTCTGAGCTGTTAAACTAGCAAATGTTCTTCATAAAAATCCTCCAGGTCCTGCAAATTCTTTGATTTATGCTTTATGCTTAATGTATGATTTTGAGATCCATCTTTTCACACTGAGGGACTCAAACACATCTATTAAAAAAGATGCAAACATTCACTGATGCTCCAGAAGGAAACATTAAGAGCCAGGGGTGAAAACTTTTGAACAGGATGAAGATGTCCACATTTTTCTTACGTTTGTTTAAATATCATATTTTTTCAATTAGTACTGCCCTTCAGAAGCTACAGAAGATACTTACATGTCTCCCAGAACAATTTACCTTTATCTTCAAATCCAAAAAGTCTACACCCCCTGCTTCTTAATGCATTGTGTTTAACTCTGGATCATCAGTGAATGTTTGAACCTTTTTAATATTTGTGTTTGAGTCCCTCAGTAGTACTCAGTGTGAAAAAATGGATCTCAAAATCATACAGTCTCTGCTGGAAAGGGTTCAAATATGCAAAAGATGCTAGAAAACCAAAGAATTTGCAGGACCTGGAGGATTTTTCTGAAGAACGTTGGGCAGTTTAACTGTTCAGAACAAACAAAGGTCATGGAACAAACAGTCACATGGAACAGGGACATGGATCATCCAGGTAAAGACACACAGTATTAAGAATCAAGGGTATGTAAACTTTTGAACAAGGTCATTTTTGATAAATTCTGCTATTTTTTGTCTTGTGGATTATATGTAAACATCTTTTATGTAAAATATCTTATTCAGGACAGTACTAAATAAAAAGTAACAAGCGTTTTGTATGATCTCTTTTATTTTTTTAAAATTATTAACATTTAGCAGATTCTGCAAGGGGTATGTAAGTAAGGTGGAAGTGTGAAATTTCTTTGCCAATCTCCCCTATTAGCCATTATTCCAGATAGTCCAGCCCCAACTACTGCCAACAGTTGAGCCAGTGTTGTAATATATCACTAGGTTTTAGAACAAAGTCATTGAGACTTTATAAAGTAGTACATGGTGATTAGATAGTAATATTTTAAAAGGGTTATAAGAAACTAATGACAGTATTCCTATTCTCTGTGTTTTTCTGTTGTTTCTGTATCCCTTCTCATTTCTCCATATTTGACTGAATTGCTTTTACTGGTATGTGTGCTCATGGTACTGGCATCCCCCACTCGCATGGCTTCAACCAAACCTTTCATATTCTGGAAATACACCCTGTTTTGTCTTCTATCACGTCCTACTTCACTTCACCTAAGTCGAGGATGGGCCAGAGGCAGCATCAGTAGCACGCCCCCGTCCCCGCAGTGAATGTCATGCATCTCAGATATGTGGCCCCTCTCCTCATACCTGCAAAAATCGCAGGACTAGAGCAGGCAGGACACAGGCAGCACATCCTTCCTCCCTTTCCATATGCTCTCCTCCTGATCCCGCCTCCTTCTCTCACCTTGAGTCAGTAGAAGTGAATGTGTTGTTAAGTGAGAGGGGCTCGTGCTCCTGTAGTGACTGCAGCATGGATGAGAGCTGGTTTGTCACCCCTCCCCCCTGTTTTACTGCAGAGGGAGCCACGGCAGAGGCTAGTCCCATGGAGGACCTCCTCATCGAACACCCCAGCATGTCCGTGTACGTCTCGGCTGGCCCTCTCCCTCCGGTGGAAGAGAGCACCACCAGCCTGGCTGGCAGTATTAGGTAAATTTCACTCCCACTGTTAGCATACATTTCCACATGTAACACTGTGTCGTAAACAGATGCAATATTTACATTTATGCATTCTGTGTTTTCAAACCTGTTCTGTAGGATATCTGACACTTAATTCAGGTCTTGCAGTCTCTATTAATGAGCTGAGTCAGGTGTGTTAGATGAGGCATAAGTGCTGGGGGTCCTCCAGGACAGGTTTGAAAACCCCTGATTTAGCAGACTCTTTTATCCAAAGTGAATTACAATAGAGTAGAGGTCACCAACCCTGCTCTTGGAGAGCTACCTCCCTGAAGAGTTCCGCTTCAACCCCAGTCAGACACACCTGAAGCAGCTAATCAAGGTGTTCAGAGTTACTTGGAAATTCCTTGGAAGTAGGTGTGTCAGAGCAGGGTTGGATCTGAAGTCTGCAGGAAGGTAGCTCTCCAGGAGCAGGGTTAGAGATCCCTGCAATAGAGGAACATCAGCAATTCATCACAGAGCCAACAATATTTGTAGTCATTCAATTCCAGGTTTATTAGACAGTCAGATATGTAGTTAGAGTTTAATTCAGGGATGGACAACTTCGGTCCTGGAAGGCCACAGTCCTACAGAGTTTAGCTCCATCCCTGATCAATCTTACCTGTGTGTGGCTTTCTAGTAACCCTGAAGACCTTGATTATCTGGTTTAGGTGTGCTTGATTAGGGTTGGAGCTGAATTCTGCAGGGCAGTGGCCCTCCAGGACCGATGTTGCCAAACCCTGGTTTACCTCCACTACTAATCAGATCTGAACCAGCAAATCAAGGTCTTCGGGATCACTAGCAACTTACAGGCAGGTGTGTTGGTGCAAGTTGGTGCTACACTCTGCAGGACACCCAACTTACATCAAATAAAAATCATGCTGAATATCAAAAACAGGAGGATGCTGACTTAATTTTGACTTCCATCCTACTACTCTTCTCATCCATTCTGTCCATTCTCACTCAATCGTTTCACATTCTTCCTCCTGTCTGCACTGTTACAGCAGGATGTCTGAATCAGCAATGCCCGCCATGACCAGGAGCAGCATGACCACACGTGTGACCCGGGGAGCGGCCGCACAGGCAGGTGCCCTAGCTAAAGTCACCCAGGTCTCCAGGGTCCAGAGGGCCAAAGCCCGCACTGAGCGTCGGCACCTGGCACGCAATCGCATACAGCGCCAAAACCGTGTGCGTGAACAGGTCCAACGGCGCACGACCCACACCCGCAACTCCTTCCTGCACCAACCGTGCCAGCGCAACATCTGCCACTGAGGCATCAAAGTTTACATTGAGGGCATTATTACACATAGACACCCCAAGTAACCCATACCTACCAATGAATTCCCTTCCTTCTCACTTGTCCTCCCTTTTGCTTTTATTCTGCTTTTATGTCCATAATGTTATTCAGTTTCATATTAATCAGGTTTGTCCTTGAGCACAAGCCAGTTTATCTTTATCCTCTTCTCACTCTTATCTGGCTGGCAGGCCACCACCAAGCACAATTACTCTGTCTAAGATCCATATATTTGCTTAAATGCCATGTACCTCCTTGTGTGTCCTTGTAACACCTAAATCAGTTTCCCAATCTGGGAGCACAGCCGAAAAGGAGACACATGTAAACTCTATATCTTTACATACAACATCCCTCTAAATGTATAACACTGACACTTCAGGTACATTAGTGCTATTTGTTGAAATATAATCAGGTTAATTTTTCACATCCGTTTAGTTTTGCGTAAAAAAACAGAACATTAAATACATTAACCCTAAAGCCCCGGGTATACTTTATTTTCCGTGTTCCGCTCTGAGCCTTTCAAACTATACTCCTTGGCCGTGAGTGCAGAAAGCAAAGTGCTGAAATCACTCGCACATGTGCCGTTATACGTGCACTGTCCACGTGGACATAAAAATTGGGCTGCACACAGACCCTCCTGATGACGAAAATTATGTCACATGGACATTGCTCGGACCATCGTAGGAACACGGACGGCCGAAGTATACTTTGGGCTTAAGATTTTAAGAAGAGATTTGTACCTACCTAGTAATGTCATATAAAAGTACTACAGCAACGGAAGAGTCACTAGAAAACAACAAGAATGGAAAGTATGAAGATAAATGTGTGAGCAAGAATTAAACAGATAAAAGCTGTTGAGAGTTTACAGAGCAAGACAAATATAGTGGGATATGTTTGCAAAGAGGTTATTTCAACATAGATGTTGCTGCCTGATTTTCAACATTACGGTGCTAACTTTCAAAAGTATTTCAACCCCCAAACAATTTAATTTAATTCATTGTTATTATCTGATCTCTGTTCCAAAACCTAGTGAGCTGCCTATCCAGCATTTAGGAAATGCCTTTCATAGTTGTGCTTCTGCAAAGGCAGAATCCTTCCTAGAGAAGGCAGTTCCAGTGAAATGAATTATTCAAGGTGGTGGAGAAAGCGGGCAGCATCAATTTTATACATACTCTGCAAGGAAAGAAATACCCCCATGTATTTAAAAAAATAGATATTTTCACACACTATGTACGTGTACTATGCATTTGTTTATATTAGAGCATTGCCTTTCATTAGCTTAGCTAAGCATAATGGTAACATCAAACTTTATTGAAATCAAGTCTCTTGAGGCAGCTTAAGGAATCTAGCTCACTAGATTTTGAAACAGAGCCTTTAGTTAAATTGAGGGGGGAAACATCATGGACAGGACTGATACTATGCCAACAACATGCTATTAAGAAGATTTATTATTATTTTTCAGTGATCTTTTAGGGATATATCTGTTTAGGGAGATAGTATTTCCCTAAATGTGACGTGAAGCTGAAGTATAGCTCCCTTTCAACATCTGATCTAATAGGAAAAGATCATGGGAGTATCAGGGCAGTGTGCAATGTCTTTACAGGTCACATGATCAACATATAGAACTGAGGAGAAGTTGCCATAGGCTACAGATATAATCGCTTATAGAATGTGCAGGATAGTATAGATTATGACTGTTTATTTGCTTTGTAGAGGATTATTGATGGATGAATCTCACAAAACATGTCAAGAATCTTAAAATGTCCTCAAAATGAAAAGGAAAACATTATAGCCCCCCCCCATCCCCCCGACCCCACACACACACATATACGTGCTTGTTCATTGATGTAGATGTATATTTTCAAAGTTTTCAGTGTAGCAAAAAAGGCTTGAAAGTTCCCTTGTCCAGCACTTAATGCTTGTGTGAGAAATCACTGTGACCACAGAGACAAAGAACGAAATCTTATGACCATTTCTCTGTTTCTCAAATCATCCGTTTTTCAGACGATGTCATTATTTGCATTTCATCATATTTCTTATATTGATTATATGATTGTGATTTACATCTTCATTGTACTCTGATGTTTGTCTGTCAGAGGTTGTTGAGTCAACGCCTCTCGTGAGATGGACTCGGTGCACATGAACTCACATTAACACGTACGTTGAATCCTAAAATGTGCTCTTCCTCGATAGTCAGCAAATACCCTCGGCACATTTACAGGAAACCACATTGTGATCTATCTTATATGTGTATTCAGTAATGAATAGACTAACAATGGTGCTGAAAGTATATAATTATATGACTGTTTGTACATTTTTTGAGACTTTGAGAAGTTTGCACTGTCATACGTTTTGTGGAGAATCATGGTATTTAGCGGTATGTTTTCGTTTGCATTGGTGAATGAGATGCCAACATGCATGGGTTGGGGAAAAAAAGCTACCTTAAGAGGTAAACAATTAGTTGCATTCAAATGTATATAATTGCAATCTATTTACAGTTCAGTGTTTGCATTTTGAAACATCACCTTTTTGTTTTCATGGTATCGTTTAACCGTATGTTGCTCCAAAAACTTGAGTACACTTCCTTCTGCTGGGTATTTTACGATACGAACCAACATTTGCCATGTTGTCAATACCACTGTTCATGCATTAGGAGGATTTGATTTCACATGCAGTTTTCTTTTATTTCTTCTGTCATTTAATGTTTAATCATTTCTTGTAGTCTTTCCTGTCCACCTGCCAAAATCTGTAAAACTATTATCGTAGTAAGCTATCTCTTAACAAAATAATGTAAGTATAATGTAAATCTAAATATGCTTTTATTTCTTTGTTTTCATTTGAAACTGACTGATTCTTCATCATATTGACTTTACAGAGAGAGCAGTACGAATGTCAGTGGTGTATCTAGGAAAAGCCAATGCCTTATAGCCTTACAAGGTTCCTTAACATCATCCACTTGAAGGTCGTCTTCTATCACATTGTTTCTATGTGTTAGATGAAGTGGACAAGGCAATATCGCGTAACGAACATGAAATCAGTGATCTCTGCCCTCTGAAGAGATCCACCGCTGTTGTTCACCGTCACAGCTGGGCACTGTATACTCTGTGTTATTTTTCTGTGTGTGCGTGAGTGTGTTCAATATGATTAATTTAATTTGTGGGACTATAGAATGATGTCCGTTAGGCCTCGTGAGAGGCTGGTGGAAGCGAGTGTAGTTATTGTGATTTGAGAGTGGATTGACTGAAAACATGAAATGAGAAAAACAAAACAAAAATAAATATGCTTGTATTTTTCCTCATATTGTTATTTAGAAGAGATGTTCACCTTAGTAACAAAGTACAAATAGAGTATTATAAAGATTGGTGTCTATGATATCTATGGTGATTGTGCCTTTCACTATTCTGCATGGTTTTCATGATGTGCCGACTGTTTCATCCATATGACATGGGCATCAGAGACCTATGCAAAATACTATGATGGGTTTCCAGCATCCTTTCAAAAATGCAGGTACCAGACAATAACAATAAACACTCAGGATGCAACTGCAATCTAGACTCATTATTTACCTGTGTGCTTATTTCTGTAGAACTGTCTTCATGTACATGACTTGAAAATAAGGCTATCCGCAATGAATATGTTAAAAATAAGTGAAAATTAATATTAAATAACTGAAAACAATAAAATAGCCTCTCTATATACAGGGATAGCCAGTATTTATGATACATGTATTTTAAATACGTATTTCAAATACAAAATAGTATTTTGTAATTTGTATTTGATAGGATTGATGAAAATGGCTTTGTATTTTGTATCAAAAAACTTTAGTGTTTTGTAGTTTTAAAACAGTAAAATACTTTGTAAGAAGTCAACATGATGACAAAAATGCAGCCTCTGATTGGTGCTTACTCAGTAGTTTGCCCAGATTTGTTGATCTCAGAACAGATGTTAAGTTTTGGAATAGTTTACCAATTTACATAATGCTCAAACTATTATACTGAGCAGCAGCCCCCTATATTTATGATTTACAATCAATTGATTAATTAGTTAGAAACTAGTTGCTATGAATGCAGGTGCCATCAATTGTCTTCTTAAGAATGAGTCAGTATTGCTGATGCAAAGTAGTCCCTTTGTTACCAAACACCAAGTAACTAAACTAGTATACAACTATGAGTCATTTGCAAACTGTTCAACATTAAACTGTTGGTTACTTTAAAACTAAAACTTTTATACCTTCATCTGGGAGATCACAGGGATATGGGAATATTTGATCTGTTAAAGCCACAATATGTACATTTTCGCCGCTAGAGGTCTCTTATCCTTCATTTTGTGGAATCGTGGGATGTGTTGTCTTCACGTCTACAGCCAGTGGAAAAGAATCGGGATGGGACTCGGGCAGAAATCATGTTCATGGATGAGATTATTACCGTTACTGTGGTATGAAGCAAAGCAGGACCGAGTGATGTTGGAACGAGACAGATGGAGCGATTGCTAATGAGAGACGAGCGTGACATGTCTTGAGCGCAGCGGAACTTTTATTATGCCACAGTCGCCGCTTCTGCTTTTTTCAGTCTAGTGTATGTGGGGTAACGCAGCGCTGTTTATCATATTAGATACATTTGTGTGTTGAAAGTTGTTATAATGCTACTCTGTGTTCACTTGGCAGCTGCTATGAGACACTTGTTGCACACTGCAGTAAGCTAGATCGATATTAGGCATGCTAAAACATGGTAATCGCGGTAACAAGAAGCTATATAACATGATTAGTTTTCTGTCAATGAATGAATCCAAACAGTTCCTCATCTGTCTAATAAAACATATGTTTTATTAGACAGATGAGGAATATAATGCGTCTTTGGTGTTTCCATGGTTTCTGCAAAATAAAACCAGAACCCGAGGGTAACATGGATATGATGTCATTGATAGGTGACACACAGGCACAGTGCATCGCCTATCAATTGTGTCCTGGTTAAAATTGCTTATTTCTCTGGATTTAAGCATTCTTGGAAACATTTGGGATTATGTAAATACACAAGTCAACAAAATATATAACATTGTTCTAGTGTGTGTGTGTGTGTGTGTGTGTGTTTTATATATATTTTAATCCAAATCCTACTGATAATATATTGTGCTGTTAACTAGTTGCATATTTCAGATTTATTGCATGACTCAGGCAGTTGCTATCAAACATTGTTTACTTAATCAACTGAGTCAGTGTAATGGTGAAGGGATTGATCAAATAGGCTAACTGATGGAAGGTTTGCGAAGAAATTTCATGCTCCCTTGTAAAAGTATTTTTCAGTATTTTTAAAATACAAAAATACAGTAGTTTATTTTGATACATGGTATGGCTGCTGTACTTTATTTTGATACATTTAAAATTAAGGTATTTGGTATTTTATTTTAAAATACATTTTGATGTATTTTTGCCCAACCCTGTCTATATATAAATATAAAAATCATTTCAAAGAATACCACAATGCTACCATGGTACAGCTAGCTAGTATTTTGTTTGCGCTGCCTGCTACGTAAATAAGGGTTAGCTACAGTGTAAACTTACTAATTACACCAACATTGTCCATTTTTCTGTGAAACCTCAATGTGTTTGACGTGCATTTAATTAACGTACACACACACACCTATGGAGTTCCGACGAGCTCTTTAATATGAAATTGCAACATCCACTCGTCTCACTGAACGTCACATCTGCGTCTGCCGAACGTCACGTCTGCGTCTGTCGAACGTGACGTCTGCGTCTGCCGAACGTGACGTCTGCGTCTGCCGAACTGCGACTGCCGAACGTGACGTCTGCGTCTGCCACATTACAGTTCGACTGCCTGGACGTGACGTCTACGTGACGTCTGCGTTTGCTGCAAGGGTTTCCAGCACATTCCATACACTAATTTGAGCTTTATTATACCTGTTCATTCTCTATTATTGTTTACACTTATCCTCATTGGAAATAATATTTAACGTTTTCAAGTCCATTCATTTTTTTTCGCATGCAAGCCACCCATGCAGCTTTGTTACTACAAAGTGCCTACTTTCAATTTTATGATAAAATATATAGGCCTAGAATAAAAGTGTTTTTACGCTCTTTAATTTGAGACAATTCGCCAGGATGAATCAATGACGTTTTCCTCTAATATTTGCAGCAAGAAATAAACATGAATATTTGAATGCATGTTAAAAAAATCAGAACAATTTAATATGAACCACTGTCTCATGCAATTGATCAGTCAGTTTAAAAAAAATGGCACTAATGCCGCTGTGATATTTGTACTGAATGAAAACAATTTTCGCACAGCGGCCAAAAGAAAAAAATGAATAAAAAATAAATAATAAAAAAATTGTGAGGGGATATTTGAATTATTTGTTAATAAACTAGTGTTTTCTGATTGTCACAAAGATGAATTTGACAATCTTGACTCATCTCCTCAACTGGACGCCCTTTAGATAAAAATGCTTCTTTACGGATTACATAGGCTATAAGAGTTTGTTTTCGATTTTAATGATTTCGTTTTAAAGTAGTAATTTAAAGCATTTTATAGATATTTTTATCATCTATGAGGCAACTATTCGCTTAGTCTCGGTTCATTTTTGTGAAGACTTCCTTCTTAAGCCAGAGACGCAAAATGTTTTTTTTATATTTATTTATTTATTTAGCTCGGGTGTTCCTTAAAAAAAAAAAACCTTGATTTTAACAAACATGAATTTTCCCAAAATATTTCTAAATTAACTAAAGAAACGAAAAGAAATTGACCACCTTACCATTAAAAACAAAACTGAAATATTGTAGTGGCTGCACATCAGCTGTTTTTGGGAAAGAGAGAGAGAAAGACAGACTCAGCTAAAATATATTCTGATTATGGTTATGGCTAAAAATCCCAGAAAATATCGAGATATCATTTTTGTCTCTATCGCACACCTTTATATAGCCTATTTAATTAATCTTTGCTTGTTTGGTACACAATCCACTGATCATAAAGCTTAAAAAAAACTTATCTTAGGTTTTCTCAACGATATCTGGTTGTCCTGCATCTTCAATAAACAAGTTAAAGTTAGTCCATAATGCAGCTGCTAGAATTCTTGCCAGTAGTTTTTACTTCTATTCATGACTTCTTTGTTAACTTATCTGTTTTCTTTTCTTCTTGTGGCTACTGAAACTATTTATTTATTTACATACTTGTATAAGCACCCAATCATTTATTTCTGTTGTCGGAAAAAATGAATTAAACATGGGCCAACGACGCCATCTATTGGTGAGCGAGTGCCAGCGTCGTTGTTTAGCTCTATTTTCATTTCACGCATCCATTAATGATTCATTTCACGCAATGATAAGGATCGAGGACAGGACAAATAAATAAATAAACAAACAAATAAAATTGGTGAATCATTTATATAAGGTTTTACTTATTTATATATTGAAGGGGTGGGGTCTGGTTAATATTGTTATTATTATATTGTTACAATTTAAAATAATGGTTTTCTATTTTAATATACTTTATATTTATTTCTGAGATGCAAAGCTGAGTTCTCAGCATCATTACTCCAGTCTTCTTTGACGCATGATCCTTCAATGTCAACGTCGGATATTTTTACAGGATTGATTGATGAATACTGGCAGATTATTATTCAAAATATAGAAATCTTATCAATTTAACATTATTGCTGAATAAAAGTTAACATTTTCTTTTTAAAAAAGAAAGGAAAACATGATAAAATAATATTAGAATCCTAATTTATATTTTAAATGTAAAACATAAGAAGAGAGGTGCTTGAAAAACTGAACATTAGTCAGGCATAATGCATTTTTCCATGTATTTTATTATTATTTTACAGCAACAGTCTCAGATCTAGCCGCTGATTGCGATCGATGGGTTGGCCATCAAGCGTGTAGGCTACATTAAAAATGTAAAAAGATAAAAACACAATAACCCCCAAATGTAAAACATTTCAAAACGGAAAAAAGTTGCACTAAAAACTGACAAAAAAAAAAAAAAAAAAAAAAAAGTCAGACGCAGACGTCACGTTACAAGTCAGACGGAGATGTCACGTCCATTGAGAGCAGTGAATGAAGTGCAGGTAAATTGTGCATTGGCTCACACACTGCACTGAGCCGTGTGAGGACCGTGTTCTGATACGTGTTAGCGAAAAAATAAATAAATAACTTCACTGCTACACGTGAATCACGCGTGAACGTCTGACTCTACACTTCACTGCCACACGTGATTTACGTGACGTCTGCGTGACGTCTACGCCTCGTCTGCGTCTTGAAATGAATGGATTTAATAGCAAAAAATTAAGACGTCAGTGAGACGTTCAGTGAGACGAGTGCATGTTGCAAAGTCATATATTTGAGCCATTCGGAACGCCATACACACCCCCTCTCCAGAGGGCTGATGAACCTGTTCAGCAGGATAAGCGTCTCTTCGCTCCGAGGTTTGACGCATGCGCCAGTGTTTGATTCGTTTAAAGAAATGAATGCACTAATTCACCAGGACTAATATGTGAAAAAGGAACTGAACCGCACATTTCACCTGTAAGTATGATGGAAAGGCTGGATTTAAAACATTATTGCTTTTGTTTAATTGCTAATGTACGTTAGACTGGGCCGTTTTAGAAGGCATATAAGCAAAAAACAAAAAAAAAAAAAACAATCTTTGAAGAGCATCTCAAGACCGTTGTGTTTTGTTTTATTCCCTTGCTCAGTCTTGGTATTTTGAACAAAATAAAAACGCGTCAAACGTACACGCCCGCGCACCTGCGTCTTTAACATTGCAGTGATGATGTCAGCTGATCCTTCGGGTTTTCTGCTCCGTATCCGTGTGAAAACAAGGGAATGAGTAAATCAGCTGTTTACATGACACAGCTCTGATCTCCGAGTCACAGATGTAAATACAGATGGATGAAATTAGTCGCGTTGACTGGGACTGTTTAACGTTGCGCATCTCGCCGGTTTGTTTTAATGTTGTGTCTGACGAATGAAAGCCCATGCGGATGTAACTTATATCAGTCGACACTGATTATTTTGAGATCTTTTCGGAGGTCATCTGTAACTCTACAGTGATGTTGTGAAGGGGAGCTGATTCATCCAGACAGCGCCAGCTCTTCACGCGCATTTCCTGTTTTATATGGTATGATGAGGTGTTTTATTATAGCATATCGACTAATTTTCATGACAAATTGTTTTTTCTAGATATCGCCTGTAGGCAGCAGACGATTGCTGTCGATATTAGCTAAACGAACATATACCAGGCCTTTATTGCTGTCAGTAAATAAACGATATGGAGGGAGGCCTGTGATATTATGTTATACTAGAAGTGTTGAATTCTGATTTCAGATCAGTTTTGTATTACAGTTTTGTGTTATATGGTGAATTTAGTGCAGGGATCAATGTCAGAGGTCATTATAGTTATAATAAAAGGGACAGTTTACAAAATGCATTTAAAAACTTTTTTCTTTTAATAAACATCAAGATTTTTTTAATGCATTAGTGAAAATGTATATTTTAGCTCTGTAACTAGTCTTTATTTTTTAACTATTTAAATTAGCTCTTAGTTCATTTGAAATGGTCCGGTGTTGTGACATTTTTTAAAAATGTAATGTAGTCTATTTGTAAACGAGTCAATGACGTGACACAATTTTTTTTTGTGTCCATATGGTTTAATTAAATTTATAAATTAGCAGATTACTTGCATACATTCTCTTTTTTTGAGGACCAAGTCTGTTTTAATTCATTTTGAGAGAATATTTGGAGGATGATTGCAAAAATGTCAATGTGGTGTAATCGTAAAAACTTTGTACCAAATAATTCATCTTGTTTAAAAAGGGTGAAATTCTCAATAAAAAACACTTGAGAATAGTTCCAATTAGTAGGTTAGTTTATATTACATCTTTAATCAGCATCATAAAACAGGGATATTAGACTATAACCCCCCTGTTATAGTCTAATATCTAGTATAGTATAGTATAGTATAGTTATAGTCTAGTATAAAATTATAACAGAAATAACTTGTGATAACCCCAACCCTAACCAGTTACACCATTTGACATTTCAGTTTAAAATCAAATTTGACAGGCATTATCATGGACACCTATGTAAGCACATGGCCTTGGAGGGAATATTTAGAAAAGTTAATACTGATGTCACATGGTCTTCTTGCACAGTTTGAACAAAATGGCTCCTTGAAAGTTGGTTACACCACCTTGACACTTCAGGAATTTGACTTGACTCGCATGATTCCCCAAATTAATTATAATATCCAGAACAATGGTGTTCCATTTACTTTTATTTTCTGATAATTATTATTGAGAATTTCACCTTTTTTAAACAAGATGAATTATTTGGTACAAAGTTTTTACGGTTACACCACATTGACGTTTTTCGCAAACATTCCCCTAAATATTCTCTCAAATCAGACATTTTTTGACTTTGTCCTCAAAACAGAGAATGTATGCAAGTAATTTAGCAAATTTATTTCGAAATTTTAACCCTTTTAAATTTAACTAAACCATATGGACACAAAAAAGTAGCGTCATGTCATTGACCCAAATGTGGTCATAAAAATGGCATACCTGATACATGTAAAAAGAGAAGCAAAATGCTGTATAAAAAATTGTTTTAGGTGGAGAGTTGTGTGTCAGCTACCCATAATTATGTACATAAACATGCAGTCAAACTAAGGCAAATAAAAGTAGCTAATAGATCAACACGAGGCAGAAAAATCCTGTTATATCCCGGATGAAACTCTAGAGCCGGGGTGTCCAATCCTTCACCTGTGTAGATAAAGTACATTTATTTATATACAAAAAAATGTCGCTGTTTGGATTTAAATAGGCAAAGTGCTTAAGAGTCTATGATTGGATCATTATTGCTGTGATTATTGTTTCTAGCATGTTATATGTTTGGCAACAGCTCTTTTATTTCATTTAATTTCTTGAACAACCATGTCGGAAGACACATCATTGCCATATTCCACGATGACATAGCCAAGATTCATCAGGCTCAAAGAGTGAAAGAATGGTTGAGAGGGAGCATGAAGAATCATTTTCACACATGAATTGGCATCTCTGAGCCAAGACCTTAAAATTAATTGAAATCATCGTTGTTTGGGATGTGCTGGAGTAGACTTTACAGAGTGCTTGACTCTTGCATTGTTAATACAAGAGCTTGACCAAAAAATGTGTGTGTCCATTTCTGGGTTTTGGCCTACAAAAATATGTAATCCTTTGCAAACACTCTGTATGTTATAGAAAATAATTGTGCTATGAATTTCCAGCATAATGAATGCAGAACTATGCTGAATTTCATGTCCCCATGTATTGGTGATTTCAGGTAAATCATGTACACTCCGGCAGCCGATACGGGAGTGACAGTGGTTGAGAAGGATGCGGCTCTGAACAGTGCATACTCACCTGTGGACTACATGAGCATCACCAGCTTCCCAAGACTACCAGAAGATGATGTTTCAACCGACAACACCCTCAAATCACGCAAAGATGACGATAACTTCCTCAGTGAGCAGGACACAGGTAAATGCATTTGATCATAGATTTTCTGATTAGGCCCTGAGGGGTCACCCATAACTGCTCGCTCCACATCGTGCCCTGAATTCTGTCCTGTCTCTCCATGTAGAGCCTGATCTGTTTCTGAATTCAGCCCGACTGCAGCGGCTGCCCTCTTCTGCCTCTGACTTGGCCAGGCATGACATCTCTCCACTGAGAGAGACCACCAGAGACCCGCTGGCACAGGATTGCGCGTGCACACGTGATGGTCTGACCGTCATCATCACTGCCTGCCTGACCTTTGCCACCGGGGTCACCGTGGCCCTCATAATGCAGATATACTTCGGAGACCCACAGGTGCTGTGAACACACAGGAATAAAGAGAGAAATAAAAAATAAAAGCAGTTCATTACATAAAGCCTTGCTGGTTAAGCACTGGTTTTAAAAAACAGAGTTGTATGGCTATTTAATTAAATAAATTATTGTTTTAATCATTTTTATCTATATGTTGCCAGGGTTGGAAGTAACTATATGTAGTTAGGATTTGGTATGGTTGGTAGTTTTATTAGAGTGTTGATGAATGTAAGCAAGATTGGTAGTTAGTAGGGTGGGTCATTTTTGTTAGAGTGTTAATCAAAGGTAAACTGGATTTATATTTGGTTAGTTGGGTAGTTTATTTTACAGTGTTGTTAATCATCGGTAAACAGGGTTTATAGTTGGTTAGTTGGGTAGTTTATTTTAGAGTGTTAAATAAAGGTAAGCAGGGTTGGTAGTTGGTTGGGTGGGTAGTTTATTTTAGAGTGTTAATCAGGTAAACCCGGTTGATGGTTGGCTAGTTTGGAAGTTGTTTTTAGAGTGTTAATCAAAGGTAAACGGTTTATAGTTGGTTAGTTGGGTAGTTTATTTTAGAGTGTTAAATAAAGGTAAGCAGGGTTGGTAGTTGTTTGGGTGGGTAGTTTATTTTAGAGTGTTAATCAGGTAAACCCGGTTGATGGTTGGCTAGTTTGGAAGTTGTTTTTAGAGTGTTAATCAAAGGTAAACGGTTTATAGTTGGTTAGTTGGGTAGTTTATTTTAGAGTGTTAAATAAAGGTAAGCAGGGTTGGTAGTTGTTTGGGTGGGTAGTTTATTTTAGAGTGTTAATCAAAGGTAAACTGGATTTATATTTGGTTAGTTGGGTAGTTTATTTTAGAGTGTTAATTATAGGTAAGCAGGGTTGGCAGTTGTTTGGGTGGTTAGTTGATTTTAGAGTGTTAATCAGGTAAACCCGGTTGATGGTTGGCTAGTTTGGAAGTTGTTTTTAGAGTGTTAATCAAAGGTAAACGGTTTATAGTTGGTTAGTTGGGTAGTTTATTTTAGAGTGTTAAATAAAGGTAAGCAGGGTTGGTAGTTCGTTGGGTGGGTAGTTTATTTTAGAGTGTTAATCAAAGGTAAACGTTTATAGTTGGTTAGTTGGGTAGTTTATTTTAGAGTGTTAATCAAAGGTAAACGTTTATAGTTGGGTAGTTGGGTAGTTTATTTTAGAGTGTTAAAGGTAAGCAGGGTTGGTAGTTCGTTGGGTGGGTAGTTTATTTTAGAGTGTTAATCAAAGGTAAACGTTTATAGTTGGTTAGTTGGGTAGTTTATTTTAGAGTGTTTATCAAAGGTAAACAGGGTTGATGGTTGGGTGGGTAATTTTTTAGAGTGTTCATCAAAGGTAAACAGGGTTGATGGTTGGTTGGGTAGTTTTTTAGAGTGTTAATCAGGTAAATAGAGTTGATAGTTAGTTAGTTGGGTAGTTTATTTTAGAATGTTAATCTATAGCCGCATTTCCACCAAAATTACCAGAACAATTTGTCCCAAGAACTTTTTTCCCCCCAAACCTATTGCTAGCTGCATTTCCATAGCGGTCTAAAGTACCATGAAGATAGTCCGGTGACGTAGGACTGCGCACGACTTTCTAGTTCCCGCTGGATTTCGTCCTCTGCATATAAGCTTAATAAAGCCTGAACCTCATCTTCAGTCCATCGGTCGTATTTTTTAAACTCCATTGTTGATTCGAATAGCAAACAACTCTTTACTGCACACACCACAACAGACTTTAAAAAAACGATGGTTGAAATAAAATGCTGCGTGGAGTCAACCAATCAAAATGCTGCATGAACTCAACAGATCAGCATATTCAGCGCCCAAGTCCCACGCCCAAAAGTTCTGTAACTTTGAAAAAGTACTACCTAGCAGGCAGGTACTTTCAGAGGGGGAATTTTTTACCCAGAACTTCATTTAGACCCTGGTTGAGTACCACCCCAAAGTTCTTAGTTCCTGGGTTAAGTTCCTCCGGTGGAAACGCGGCTAAAGGTAAACAGGGTTTATAGTTGGTTAGTTGGGTAGTTTATTTTAGAGTGTTAATCAAAGGTAAGCAGGGTTGGTAGTTCGTTGGGTGGGTAGTTGTTTCAGAGTGTTAATCAAAGGTAAACGGGGTTGATGGTTAGTTGGGTAGTTTATTTTAGAGTGCTAATCAAAGGTAAGCAGGGTTGGTAGTTCATTGGGTGGGTAGTTGTTTCAGAGTGTTAATCAAAGGTAAACGGGGTTGATGGTTGGTTAGTTGGTTAGTTTATTTTAGAGTGTTAATCAATGGTAAACAGTTGGTGGTTGGGTGGTTAGTTGTTTTTAAGAGTGTTAATCAACGGTAAGCAGGGTTGGTAGTTCGCTGGGGAGGTAGTTTATTTTAGAGTGTTAAGCAAAGGTAAGCAGGGATGGTAGTTGGGTGGGTAGATGTTTTAGAGTGTTTATCAAAGGTAAAAATGGTTGATAGTGGGTAGTTTTATTTTAGAGTGTTAAAGGTAAACGGGGTTGGTAGATTTTTTTTAGTGTTAATCAAAGGTAAACAGTGTTGATAATTGGTAGGGTGTGTAGTTTTTTTTTATGCTGGGTTGGTCGTTTTTTTTTTTTTTTTTAGAGTGTTAACCAAAGGTAATGCAGTAGTTGGGTGTGGTTGGTATTTATTTGTTTGTTTATTTGTTTGTTTTCTTCTAGCTTTTCTATGGTCCTGAGATGCAAATTAGCATATGTTATATTTTCTATGTACAATGCATATGTACCACATTTTTGGGTGCCTTTCTGGTTTTAGTGAATGATGCCTCAAATTGATTTGCTCATTGAGAAAGGTGTGCTATTACTGTTCTGTCCAACGAAATGTATAGTTTTTTGACTGGTGTAGGATAAATTCCAAATTCTATTCCAATAGAACTTTTACTTATTTTTTACTTCTTTTCTCAGGTGTATAATCAAGCTGCAGTAGTGACAGATGTGGCCCACTGCACGTCTCTTGGCTTTGACGTACTGGGCAAACAAGGGTCCAGTGTTGATGCTGCCATAGCCGCTTCCCTCTGCCTGGGCATCATCCATCCCCACACCTCAGGCATCGGCGGGTACGAGCACTAGTTCTGTCTTTAACAACTTTAAAGGGATGGTTCATCCAAAAATGATAATTGGTAAACAGAATCTAAAACATGCTTGTGTGGTTGAGCTGCCATTGACCATATTTGATGAGCTCTATGAAAGTGCGTTGATCAATGTGAATAAAAGTGTAAATTAAATCTGTTTATCATATGAACCGATCATGCCTCTTCCAAAATCTTGGATTAAACTGCTCCATTCATATGGATTACTTTTACAATGTCTTTATGAAAGCATGTTTAAGTGTAAAAGTTTGATGTAATGGACGGTCAATGGATCATTTGTGTGTGAGTAAATGATGACAGAATTACCATTTTTGAGTGAACTAACCATTTAAAGATTACAAGCTAGAGAAAAGTAGAAACAGGGTTCCCACTAACATGGAAAAAACAACATATCATGGGATTTCAAAATTGCAAAATATAATTTATTTATTTTTGCTCTGCTGTAAAATATTTTATATATCTCTATGTGAGTGTTTGTCTAAAGTAAAACTTGCTCAGAAATCAATGTGAAATTGTGTACTATGTCTCCTTAAGTATAACTGTGTAAATATTATTTCAAAAGTCTAACCAGAAATCTTTGTTAAAGGATTTTTTTTTTAAATCCTTATGCGTTAAATCACAAATAACTGGAAAGGTCATGGAAATTCAATGGTCAAAAATTCCAGGAAGTCTAAAGAAGGTTTTATAAGAAGGCATGTGTGCAGGGATAGAGAAATTGATTTTGTGGGTGAGTCATCAAAAACAGTAAATGACTTGCTTTCTTCTCAGTGGTGGCGTGATGCTCGTCCATGACATGCGAAACAATGAGAGCCGGATCATTGACTTCCGTGAGACGGCACCCTCTGGTATTCACGAGGACATGATGTTAAATCTTAATCAAAGGGTAAAGCTTTATTTTGATCTGCTTTCATTTTGGCTTAATGTGCGTCATATGATGATGTTAAAAATCCGAAGCAAATTAATAAGTCCACGTGTTTTCATAAACACAGTATCTGCACTGTGCTCGTTCTACAGTCACTGATGTGTCTCTTTCCCTCTGTTAGTCAGGTCTGTCAGTGGCTGTTCCAGGCATGCTCAGCGGACTACATCAAGCTCATCAGCTGTATGGAAGGTACAGTTGTGTACTCTCACACAGCATGTAGAGTTTTGACTATTGGCATAAAGTTTGGTCTGCAGTTCAGCTTATTTTGACTAGGAACCGCCCACTTAGGCAGAAAGAGGCTTGCACATGTAAAGCAACCAATCACAGGTTACTTTCTCACAAACAATGTGTCCTAACCAGGTGAATCGTATCCAGATTCCAGTGAGAGATACTTTTTCTGTCTGCACTGATCAAACTTACAGCCAATCAGGAACACTGAGTGAGCTGAGGAACATAAAATAGATGCATGAAACACATTTCTCCAGGTGGCTTCTTTTTAAAGTGCCCATATTATGCTCGTTTACAAGTTAATGATTTTATTCTTTGGGGTCTCCTAGAATACATTTACATGATTTAAGTTTTAGAGTTCAAAAAACAACATATTTTTCTAATACTGTACGTTTCTGCAGCACCTTTTTTCACCTTCTGCCTGAAATGTTCTGTCTTAGTTCCTGTCTCTTTAAAGCCCATCCTTTCAATTTACGTTTCAGTGAATGACACGCACAGACCAAAAAACATATGAAAATATGTCAGTAAAACGCATTTCACATGTACACACAGAACAAGCATGAGAGCCTTTTTTTGTGCTGAGCACCGTAATGAGTTTAATAACACTTGCAGCGTGAATCACCGTTCATATCTAGACTGGAGCAAGCATGTTTCAAGTTTTTATGGACATATTTAATCTACTCTAATGCTCCAAATGTCAACCAGCGCCATATATGCACACATATTCAATCACGTCTTCTTAAAATGAAATATATGTGCAGTGGTACGTCTGATCATGAACACGATAACACGATGGATTACTTAAGTAAACAAAACTTTGAAAAAAAAATACAGCAAAGTGCCCCAACTCTAATTTTTTCAAATTTTGTTGTAGGTCTGTGTTTTATTAATCTTGTGTAGGCAGAGCTTCAGACTGATGGCAGAGTAAAGTAACTTGCATTGGCCAAGAACCGCCGAGAGGCCGTGTAACTGACATGTAAAGCAACCAATCGCAGTTCGTTTTGTTCTGCATCATGTTTAGGGGCGTGAAAATGTTAAGTGCATCTAATAAATGATTTATTCAAGAATGCTGTGCAATTTTACTGCAACAATGGTGCTGCAAACTTCACATACTTTTTTTTAAAACCCTGTGTTTAGTTGATCATGGTAAGCGCTCATTGTCGCAGTTGTAAACGCGACGACTTTCTCTTCCATGAGGGGGTTTGGCATCACAACGGCTTTGTTTCCTGGTGGTTTATTGATAATGTACCACAAGTCTCCCTTCCAACCCCCAAGGTGGGTCTTGTTTAGGTGGGTCCTGGAATGGGAAGGTTTGGGAACCCTGGCTTAGAGCGTGTATTGGAATTGTAACATTTGGAATTTTACCATAATGGGTTTTCAGCTTCCGAGGCTTTATGAGCAACTGTAAACCGTATAATATCAGTGCTGTTGGTCTTGGAAGTCCACGCAATGCCCTTGCAGTGAAAAAACAAAACAAAAAAACAGCATCATCTCAAGAGAGAAGAATCACTTACCCAACTGTTTTTTGAGGACAGTCCAAAGCAGCCAGTAGGCGGGCATTATACGAATGTGTTGCATGTAACTACGTCACAGAAATAATAGAAGAACTGCAAACAGGGCGTTTCAGGCAGGTGTTTTCTGTTCAAAATCTGGTCATCCAGTGTTTAGGAATCCACATGATCGAAAATGTCACGTGAGGGTGAAAGATTTCAATGCGCATATTTAGCAACAGTTTCAAGTTGGTCACGCAGATTCGCCATGTTTACCATCAGAAAGCTGCTTTGTTTGAAAGTGACTTCTGTGTGAGCTGTGCTTCATACATTGCTATACTATTGACAGTAGACAATGGACCTTTTTTTTGCCTGTGAAAACGGCATGTTTTAAAGTATCAGTCTTAAAGAAAAACTATGAGCTTGCTAACTTGTAAAACTAGTCTAGGCATTTTATCCACCTGGGGCTGGTTGCATAAACCACTAAGACTAGTCTTACAAGTTAGTCATCAAATTGTTTTGTTCATAACTTTTTTTAAGTCAGTTACATAATGTAGATTGTCCTAATTTGATACTAAATAGTAAGATTGGCTGCCCCTTGACTAACTGCTAGTGGGTCGTACTAGATCTTAAGACACTGTCTTAACATAATGGCTATGTTTATGCAACTGGCAGGAAATGTGACTTCTACTTGTGGTTTTGTGATATTGAGGTTAATTTTTAAGTCCTATATTGTGCACCCACTTGAAGTTGTGCACAAACAAATAGTAGACTTCTTAGTGAGTAATATAAAAGTTATTTTTCATATTTTTATCAATTCTCAATTTAAATGATGGCTAATGGAAAACAGCTTCACATTGTAGCATGTTCCCTCTCCTCTAGAATGTCATGGAAGGATGTCATCACTATGGCTGCAGATGTGGCAAGGAATGGATTCAACATTACGCATGAGCTGGGTGAGCACACAACACACGTGACACAGTAGGGCTGTTGTCATAGTACCAAAAGTTTCAGTAGTCTGTGGCCATACCAGTAAGATTTTGCAGTTCTCTGTACTTATTTCGGTACCAGAGCGAAAACTGTTGAATTATGTACTTTAAATATGTTTGTCCTGTTTTTTCTTGTCCGTTTGTTTTAACTGTTTCAAATTCCTTTGCGCATTTAAGTCCGCCTGTAGTTGTTCATTTTAATCACCAAAATTACATACTATTTAAACGTTTTTCCTATGAAAATAATTTCTTTATGCCTTTAAATAGCTTGAATGTAATGCTACACCCTTGCTTCATTTAGTATACACGGCTATGAATATGCAAATTAGCACCACCTCCACTCTCTCACACCAGCTCAGAAATCCACTCGGTCAACTTTACTGTAGTAAACACTGCACAGTGGCAAGTGGAAATACTGGTTTAATTCAGCCATATATGTTTGAACCAGAAACTGATTCAGAAGAAGTGGAAGAGTGAATTATACAGGCTCATCTCAGTAGAACTATCAGAATGGCAATGCTTTTTATGAATCGCTCTCTACAACATCGGACACATAATATGATGAGCATTTTTCTTGGGTACATTATCAAACAGCTAATAATGTATTGCTAATGTTACACAAACCATGCTCCAGTTCGCAGTCTCAGAGTCAGACAGCTGCCTTCTAACAATCAGTATCCTTACAAATGCTTTGAACAACTTCTACATCTGTGGAGAAAGGCATATAGTTCATCATAACATCATAATATACACTACATTGCCAGAAGTTTTGGGACGCCTGCCTTTACATGCACATGAACTTGAATGACATCCCATTCTTGATCCGTAGGGTTTAATATGGAGTTGGCCCACCCTTTGCAGCTATTATAGCTTCAACTCTTCTGGGAAGGCTTTCCACAATGTTTAGGAGTGTGTTTATGGGAATTTTTGACCGTTCTTCTTGAAGCACATTTGTGAGGTCAGGCAGTGATGTTGGTGAGAAGGCCTGGCTCACAGTCTCCGCTCTAATTCATCCCAAAGGTGTTCTGTCGGGTTGAGGTCAGGCCAGTCAAGTTCCTCTACACCAAACTCGCTCATCCATGTCTTTATGGACCTTGCTTTGTGCACTGGTGCACAGTCATGTTAGAACAGGAAGGGGCCATTCCCAAACATCCTTTGTTCCCACAAAGTTGGGAGCATGAAATTGTCCAAAATGTCTTGGTATGCTGAAGCATTAAGAGTTCCTTTCACTGGAACTAAGGGGCCAAGCCCAACCCCTGAAAAACAACCCCACACCATAATCCCCCTCCACCAAACTATACACTTGGCACAATGCAGTCAGGCAAGTACCGTTGTCCTTGCAGCCGCCAAACCCAGACTCGCCCATCAGATTGCCAGACAGAGAAGTGTGATTGGTCACTCCAGAGAACACGTCTCCACTGCTCTAGAGTCCAGTGGCGGCGTGCTTTACACCACTGCATCCGATGTTTTGCATTGCACTTGGTGATGTAAGGCTTGGATGGAGCTGCTCGGCCATGGAAACCCATTCCATGAAGCTCTCTACACACTGTTCTTGAGCTAATCTGAAGGCCACACAAAGTTTGGAGGTCTGTAGCTATTGACTCTGCAGAAAGTTGGCGACTTCTGCGCACTGTGAGCCTCAGTATGCACTGACCCTGCTCTGTGATTTTACATGGCCTACCACTTCATGGCTGAGTTGCTGTTGTTCCCAATTGCTTCCATTTTGCTTTGATACCACTAACAGTTGACAGTGGAATATTTAGTAGTGAGGAAATTTCACGAATAAACTTATTACACAGGTGGCAACCTATCACATTATCACGCTTGAATTCACTGAGCTCCTGAGAGCGACCCATTCTTTCACAAATGTTTGTAGAAGCAGCATAGTAATGATATGCTAAAGAACGCCCACACGTTGACATGATTGGTTACAACATGTTTGTGATGGTAGGAAATGGGGGGCAATTTCAGACCGCGATTTTGGGACTGTCTTTGGTTTACTGCAGTTGTAAGGAGAAAATACTCAGCAATGGTGTTGACTGATGAATTTGCACATGGTTTGTGTTAAAACATATTAAAAAAACTACATGTAAACAACATTAAAAACTTGATTTTCACCACGGGGGGTCTTTAAATACAGTTTGCAATACAGTGCGGACTATTCTGACTGACTGACTAGCACCTCTGATTGACCATTGCCTTCACGCACTCAACAGATATGATTGTGGTTAGACACATTGCTCAATGCTTGTACAAACAAGCTGTAAATAGAAACCTTTGATGCTCGGAGAGCACTCGCACAAACATGAACGAGAGCGTTTGAAAGCAGCGGTTATCAGTGAATACCGTATATACCCGTACCACCGGTACTGCAGACAATGCTGGTACTGTCAACTCAAAAATTTTTGTTTGGTAGCGACTGGTACCAGTAGTACCAGTACATTTGACAACCCTAGTATGCAGGCTTGGTGATGACAGCCGAAAATAAATTCCTTTTCAGAGTAATCTGTAGTAAGAAAAGTAAATGTGTGAATTTTTGTTTTTATGTTGACTTTAAAGCAGTTTGGTGTAAGTCCCTTCATCTTTCCACAGCTGATGCGTTGTCTAAAGTGAAGGAGCAAAATGTTTCGGATGCATTCAGAAATCTGTTCCTGCCTAAAGGTCAGGCTCCACTCGCAGGATTTTTCAATAAACGGCTGGATTTAGCTGCCATTTTGGACAGGATCGCAGCCAATGGAATCTCAGAGTTCTACAATGGGAATCTGACTCAGGAAATGACATCAGTGGTATGTCTCAAGTGTTACTTTAGTATTATTTATATGCTATTATAATATTTATTAATATTTTTCATTTTTAATTTAAATGCTTTCAAACACTGCCATTTTAACCATTTTGCAGATAATTTCATTGTGCTACCAATAACTAATAGCACAGAACATATTATAATAGTTACATTATTATGTGTTTTTGTGACCAGGTTCAAGCTAAAGGAGGTGTGCTGACAGAGGATGATTTCAAAAACTACTCCACTATCATAGAGAAGCCACTGCAAACTCTTTACCAGGGTAAATACCCATTTCATGTCAAGTTTATACCAAGCAGCTGTAAAAGACCCTATAGATCTTTAAAATTTTGTCTGTTGCAGTTTATTACTTGATTAATTGCAGTAGTTTAGGTCTCTGTTGACCTTCATAGATGTGAAGCAGAAACTCCAAACTGTAGAGCAATAAAAACTTCTGCTTTAGCCTGTATCAATTTCTTTAGTGCACAATTGTTATTGCTATTTCACTTCTCAGAACTGGATGGACAAGAATTGCAGGTGGAGGTTCAGCAGTATTTTGTAAAGTACGCAATAGTCATTCTTAGGTAAAGATAACGGTATGGAAATTGACTGAATTAAAAGTTAAAGTAGTCCATTTAAAGAAAATACTAAAAAATATTATAGTAACTGATATTACATGTACTTAAGTACCAAAAGTACAAAGGTATGCATAAATAATGGGCCGGCTCATTAAAGCATAAAGTATGTAGTTCCATTTCTGACTCCTGATTGGATGATCTGTATTTGAAGCCGTTGTAAAACGCACACCTGTAACCACACATTATATGTTAATGTGCCAAGTTCCTGTCTTGTTTGGCGACCCTGAACAAAGTACAGTTGACTAATGAAATTTTATATATTTCTTACGAGCGCCATTTTTTCTGTTGTACTCACTATAATGATTTCTCCTGGCTTATATAACTGCACACTCAATTAAAAAATTAATTTTACCAAGGGTGCGGCAACTAGACTTTGTTCAAGGTACAATTTCCTCAAAAAATCCACCACAGCACAATCAAGAATCCCATATACAGACCAAAGATATTCACCCAATATTACTTTTGGGGTAAGATAAATAATCTTATTTCAAACCAAAAAACAAGATTATTTTGTTTACCCCATTGGCAGATTATTTTGCTTGTTTTAAGTAAAAACTCACTTAATTTTGACTTATTTTTCTGAAAACAAGACAATAGTTTTTACTTGTCTAGAAAATGCTTCTTGATTTAAGAATTTTTTCATATTTTGGACTTGAAACATTTTTTGCAGTGTCAACTATAGACATTCCCATATCTACATACACACACTTTACATTTGCATGTTTAGCTTCAATTTTAATTACATACATAACCAATTTGCTCACCTTACTTATAAAAACAACTCCAAATTCATGTTCAAACCACATGGCACAAAAATGTTTAATCTTCTCGCATTAAAAAGTTGATGAGTTGATTATTGCCTTATGAAAACACCATTAGTTATATTTAGACTAGACTACAGACTGCTTGTCTTTTCTTCAAGTCATTGATGGCTCATTTCTCCAGTGAGATCAACACCCGTCTCGACAGTCTTAAGTGCTTCAGCAGTATTTTAATTGAAAGGTTCACAGTGCTTTGCCTTACATTCCTCTGTCAGGCCACCAGGTGTTTGTTCCTCCTCCACCCCATGCGGGAGCCGCCCTCCTCTCCGCTCTCAACATCCTGGAGGGATTTAACATCACAAGCCAGGTGTCCAGGAGCCAAATTTACCACTGGATAGCTGAGGTACTACAGCGCTTTAACTCACTTCACATTACATGTGATTTATTGCTTATAATAATCAGATTATTGTCTGCTTGCTCTTTCCATTATGTGTTTTGCGCTGACTAAAGAGTTTCCTCTTCTATTAGATGCAGGCTTTTATGATATGCTTTACTCTGTGTTAACATCTTTTTTTATACCCAGGTTAAGTGAATTTGAGTTTTTGCCTAGTTGAGCTGGTTGTGATTGACACTGTGAGGTGGAAAACAAAATTTGAGCTGATTTACAAATAGTATGTGTGTGTATATATGTATATATGTATGTAGTATTTTTAGGGGATTTTACGGTACTAAATTATAGTAATGCAGTAGTTATAATCACTTTTTGAGCATGAACCTAAAAAAAAAGGAAATTTCTAACTTAAACTTCATAAATCTGGAATGTTTTGGACTTAAATTTGGTCTCTTTTTAAAGATGACACTTGGCAGATTATTGCTGAAGTGAAAAAGTGATAAAATTTTACATTTAATGTTATGAAAAATGAACAAAAATACCATTTTCAATTTTACATTATGAAATATATATTTTCCAAAACATGTTTTACTCTAAAACTGTGATAAAATCAAAGCCATAAATCTAAACAAGCTGTGTTCCAAATTTGAGGTTGATATCTCAAAAAATTAGCTTTCAGTAAGATTTTGTTTGTGCGCAGTACCAAATGTTTCCACTAGATGAAATTCATCTTCCGTTCATTTCCAATGCACTCATTTTTGACTGCGAACAATACAAGTGTGACTATTTTTTTCAGGACCATTTAACCTTTTCAAATCATGATTTTTTTTGTTTGTTTGTTTTTTTTGCTCACAAAGCAAGTGCCAAAACCTGAAATAAAAAAACTAAACATAAAATTTTGGGGGTTTTTCAAAATTGACCAAACAGCATCAGGGCTAATATTGTATTTTATTTCAGTTGATGTTAAAATTGTTTCAGGTCATTCCCTTTTTTAATGGTTTTAGTAATAACCCTGGTGCACAGCAGCGCTCAGGCTCATGTAATATTGTTTAAATATTCCTGTGTGTTTCATTTGCTCAACATGTAGTCACTGAAGATTGCATTGTCTCAAGCCAGTGGACTGGGAGACTCCATGTTTGATTCCTCTGTTTCTGAGTTGGTGGCAGAGATGCTAAGGTGAATATTGAGCCAAAATTGTTCAAACAATAATTACACTCAAAAAATGTTTTCTAATTGTGTGCGTTTCGAGGCAGTGATCAGTTTATTCATAGTAATTTTCTTTTTTTTGTTTCAATGACATTGGCTTAACATTCACTGTCTTTGACAGTAAAACCCGGGCCGCTGTTCTCCGCCAAATGATCAGCGATTCGCTTGCGTCACCCGCCGAACATTACGTCCCATCATACGAGGTGCAGGAGGGTGCTGTTGCCAGCCAGCTCATGATCATGGGCACTGATGACTTGATAGTGTCTGTTATGAGGTGGGTTACATTACAAGGCTGTAAGAGAGTGTTTTTATATACAGTCAAACCAAAATTTATTCAGACACCTTGAACATTTCATTCATTATTACAGTTTATTCATTATAGTTTAAAAAAATGGTATTTAAAGGTGCCCAAGAATGCTTTTTCACAAGATGTAATATAAGTCTAAGGTGTCTCCTGAATGTGTCTGTGAAGTTTCAGCTCAAAATACCCCATAGATTTTTTTTTAATTAATTTTTTTAACTGCCTATTTTGGGGCATCATTAACAATGCACTGATTTACACTCGGCGCCGCCCCCTTAAATCGCGTGCTCCCTGCCACACGAGCTGTCGACTATATTACAGCGCATTTACAAAGTTCACACAGCTAATATAACCCTCAAATGGATCTTTACAAGATGTTCGTCATGCATGCTGTATGCATGCTTCGAATTATGTGAGTAAAGTATTTATTTGGATGTTAAAGTTTTATTCTGAGTGAATTTGAGGCTGTCCTCCGTGGCTAACGGCTAATGCTACACTGTTGGAGAGATTTATAAAGAATGAAGTTGTGTTTATGAATTATACAGACTGCAAGTGTTTAAAAAATGAAAATAGCAACGGCTCTTGTCTCCGTGAATACAGTAAGAAACGATGGTAACTTTAACCTCTTTTAACAGTACATTAGCAACATGCTAACGAAACATTTAGAAAGACAATTTATCTATCATGGATTATGTCAGTTATTATTGCTCCATCTGCCATTTTTCGCTGTTGTTCTTGCTTACCTAGTCTGATGATTCGGCTGTGTGCAGCTCCAGACGTTAACTGGCTGCCCTTGTGTAATCCCTTTCATAATGTTGGGAACATGGGCTGGCATTATGCAAATATTGGGGCGTACACCCCGACTGTTACGTAACAGTCGGTGTTATGTTGAGATTCGCCTGTTCTTCGGAGGTCGTTTAAACAAATGAGATTTATATAAGAAGGAGGAAACAATGGGGTTTGAGACTCACTGTATGTCATTTCCATGTACTGAACTCTTGTTATTTAACAATGCCAAGGTAAATTCAATTTTTGAATCTAGGGCACCTTTAATAAAATATGACAAGATCTCAGAGTTAAACTGTGTCAGAAAAATGAATCTTAATTATGTCAGATAACACTTAAGCAAAACATGGTCAGGTCAAAGTGTCTGAATCATTGTTGGTTCCAAATTTTTTATCAGTTTTACTGGTAGTCCACAGTATGAAGAATTGTTGGGTATAATATGTCACAGTTTACTTTATTTTGCTATCCTCACTTGCATAAATGAACTACAGTGTCCTGCACCCACTAGTAAAAATATATATAAAATATCTGAAAAATGTTTGGTTTGACTGTATGTAATGCCCTATAGTGTGCAGTCCTGCTCCTGTTGGGCCAGCTGAGTCTATCTCCAATCCTAAGTAAACATAGTGACATAGGATCACTAGAAACTTACAGGCAAGTGTGTTGAAGCTGGAAAATAGCCCTCCAGAAGCAGGATTGGACACCCCTGACTTATGCTAAACAAATTGTTGAATTACATTCATGAATAATTTAATTTACACTTTGTTCCTAGCTCGCTAAACCGGCCGTTTGGAAGTCGTATTGTGACTCCCTCTGGGATTCTCCTTAACAGTCAAATTCTGGACTTCTCTTGGCCCAATAAATCCCATGGCTCAGCAGCATTCAATCAGGTACGCTAGGATGCCTACGCATGGCAAAAACGGGCACACGCTTTACCAAACCTTGTCATTTCGCTTTTGAATGATTTTTATTTTCTGCATTTTTTTTTTGTAATTAAAATGTCATCCTGTTTTGCCATTTGGTTTAAAAGGTGCTGTAACTTCTATAATAAACTGACAACCTTAAAAACCTTTTCCATAATCGGAGGTAAATATATAAGATTTCTAATGTTTTTAAAATAAGTCTCTTCTGCTCACCAAGGCTGCATTTATTTGATTAAAAATAGAAGAAAAAACATTAATATTGTGAATATTATTACAATTTTAAATAACTGTTTTCTATGTGAATGTTGTAAAATGTAATTTATTCCTGTGATCAAAGCTGAATTTTCAGCATCATTACTTCAGTCTTCAGGGTCACATGATCCTTCAGAAATCATTCTTATTTGCTGATTTGATGCTCAAGAAAAATGTATTATTATTATTATTATCAATGATGAAAACAGTTGTGTACAATTTTTTTGTCAGGATTCTTTAATGAATAGAAAGTTCGTAAGGACAGCATTTATTTGAAATAGAATCTTTTGTAATAATCTTTTGTTTGTCTTTTTTTGTCACTGTTGATCAATTTAATGCATCCTTGCTGAATAAAAGTATTAATTTCTTTAATTAAAAAAAAAAAAAATCTTACTGACCCCAAACATTTGAACGGTAGTGTATGTTACAAAAGCTTTCTATTTATAACTTTCTATTCATCAAAAAATCCTGACAAAATCGTACGCAACTGTTTTCAACATTGATAATAATAATAAATGTTTCTTAAGCATCAAATCATCATATCAGAATGATTTCTAAAGGATCATGTGACATTGAAGACTGGAGTAATGATGCTGAAAATTCAGCTTTGCATCACAGGAATAAATTATATTTTATATTTATATTATATATTATATTTAAAATATATTCAAATAGAAAACATTTATTTTAAACTGTAATTGTCACGGTCAGCAGAAGACTGAAGACTAGATATAAAAACGTAAGGGGGTTTTATTAATCAGAGAGGGTAGGTACAACAGTGTGTATAACACACACAACAACCAACAGTGAACTGAGAAGAAAACGGAACTTAAGTACTGATTCAAACTAGATAATTAAACAAACACAGATGAACTCTACAAACTCATAATGACAGTGACCATAGCAACTAGGAAGTGGAATACAAACAAAAGAAAACAGAAACTGAGGAAATACAAACTAAAAAGTCCAAGAACTGAGCTAAACTGAACATAATGGTGACAGTTATTACTGTATTTTTTTATTTTTTATTTTAATATAATAAGTGCAGCCTTGGTGAGCACAAGAGACTTCTTTTTAAAAACATTACAAAATCTAACAGATCCCAAACTTTTGAATGGCAGTGTAAATGAAGGTGCCACAGTGTCATACACACAAATACATACTTTCTCATAAGGGTAGAGTAAGGGAACGTTGTTAATCGATTAACAGGTTTTTACCATAGTATTTTTAGTCTTCTACTGTTAAAGGGTTGAAAATGAAAAATATGTCATTAATGACTCACCCTCATGTCGTTCCAAACCCGTAAGACCTCCGTTCATCTTCGGAACACAGTTTAAGATATTTTAGATTTAGTCCGAGAGCTTTCTGTCCCTCCATTGAAAATGTATGTACGGTATACTGTCCATGTCCAGAAAGGTAATAAAAACATCATCAAAGTAGTCCATGTGACATCAGTGGGTTAGTTAGAAGTTTTTGAAGCATCGAAAATACATTTTGGTCAAAAAATAACAAAAACTACGACTTTATTCAGCATTGTCTTCTCTTCTGGAATCCTTTCCATTGAATCCTTTCATCTGTCGGCGTTGGTAATGCACTTTTACGTCGCCGTGGTTGTTTTTGGCGATTAGGACATCCGCGACATGCACACTTGCACACCATTTTAAAAAATATAGCAATACCAAAATACAAACAATGTAGAATAGCTTGAATACAGCGTGCGTCTCCCTCAGACTGTAAACGAAGCTTGGGCGTACCAGATAACACGTCAGCAGCGTCACTGTGGAGTCGTGAACCACACTCCGGAGCAGAAGGGGGCGGTAATGCACCAATAAGCTGGATGCCAACCGCCATAAAACAGGAAAGAAGAAGAAGAAGAAGCGGAGTCGTGAATGCGGATTGACAACAGACCCGGAAGAGAATACAATGCTGAATAAAGTCGTAGTTTTTATTATTTTTGGACCAAAACGTATTTTCGATGCTTCAAAATGTCGTGGATGTCCTAATCGCCAAAAACAACCACGGCGACGTAAAAGTGCATTACCAACACCGACAGATGAAAGGATTCAGTGGAATCAATTTAATGGAATCAATTCAATGGAAGGGATTCCAGAAGAGAAGACAATGCTGAATAAAGTCGTAGTTTTTATTATTTTTGGACCAAAATGTATTTTCGATGCTTCAAAATGTCGCGGATGTCCTAATTGCCAAAAACAATCACGGTGACGTAAAAGTGCATTACCAACGCCGACAGATGAAAGGATTCAATGGAAGCAATTCAGTGGAATCAAATCAATGGAAGGGATTCCAGAAGAGAAGACAATGCTGAATAAAGTCATAGTTTTTGTTATTTTTGGACCAAAATGTATTTTCGATGCTTCAAAAACTTCTAACTGACCCTCTGATGTCACATGGACTACTTTGATGATGTTTTTATTACCTTTCTGGACATGGACAGTATACCGTACACACATTTTCAATGGAGAGACAGAAAGCTCTCAGACTAAATCTAAAATATCTTAAACTGTGTTCTGAAGATGAACGGAGGCCTTAGGGGTTTGGAACTTAATGAGGGTGAGTCATTAATGACATAATTTTCATTTTTGGGTGAACTAACCCTTTAAGATTGCAATAATTTTTTCAGTAAGTGATGTCTGTCAGGATTGTAACATGCTGCATGTTATCATCAGCGTAACAGCGTCGAGCCGGGCAAGAGGCCGGCCTCTTTCCTGACGCCCGTGGCCGTGAGACCATCCTTAGGGCTGTGCGGCACCTACATCGCTCTGGGCTCCTCTAACGGCGACCGCGCCCTGAGTGGCATCGCTCAGGTCAGTCCTCATTGCTGTGTAGAAGTACTCTAGCACATTTCTTTAAAGTACTGACCTCAGTGACTAACCGCTTATTCTGGTGTGTTTTTGCAGGTTTTGATTAATGTTTTGTCATCACGCAAAAACATGAGTGACAGTGTGTCGTACGGGAGACTCCATCCTCTCATCCAGAACAACACCCTCCTGCTGGACTGTAAGTTAAAAAACTATTATATTACTACCATTCAATAGTTTGGGGTCTGTAAATTTTTTGAATGTAAAAACAGTAATACTGTGAAATATTATTACAATTTAAAGTAACTGTTTTCTATTGTAATATATTTTAAAATGTAATTTATTCCTGTGCTAAGTATACATTTACATATTTATGTGCTAAATAAAAATACCCTGCAATTGTACTTTTGGTATACTTAAAGTCTGCTAAATTGGAACAGCTAATTTTGTACTTAATCCACTTTAATTGTGCGGAAGTAGTGCTGAGGTCCAACTAAAGATATACTTTATATGTCAATGGATTTGAAGTATACTTAGTATGAAATAAATGTATTTTAAATAGATTTTGGCATAGTTTTTTTTTTTTTTTTTTAAACTAGGGTCCACATTAATTCTTCTTTTATCTGTCCAGCTAATTTTCTGGAGGCAGATGTGATGTCTCTGATACAGAAGGGCCATGATGTGCAGAAGGTGGACATCATCTCGCTGGTGGAAGGAACCCGCAGGACCAACGACCTGATCATCGGCGTGAAGGACCCGCGCAGCACCGACGCCTCTGCGATGTCCATGTCCATGCCCTAGATTCACACACATTCACACGCTCTGGAGTTTGTAGATGGTCGCAGTCATACTGTTTGTGCACTAAATGGGCTGGTTATGAGGTTGTAAAGTCCTAAGGACAGAGTAAAGCGAGTAAACACTCCTCTTAAGGAAAATAGATGGAAATGAGCCACAAACACAGAGAAAAACAGCTTGCATGCGCACATGATAATGACAGCTTGTGAAAGGCAGTAAGACTGCAGTGTTTTTCATTATTTACCTAAAGATTTCAAGAACTACACTTCATGACACTGGTATGTTATCACGCAAGACAGGATTGTGATATAGTTTGAGCATGTAAACTGCTCTGACACATACAGTACCTGTCAAAACATTTGGACATGACTACTCATTATTTACTGAGGCATGAGAATTATGCATTGATGAGAAAATAGAGCTGCACGATTCTAGCAAAATTGACATAATTTTTTTAAACAGATGATTCTAAATAGACAACTAAAATAACGTCATTTACTAGAGATTCTGACAAAATGTTAATTTAGCTGTAGTCTATTTAAAAATATTTAATTAATTTGAATACTTCTTTTAATCGGTTGAATGAATGATTCATTAGGTGCTTTCAATTTGAAGTGGCGCTGCATGGATCGATCAGTGTATGACATCAAAGTATCCCGAGAGCCATTAGAGAGTAGATGGCTTGGTACGGTATGCTTTCGAATCGCTCTCGCGGTACTTTGATAATATACACCGATCAATCTGCGCTGCGCAGCGCCGCTTCAAGTCAAACACACCTAATGGCTCGCTCAAAAAGACTTAACTTGTTTCATTATTGAATGAATCAGTGTTTTTGAAGAATCTCTTGAATGAATGATTCAATGACTCACTCATAAATACTTCACTTGTTTCATTACTGAATGAATCAGCATTTCTGAAGAATTTCTTGAATGAATGATTCAATGACTCACTCATAAATACTTCACTTGTTTCATTACTGGACGAATCGGCTTTTTGAACAAATCTCTTGAATGAATGATTCAATGACTCACTCATAAATACTTCACTTGCTTCATTACTGGATGAATTGGCTTTTTGAGCAAATCTCTTGAATGAATGATTCAATGACTCACTCATAAATACTTCACTTGTTTCATTACTGAATGAATCAGCATTTTTGAAGAATCTCTTGAATGAATGATTCAATGACTCACTCATAAATACTTCACTTGTTTCATTACTGGACGAATCGGCTTTTTGAACAAATCTCTTGAATGAATGATTCAATGACTCACTCATAAATACTTCACTTGTTTCATTACTGGACGAATTGGCTTTTTGAACAAATCTCTTGAATGAATGATTCAATGACTCACTCATAAATACTTCACTTGTTTCATTACTGAATGAATCAGCATTTTTGAAGAATCTCTTGAATGAATGATTCAATGACTCACTCATAAATACTTCACTTGTTTCATTACTGGACGAATCGCCTTTTTGAACAAATCTCTTGAATGAATGATTCAATGACTCACTCATAAATAATTCACTTGTTTCATTACTGGACGAATCGGCTTTTTGAACAAATCTCTTGAAAATGATTCAATGAATCACTCATAAATACTTCACTTGCTTCATTACTGGATGAATTGGCTTTTTGAGCAAATCTCTTGAATGAATGATTCAATGACTCACTCATAAATACTTCACTTGTTTCATTACTGAATGAATCAGCATTTTTGAAGAATCTCTTGAATGAATGATTCAATGACTCACTCATAAATACTTCACTTGTTTCATTACTGGACGAATCGGCTTTTTGAACAAATCTCTTGAATGAATGACTCAATGACTCACTCATAAATACTTCACTTGTTTCATTACTGGACGAATTGGCTTTTTGAACAAATCTCTTGAATGAATGATTCAATGACTCACTCATAAATACTTCACTTGTTTCATTACTGAATGAATCAGCATTTTTGAAGAATCTCTTGAATGAATGATTCAATGACTCACTCATAAATACTTCACTTGTTTCATTACTGAATGAATCAGTGTTTTTGAAGAATCTCTTGAATGAATGATTCAATGACTCACTCATAAATACATCACTTGTTTAATTACTGGATGAATCGGCTTTTTGAACAAATCTCTTGAATGAATGATTCAATGACTCACTCATAAATACATCACTTGTTTAATTACTGGATGAATCTGCTTTTTGAACAAATCTCTTGAATGAATGATTCAATGACTCACTCATAAATACTTCACTTGATTCATTACTGAATGAATCAGCATTTTTGAAGAATCTCTTGAATGAAGGGTTCAATGACAAATACATTTAAAAAGTCTCTTGTCGCCACCTACTGGTGTAAAGATGTAACTGATACAATATTTATTTGAAGCGTCAAGTTAATTTCAAAAGATGATTTGCTCAATTTTGATCGCTACCGTAGACATCAGTGTTTATATCAGAACTATAAACTTTAATCCCAGTACATTTGTGATAATTTGAATTATTGTAACAGAAATAATGATAGGGTGTGGTTAGAAAGACAGTTTGTGAAGCTGTTTCAGACCTTAACATGACAACTGCTCTCTATGGATCAGCAGAAGCACTAATGCAGATTTGAAAGTTTGCTGTGATCAAAGGTTTAATAGATGCAGGCGAATCACTGTCATTTAGGAATAAAATTGCATTGGTGTTTGAATCGAGATTGCGATCTTTTAACGATTAATCGCGCAGCTCTACCTGTTGAAAAATGTTGAACAACTCTAAATATTTAAGCGTATTCCTTTATCCAGAGTTCAGCTTAGCTCACTTCTCTCAAAAAACTTCATCATGGGATGCTTACAAAACGATAAATAAACCATATTGAAGATGTTCCAGGTATGCTGGACTCACGTTGTCTGCTTTCCCTTCACACTCAGCTGGATTTATAAGAAACATACTCATTAAAGTGTGTCCAAACTTTTAACTTGTACTGTATATTTCAGTAAGTCTTTTTTATTAATTGCTAGTTCCTTGAGGATTGTGTAGGAATATGCTTTATGCGAATGACTCCACGGGTAGAAAAAGGAAAATGAAAGGATTTTTTTCATGTCTTGCAAGGTCTCCTGATCTGAAGTCTTCATGAAGGAGTAGCTTCAGAAATATGTGTAGCTGTTAGGCCTGCATGAAGATTGAATGAAAGTGAAGTTGACATTCTTGCATTGACAGACAGTGTACTGTAAATGCTACTGTTTACAAATTAATTGTGTTGTATATTATTTATTGATTATATTAGAGGGTTTGGTGGTAACAAAATGGTAAATATATAGTCTTGTTTTATTAGCCAATCAAAAGGGAAATTACCTAAAATGAATGAAGCTAAGAGAAGGTCACTTGTAAAATATGAGGCAAATAAGATGGATTTTCCTACAGGTATGTGTGTCATACGCTTTCATAAGCAATTTAATATATGCTATAATTGTTATTTGGTTCAACCGTTTTTATTTTAAATTGTTAATGTCAGTTTGCTGATGTAATTTTAATTAATTTTCTCTTTTATGTATAAACAGTGAAATTCATGTCTTGAATGTTTGCTACGCACATCATTTTCTTCTGAGAGTGAGAGACAATCAGTTGACTTTATGACAGTGATTTTAGTGATTTTTTGTTTTTTTTTGTTGCCACAACTGATCATAATTGCACTGTAACAGCGTTACTGTTGTGCTTAGTAGCTTTACAATGAGAGTGACCAGGATGAAGAATAAATATTTATATGTAGTGTAGGCCTAGTTTCGTTGCATTATTGTTTTGGTGCTCCTGCCTCCTGTTGCTTTAACCCTTGTGCGCTCTTCATTTGGGAAGTACACTCAGGGTCTTTGGGGTCTCAACAAAATGTAATTTTGTAACAATATAATTGTTTTTTTTTGTTTTTTTTAAACAAATGTAAGCTGTTTATTAATGTTTTTACTCAACATTTGTACAGTTTTTGGAGGATTTATCATATTTTTTAAAAACAGCTTTTTATGTAAATTTCACTTTATAAAAGACCCACATTTCTGACTTTCATTCATGGGGATAACATGAATAATTTTTGCCCATCTTTTGAAAAATGCAGTTTCAAAATTTCAAATCATTTTTACCAGTAGATGGCTGCAGAGCTCCACTATTTGCTGTGCTATTTGACTAACTAAAGACATCTTTTCACAAGTATTTTTCAGTTGGATTCATATCTAAATATTATGAAATCACAATTATAACAATAAAAGCTACTTTTTGTCAAAGTTTAGTATTTTTGTAATAAAAAAAAATCAGTTTTTCAATATTGTTACATTATGATGAGACCCTACTTAGAAAATAGACAAAATTCATCCTCAAAAACATTTTTGAAAAACTTATTTTTTTTTTTCAGTACAAAAAAATGCTAAACTTTGACAAAATGTAATTTTTATCATCATAATTGTGATTTCATAATATTTAGATATGAATCCAACATTTATAGATAAAATGAAGCCTCCTGTAATTCTGTGATCAAACAACTTCCCTTGTGGGGGCCCGAAGTGTCCAAGATGAAATCCTTCATTCCGAAGGGCCCTTTTAGTCACTTCGGTTTGGAACAACCCTTCAATTGGCGGCCATAGCACAGCAAATAGTGGAACGCACCGGAGTTTGTTGCGTTTGTTGGATCTCAGACGACCAAACAGCGATTAAACATTTACTGATCCGACCAATGCCAAAGTTATCACACCTATCCAACAAATCCAACAGACGAGTGCGGTGTGAACTGAAACAGCTTACCCGCATTTAGGTTGGCGGGTGTTTTCAAGCCCTAAAAGCCTGCCCTGTACACCAAAACTACCCACATTTTTCTTTCCGCTGCCCCAAATTCCTGCAGAGTTTGGGCAAAAAGTTTGGAACCACTAAGATTTTTAATGTTTTTAAAAGAAGTTTCACTACCAAGGCCATTTATTTAATTAAAAATACAGTAAAAAACAGTAATATTGTGAAAATTATTCAATTTAAAATAATGTACTATTTAAATTATTTCAAAGTAATTTATTCCTGTGATGCATGAATTTTCAATCGTTGTCTTCAGTGTCAAGATCCTTAGAAATCATTCTAAATGTGATTTGGTCAAGAAACTTTTATATTTTCAAGTGAAAACATTTGTGTACTTTTTTTTTTCAGGATTCCTTGATGAATAGAAATAAAAAGCATTTATCTGTACAAAGCTTTTGTATAACCGTTCAAAAGTTTGGGTCAGTAAGAAAATTTTTTTGAAAAGAAATAAAGAAATTACTTTTTTCAGCAAGGATGCATTATATAAATGGCAGTGACATTTATAATGTTACGATATGATAAACTGTTCTTTTGAACTTTCTATTCCAAAAACTGAAAAAAATATTGCACAATTTTGTATATGTACACATTAAAGTTTCTTAAAAACATATTAGAATGATTTTGAAGGATCATGACATGAAGACTGGAGTAATGATGCTGAAAATTCAGCTTTGTCACAGGAAAAATTACTTTGTGAAATATATTAAAAAAAAAAAAAAAAAAACACTGTATTTTTAATTATTTTGAAACTTCTTTTACAAAATTATATTTTGTTGTACATTTACATTCCAATAAAGGTTATTGATGACATTTTGAGGAGGTGGGGTAGACCCCTGGCACGGTGCTTTTGTCCTTAAGCATTTTTTTTCATTACATTACTTTTACTTTTATACTTTAAGTAGTTTTGAAAAGTACTTTTACACTTTTACTTGAGTAAAAAGCTTGAGTTGATTTCTTCTACTAATACTACTTCTACTTGAGTATTGAATGTGAATACTTTTGACACCACTAAAAACAAGATATCACTCCAATTTTTTTTTAAATTTGTAGATCTAGAAAGTGTTAACAACTGTACAAAGTTTCATGTTATTCGGACAAAATAAAGAACAAATGTCGTTTGGGGTCTAAAAAGACCCTCTAAGGGTTAAATATGCTAGATTTGCTTATGCAAGCTATCACTGGAAAGGACTTGTATAGATATAAATTCTAAATTATTTTTAAATAAATGGGCCCCATAAAGGCTCAGAGAGTTAAACCTATCACTGAACATAATTTAAAAACGTCACAGTCTAATGAAAGCGAATTAACTGAGAAAACTAAACGCCCAGACAAAAAGAAATAAGATGATAAAACAATGTTAAAAAGCTCTTCGTTATGGACTCATAAATTACTAAGAAACTACTAGTGTAATGCATTAAGATATTTATTTCATGTAACGTATAATGTAGCCTATATGAAGCTAAAATGCAAAATGTAATTTTTAAAGACAAAATTAATCTGTTATCATATTCAGCAAAGTGGTCACTACTCCAAAAAGAAAAAGCGGAACCTGTGTCTTTCAGGCGACCGTTCACTTCCGGTCATCTACGTCCGCCCCTTCGGTCACTCGTGTTTTGTGCTGGTGATCTTTCTGTCACAATATTTTTGTGATCAAACCTGCTCCTGCGTACTGGACGGTAGAGCGGACACGAACGCTCGGTCCCGTACAGCGCGGACGCGCGCACAGCCCTGAACTTACGTGCACAACGGCCTCGAGAACGCGCCGTTAGCGTCTGTTAGCATATACCTGTTTACTGCAGTAAAACCACTCCTCATGGACTGACAACGGTGAGATTTTACCTCCTCATTACTTCATAGGAACATTAGTATGAAATTAGCACGCAAATGTGTACAGTGCATGGAGGGAACACCCTTTTATTGGTGTGATAGTGACCAGTGAGGCTCTCTATGTTTGTGTAGCTAATACATTAGCCTGAGTGAGGTTAACTCATTATAATAATGCAGGTATTCGTTACGGTGTTATTGCTAGGATTACATGTACCAGATATGAGCTTTAAATTCATTATAATGTTGTATTGTTTGACTTACGCGTAGGTGATGTGGTTTGTCTTTGTTTTGATATTGCTAATGCTAATGCTAGAGAAATTAACCCATATGAAGCTCTTGAGTAAAGTCATCAATAATTGCAAGGATAATAATGTACGAGGTGTTGTGTATTAGATATTTCACAGTTACAGTGTGGTCAGTTTGCAGTAAAACTCCTCTCAGTATTACTAAAGGCACCTCATACCAATATTTGACATCTCATCAGAAGTGCCACAGGAGTTATCATAAAGTATCATTGTTGTTTCACTCTGTTCTTCGAGTTGCTGATATCTTATTTGATAAAGAAACTTTGTGTAGTCTTGGTAGTCTCGCTAACAAATAATCAAAGTACTAAAATAAAAACGGTTTCTATGGCGTATATATCAAAGTATCATAGTATTACCACTTTTTTTATAGGGCTGGTTATTGTTACACATTAAAGTACATAACAGGGTTTCCTCATAATATAACTAACATTCAGTCACTGCTTCCTGTTGTGTTGCTTTATTGTGTATTATAAAATACTTCATGAAGTTGTTTTATCATTTTCTGTTTAGGGGATAATGGCATGAATGGCATCGATTTACTTAATAAAAAAAATAAAAATAAAAAAAAGCATAAAAATTGCAATTGATACATAAAAAATTTAGTTTTCCATTATAAGCTTGATTTTTTTTTATTTTTTTTTATTTCTCACAAATGTTTGGGTGATGCAACTCTCCTGATTTCATAATGAAGAAAAAAGCCTTATTAAAAGAATCAAACCTAGTATTCTTGCGCAGTCACACCCCTGCAGACTCTCATGACTGTGTCAAGGTCAGTAAGTCTTTTAAAAGATCAAAGCGTTTGACCTTTTTATGACGAAGCAAGGTCATGTGCTCTGACTCTTCAAGAACATAATATTTATGAATTAATAAAAATAAATATTCTTTACCTTGAAGGTATTTTTTAAAACAAAGTAATGATTAAGAAGTATGTACGCTACCGCTCAAAAGTTTTAGTGTTTTTGAAAAGTCTCTTAAAGGGTTAGACCTTTGTTCATCTTCAGAACACAAATAAAGATATTTTTGATGAAATCCGATGGCTCAGTGAAGCCTCTATAGACAGCAATGGTACTTCCTCTCTCAAGATCAATAAAGGTACTAAAAACATATTTAAAACAGTTCATTTGAGTTTGGTGGTTCTACCTTAATATTATAAAGCGATGAGAATACTTTTTGTGCACTAAAAAAAACAAAATAACAACTTTTCAACAATATAGTGATGGCCGATTTCAAAACACTGCTCCAGAGTTTTACGAATCGAATCAATGATTCGGAGTGCCAAAGTCGTGATTTCAGCAGTTTAGCCGTTTGACAGGAAATCCGAATCACTGATTCGATTCGTAAAGCTCCGATACAGTGTTTTGAAATCGGCCATCACTATATTGTTGAAAAGTTGTAATTTTGTTTTTTTGATGCAAAAAAGTATTCTCGTCGCTTTTTAATATTAAAGGAACACTCCACTTTTTTTGAAAACAGGCTCATTTTCCAACTCCCCTAGAGTTAAACAGTTGAGTTTTACCATATTCGAATCCATTCAGCCGATCTCCGGGTCTGGCGGTACCACTTTTAGCATAGCTTAGCATAGTTCATTGAATCTGATTAGACCGTTAGCATCTCGCTCAAAAATGACCAAAGAGTTTCAATATTTTTCCTGTTTAAAACTTGACTCTTCTGTAGTTACATCGTGTACTAAGACCGACGGAAAATGAAAAGTTGCAATTTTCTAGGACCGATATGGTTAGGAACTATACTCTCATTCCGCCGTAATAATCAAGGAACTTTGCTGCCGTACCATGAGTGCAGCAGGTGCAATGATATTACACAGCGGCTGTGACCCCCTGCTTGCACAGGGAGCATGCCTTGCAAACATGGAGACATTTGTGAGAGACTGCGTAGTATCATTGCGCCTGCTGCACCCATGGTATAGCTACAAAGTTCCTTGATTATTACGCCGGAATGAGAGTATAGTTCCTAGCCATATCAGCCTAGAAAATCGCAACTTTTCATTTTCTGTTTTCTTAGTACACGATGTAACTACAGAAGAGTCAAGTTTTAAACAGGAAAAATATCGAAACTCTTTGGTCATTTTTGATCGAGATGCTAACGGTCTAATTCAGATTCAATGAACTATGCTAAGCTATGCTAAAAGTAGTACCGCCAGACCCGGAGATCAGCTGAATGGATTCGAAAACGGTAAAACTAGGGGAGTTGGAAAATGAGCCTATTTTCAAAAAAGGTGGAGTGTTCCTTTAAGGTAGAACCACTGAACTCACATGAACTGTTTCAAATGTGTTTTTCGTACCTTTATGGATCTTGAGAGTTAAAATGGCTTTGCTGTCTATAGAGGTCTCACTGAGCCATCGGATTTAATCAAAATATCTTAATTTGTGTTCCGAAGATGAACGAAGGTCTTACGGGTGTAGAGTGACATGAGGGTGAGTAATAAATGACGACATTTGCATTTTTGGGTGAACTAACGCTTTAAGCCCAAAAACTCATTGCCAGTGAATTTGTCGCTGCATGTCTCCAGTGGCTGGTAGTGAGGGTGCTCCAATCAGGATTTTTGGGGCTGATTACCAATTACTGGAAGCAGTAAGAATCAGAACTAGAAGCAGAAGCAATACGATCACTGATACCGATCACCTAAATACATAATACTTTTCGTAACAATGCATTTTAAGTATAAAAAAATTAAGTGATGAGAAAGTATTATGAATTGACAACTCTCTATTTATTGGCAAGCAACGTGCAAAATATTCCTTTCGCGCGCTCAAAAGTGACTAGGAACAGCTTAGAGCTTAACAAATATAGCATTCCTGTGAAATTAACAATAAAAAAATAAAAAAAACAGAATGGTCTTTATCAACAGAAAGTAATCAAATGTAAAACCACTGTATAATCCTCACTGTATAAATATATTAATCCTTCTAAATCAATAGCAGTGAGTGATTTTTCTCTGTCTTTTGTTGTTTCATTAACATTAATGACAGATGACAGCAGGAATATTAGGCTGCTGTCACTTTAAGACCGAATGCACTGATCTAATATACTCATACACATGCAACTTTTTCCCCAACTGTTTGTTCATAAGACATAACCGACAGACCGGTGAATGTAGTGAAGTCATTTTTGCTGCATGTAGAAAAATTGTCTCATGAGTTTTGTCATCTGATCGACTCTTTTGATCACCTTTTATAGAGACCACCGATCAAACTATATAAAGCTATTATCAGATGATAGCGATCACCATCCGATCAATTGGAGCACACTTATTTCCAAGAATGATAGTCACGGATGCTATTCCAATGTTGTAGAAAACAAATCCGTTTTCTTGCCACTTGCTGGGCACAACCTACATCCTGTCGCCAACGGTCACTGTTGCTTGTGTCGGAAATTGCTAGCTCTATTGAAATGAATGGGATTATGTAGGGATGTTGGATTCTAGGTTTTTCGACTATCGACTCGCACCATAGGAGTCGATAGAACCAGTTGAAAATTAGTCGAATTTCGTGAAATATTTGTCAAATTTAATGTTGACATTACCTCAAATTGATGAATCATAATCACTGTTAACTGTTGTGCTACCTAAAAATCACAAGAAACAGCCGTGGTTAAATATTATGTCAGAATTAAATAAACGAGAAAGAAGGTATTCCTAATGAATTCATCTCATTATAATGGTCGGGTGATCATCTCTTGTTTAGGTGCAAAAAACTGCATGGACACAGGGTTGCTAGGTCTGCACAACAAAACCCGCCCAATTGCTGGTTTTTCGCTGAAGTAAAGACAACTTCAACTGAAGAGTTATGGCCCGTTCACACCAAGAACGATAACGATAAAGATATAGTTCTAAAAATCGTACTAAATATAAAAGAATGGCACTGTCCACCCCACAGCAATAACGATAACGAAATAGGGAAACAATATCATCGGGATCACTTTAGGAACAATTTTCTTTCCAACTGTTGAACGATAAAACACTGACAGCCAATCAGAATCCATTCGAATTTAAGGGCTCACGCATTTAAATTGGCAGACGACATTGTGGAGAAGTTAATCGCAGAAGTCCAGAAAAAGCCACCACTGTTTGACAATTCAAATCCCCTTTCAAGGACCCTTTAAAGAAAATGGATATATGGAAAACAATCGGTCATACCCTCTGAATAAATGATAAGAAGATCATGATGTCAGGCTAGCAAACAGTGTAACATAAAAATTACCTCAGATATCCAGTACTGGTTTTGCTGTAAAGGTGTACTTGGTTGGATTATATCAATTACACTAGCTATTCACTCCAAACATAACATGATGAGGACATTTGGGATGTATTCCAGAAAGCAGGGTTAACTTACTGTCACATATACCCTGAACTCTCGGTTGATTAACCCAAACCTTGCTTACTCGTGGTATGCTGGTTCCAAAAATGCGTCCGGGAGTAAGTTCAGCCAACCCAGAGTATGTTCCCGGTTAACACACAACAGAGCGACGAATCGATGATTCACCATGGAAACAGACGCTAAGAAAAAGCGTGCCATTCTACTTCATTCTTCTTCTTTTGTTTAATGGCGATTTACATAACCTACTTGGTGCACATCACCACCTATTGGGTGGTTATGCAATCATTTCTTATTCTTAATATTGTTTGATGCTAATTATTAAATAAGATATCACATATATGATATGTATTTTATTATAGAAATTATAGCATAGAAAATGTCCTGTTATAAAGGATAAAAAGCAGATCCATGTGTGAGATGACAATAAAATACATTCATATATTAGAATTGATATAATATAATATAACATTGTATATATAACTGTAACTATATAACAAATTTAGATACATTAATATAACCATATTGATAATATAACATGCATCTGAATTCCTCTTAAACTAACCAACCCTTTAACATAACCTGCTCCGGAGCAGGTTATGTTCAGAGAGCAAGTTGCTATGGTTACTTACATACCCTAAAAGTTACCTCCGTTTTTGGAACCGAAAGTTGAGGTTATCCGCTTACTTACTCTTAAACATACCCAGGTATGTCACATAACCTGCTTTCTGGAATACCCCCTGCTGGTTAAAGCTGTGAAAAATGTAACAAGAACAGCAAGAACAAGTTGTACACACTTTGAAACGCAACAAGTGAGCTTAGAATAAACAGACCGTTATCGTTCGTTGGTGTGGATGCAAATATAGTTATCGTTATAGTTATCTTTATAGTTATCATTCTTGATGTGAACGGGCCTTCAAAAATACTAATATGGTATATTTATTGATGTTTTATGCTTGAAGTGTCTTTTTAATGATTTATTGTTGTTAGTGTAATGATTATGAACCCAAATTAGGTTCATATGGAAATCCTTATATTTATGCATTAATATAAACTACAAAGTATGTGTAATTACAAACTGAAGTCACTGTGACTGTCGCATGTTGCTTTTTTGCTGCGTGTTTCTGGAAGTGTGAAGGGGAGTTTATGCTCATCAAGACTGCATTTTTTTAATCCAAAATACAGTAAAAACAGTAATATTGTGAAATATTATTATAATTTCAAATAATTATTTTCTATTTGAATATATTTTAAAATGTTATTTATTCCTGTGATCAAAGCTGATTTTTCAGCATCATTACTCCAGTCTTCAGTGTCACATGATCCTTAGGAAATCATTGTAATATGATGATTTGATGCTCAAGAAACATTTCTTATTATTATCAGTGTTGAAAACGGTTGTGCTGCTTAACAGTGATACAATTATTTCAGGATTTTTTGATGAATAGAAAGTTAAAAACAACAGCATTTATATGGGATAGAAACCTTTGGTAACAATATAAATGTATTTACTGCCACTTTTGATCAATTTAATGTAGGGCTGGGCAATATATTGCATGCGACAGATAAATCACCTTCGATAATGAACGCGATATTGCATAGCTTGTCAGTGATCTACGGCTCTGTCTATTAAATGCCGCTCCATTTGAAAGCAGGTGATGGCGTTTTAGCGGCAATCAGGGAACCGGCTTTACTGACGAAATGCGCGTGACAATCGCATGCGATATATCGCCCAGCCCTAATTTAATTCATCCTTGCTTAATCTTACTGACCCCAAATTTTTAGAACCTTGGTGTATTCAAGGTCTAAAGAAAGTATATTATTTCTTTTCATTTGATGGTTTTCTTATCGATGGTGACAAACTTTGTTGTTTCTCTTTTAGCATCGTCACAGGCTACACAGCTCTTTCGGTGAAGGGCTATGGCGCATCAGCACGGCTTGTCTGACCTCTCCCAGGATGCTCGATCACCTCGAGCCGCCTCACTCACGGATCATGACTCCGGAGTGGAAGATGGAGATGATGGCTCCCACAGCCCTACCACAAACTCCACAATCTATGTTGCTTTCAAAGGGAACATGAATGATGAGGACTTTCAGGAGAAGCTGGATACCATCTTAAACAGGATGCCTGATATGCTCTTACTAGGTCAAGATTTGGCTTGAAACTTTAATATATAGAGAGAGAGATTCATGCTATCTTTGCTAAGTGTTTAGTTGGTTCCTTCTAATGAAATGGTTTGACAAACGCAATTTTTTTTTTCATGTGGTCTTTAAATGTTTTTTTCCCCATCTCCTTGGGCTTATATTTCTCCTGTACCTCCACTCTGTCTAATGAAGGTACTAACAAGCTCGAACCCAAGCGTGTGGAGCCGTGGAACAGCGTGCGTGTCACTTTCAACATCCCCAGAGAAGCAGCCGAGCGACTGCGCCTCCTGGCCCAAAACAACCAGCAGCAGCTGCGGGAACTGGGCATCCTCTCTGTGCAGATTGAAGGTACAGATGTGTGACATTCTGCTCAGGCCAGTGTGTTTCCTTGTGACCTGATTGCCGCCTTTGACCTTTTTTGCACTTTGTATTTTTAATTACATATCAGTGTGATGTTAGCCTTTGTTCTACAATCAGCAAATGTGTTGATTGGTCTGATGGGTTCATACAGGTGAAGGTGCTATCAACGTCGCGGTTGGACAGAACCGAAGTCAAGAAGTAAGGGTTAATGGTCCCCTTGGTGCACCTGGTCAGATGAGAATGGATGTTGGCTTCTCTATGCAGCAGGGCCAGGGTAATTATTCACAAGTGCTAATCTTAACACAGTGTACTTTAGCTCAAGTCCTAATCAAACACACCTGAACAAACTAATCAATGTTCTCAGGATGACTTAAATTTCATTAGACAAATGTATGCTGAAGAAATGCTTGTTTTTCAGCTGGAATGCGAATGAATAACCCTTCGGTATCCATGATGCCCCCTGGGGCTAATATGGCACCACAGGGAATGGTACCGAATAGTGGTGGACAGATGCAGCCAAGAGCACCAAGACCACCTTCACAGACAGGTAATGATTTAAACATCCAAAAGCCATTTGTTAATTTAATGATATGACCCCTATTTTTATGCTCCATACTAGGGGTATAAGAAATTGTATTTCACAACAATATATATCTCGATATTGATTTATTTATTTATTTTTTTCATTTTTGTTATTAAAAATAAGAAGTAAATTACAAACAGTGTGGCAAATACATTAGAGCAAAGATATTTTTCAACTACAGTAGGTTTATTTAACATGTAGTAAGAAATACTACAGAAATTGAACCAACTGCATGGAGTTCTTTTTCAAAGCTCATTGCTCTTAATAACTCTAATAACTCAACATCAAGCACATCCCACTTTTTATTTTCTCATTAATGCATGTTTCTTTATGTGTGTAACTTTAAGTAGTACTGTGCTACACAGATGTATTTACATACCACAATATAAACAATATAGTAAAATCTTGAACAATAGACACTGTGGTAATGATATATACCATCAGCCCTACTCCATACTGCCCTACAAAGGCAAATGCAATAGTTGTGTCACCACTGGAACTTGGAAAAAAATGTCTTCCAAGGCTCTATAGTGTGACCATTTGCGAAAAAGTGCGTGCGACTGAAAAATTATTTGAGCACCAGTGCAACTGACCTGATCAGGCCCGGTTCTACGAGGGTGCTACAGTTGCACCCTCAGCTGAAACTAATAATAGCGTATTATTAGTGGGTCACAAATGACCCAATGCGTATTTGTGTTTGCTTTCTGGAGAGCGTCAAAGGCTTCTATTTACAGCGTGTTTTACAGCATTGAGCAATGTAGCCAATCACAGACATATCTGTTGACTTCTTGATTGCAATGGCCAATCATATTCCACCAGAATGGTTAGCGTTCTGGAGCCTTCAAAAAAATCCTGGACAAGCGAGCCTTGCTCTGATTTTGCATCTACATACAGTAATGCTAATGTATATTGAAAAAGCACAAAAATGTCATTTTTCAAACTGAATTTTCAAGTTTTAGTATATGTATTAAATGAACTTTGGAGATTTGTGCTTCACATGATCTTTGTCACTCACTTCACATTGATATCAGGCATACTGAAGAAAATGAAGCAACTGTGATGTTTTATTTTTATGCCTCCTAATTTAATGATATAATTTAAAAAAAGTTTTTCTTTTACTTAACTGACACTTAACTGAAGTTTAAAGCCATAGTGCAACTGTTGATTTACAGGTGAGTAGGCACTCCTCTGTTGTCAGATAACTTAAGACCAATATTAATCCAATTAAAAAGTAAAAGGTGATTTGTGGGTAAAAGAGTCCTATGCAAAGCAAAAAAAATGTTATTAACAGGTATATAGTTCTCATTTTATCTTTCAATATTTTTCACTTTCTTTTTCAGACCAAATGGATCCCATGCTGGCCTTACAGCAACAGCAACAACAACTCCAGCATACTCAAGTGGGACATGGTCCAATCGGCAACTTAGGCCCACAGGGACATCACATACAAGCCATGCAGGCAAATCGACAGTTAAATCCAGCAGCCCTACAGCAACTTCAGCAACAACAACAGCAGCACCAGCAACAGCAGGTTCAGCTGGCTCAACTAAGTGGTGCACGTGGTCCTTTCAACCCCTCTAACCAGATGCCTGTACCTCCTGGCTGGAACCAGTTGCCCTCTGGTGTTCTCCAACCACCACCTGTCCAGGGTCCTATGGGACCAGGTTGGAGAAAAGCCCCCCCACAGCCACAAATGGGGCAGCGTCAGCCCTCTTTGGCATCGGTTCAGACGCCCAATCATCCACCACCACCATATCCATTTGGAAGCCAGCAGGCTGGACAGGTTTTTAATACAATGACACCGCTTCAGTTGCAACAACAGCAGCAGCAGCAGCAGCAGGCAGGGGCAAACCAGTTTGCAACCCCTCAGCCCAAAGGCCCTCAAGGAGCACCAGGTGTAGTTGTCTCAAGAGCACCTCCTCCTCTGCCTCCATCCTCTGCCACGCAAGGCAATATTGCAGCTAAGTCCCCTGGTTCCTCGTCATCTCCTTTCCAACAGGGCTCACCTGGAACTCCTCCAATGATGGGACAGGGACAAGGGCAACTTGGTCCACGTCCCACAACCCCCCAGGGGTTCCCACAGGGTGTTGGATCTCCAGGTAGAGCTGTGATGGGCCAGCAAGGAAACATTCAGCCAGGCTTTATGGGCATTCCACAACATGGACAGGTCCCTCAAGGTGGTATGGGAGGTATGCTTTTAGCTGTTTAATGTAAAAGTGATATATTATTTATTTGGCTGCCTGTATTTATTTATTTATTTATTTATTTATTTTTTGCAGGTATGCCCAAACGAATGCCAATGGGGTTCCCAAACGCTCCTGTTAATCATAACTTTGCACAAGGACAGGTTACTACCACTGGAGCAGGTAGTACACCCCAATTACAAAATAATCAGAGCGTTTCGAGCACTGGTAAGATGTGTACAAGTGGATTGTTTTAATTTGCCTTTGTTCTATTGATATTTGAAGTTATGTCCACTTTCTATGCAACTTTAATTCATTTTCAACACCTCTGAAAATCTTATTATAGGTGTCCAGTCTTCAGCCTCAGCGCCAAACCACATGCAGTCAAATCCTCTTCAAGGTGCTGGAATGATCCAACACACTAGCATGCCAGCCCAACCCCCAGGCACCACCTCAGGTGGTAGTATGGGGCAACCTCAGCAAGGTCTTCAGACTCAAATGATGGGTGTACCGCAGACCCAACATCAAACACAGGCTGTAGTTTCCTCACAAAGTCAAATGGTACAAAGCCAAACAGGGGGCCAGACTGTCCTGTCCAGGCCAGTGAATACCGGGCAACGAGGAATGACCCCTCCTAAGCAAATGATGCCACCACAGGCTCAAGGGATCATGCAAAACCAAAACCAACACAGTGGAGGACAGGGACATCAGGCATTATTGCTTCAGCAGCAGCAACAACAACAACAACAGCAGCAACAACAACAACAACAACAGCAACAACAGCAAAATGCTATGATGGAACACATTGTAGCTAGTCAGATACAGAGTAATAAGCAGGCTTTTGGCCCAAAAGGTCAGCCTGGGGTTATGCCAGGCCAGATGATGAGAGGTCCTTCACCCAACATTCAAAGTAATTTGCCACAGTTTCAATCTCAGATGGGCCAGCAACAGATGACTCCACAACAGCATCAGCAACAACAACAACAATTGGCTCATTTGCAACAACAGCAGCAATTACAGCAACAGCAGCTACAACAACAACAATTACAACAGCAGCAACTACAACTGCAGCACCAACAGCCACAACAGTCACAAATGCAACAACAGCAGCTACAGCAGCAACCCCAACTACAGCAGCAACCCCATCAGCAAATGGTACAACAACAGTCTCAACAAATTCCAATAAATGGCAACCCCAACCAAGCACTGGGAATTCATGGACCTCAAATGCGACTTCCAGGAAATCACCATTTAGTGCAACAACAGCTTCAGCAAAAGCAACAGCAACAGCAGGTGATGCTGCAGCAGCAACAGGCTGGTCAGCAACATCAGCATCAACTTGGAGATAGTAGTGGAAATGCTGATATCGGCCAACAGATGGTTCCAGACCTGCAGAATCAGCAACAACAGCAGGGTATGTTGGGGGGTCCTCAACATTTACAGGTTGGCAATGGCCATTTTCCTGGTCATCCAATGTCCTTCAATCCTCAGTTTGCTGGTCAGATGCCAATAGGAGGCCCATGTGGGCAAGCAGGTGGATTTCCAGTAAACAAGGATGTGACATTAACCAGTCCCTTGTTAGTAAATCTTCTCCAAAGTGATATTTCTGCCAGCCAGTTTGGTCCTGGTGGGAAGCAAGGAACAGGTGGGGTTGCTGCTAACCAGGCTAAACCTAAAAAGAAAAAACCTCCTCGTAAGAAAAAACCAAAAGCAGGAGAAGGACAACAGTCTGCTGATGGTCTGTGGTAAGTGCTTTTTATTCTTTGATTTTTACACTGAAGCAGAGGAAATAACTGTTGCACTGTTGTAAATAACTACAAAGTTCATCTATCTCTGTCTTAGTGGTCTGGATTCAGTACCCCATGGAATGGAGGAAGTAGAGATGCAAGGGCTGGGTAGTGATCAAGGGACTGGCCTTGACTCTAACGCCAAACATTCTGAATTCGCAAATCGACCAGGTAAATGATTGAATCTCTCTTGTTTGATGATCGATTGTTTTTACATAATTGTTTTTATTTACTTACATTTTACTTTATTTCTTTAGGTCTGCCTGGTCAGTCTGGAGATCAAAGGGTATTACAGCAAATGCCAATGCAGTTTATGCCCCCACAACAGCAGCAACAGATGCAGCAAATGCAACAACAGCAGCAAATGCAACAGCAGCAGCAGTTACAACAGCAGCAGCAACAACAGATGCAACAGATGCAGCAGCAACAGATGCAACAGCAGCAGATGCAACAACAGCATCAACAAATTCAACAGCAGCAAATGCAACAGCAGCAAATGCAGGGTATGCAGGGTCCTCAAGGTCAAGCTGGAACATCACAAGGAAACCATCATGTCCAGACCCAGATTCATTCACAACAGTCAATGCAGATGCAGCAACAACAACAGCAGCCACCACAACACCTCCAACAACAACTGCAGTCACAGCCACAACAGCAGCAACAACAGACACAGCAGCAACAGCAACAACAACATCAGCAGCAACAACAACAAATGATGATGATGCTTAAAATGCAACAAGAAGCTAAGAATCGAATGCCACTACAGCAAGGTGGTCACATTCCTAAGGGTTTAGTCAATCCCAATGATCCATCTCAGAGAATGCCTGTATCGCAGCCGGGCAACATGCCTGTAATGATCGATCTTCAAGGGCATGGAGGTGTTCCACCTTCTCCTGATAAAGCCAGAGGCATGCCACTCATGGTGAATCCATCTCTCACTGGACCAGCGAGAAGGACACCCCTTTCAGAGGTTGGACAACCAACGCCACCAGAGGAAACCCCTGGAAACCATAGCTTGCAGGATCGGGGACCCCTTGAAATTGGTCAACAGTCTGGAAATGGAAATCAACCAATGATTCCCAACCAAGGTCCTAATACTCATTTAATGAAATCTGTGCCTTTATCAGTGCCCCACCAGCCAGGAGCAAGTCCCCAACAGCAGTCTCAGCAAGTGGCAGCAATGGCTGGCTCACATAATATTCACTTTCCCAGTGCTCCTGCAACTTCCCAAAGTTCCCGCCCTAAAACCCCTAACCGAGCCAGTCCCCGACCATATCACCACCCTTTAACTCCAACCAACCGTCCACCTAGTACTGAACCCTCTGAAATAAATCTGTCCCCTGAGAGACTGAATGCCTCTATTGCTGGTCTTTTCCCTCCAAAAATTAACATTCCTCTGCCACCGCGGCAGCCAAACCTTAATCGAGGCTTTGATCAGCAAGGTCTTAACCCAACCACCCTTAAAGCAATTGGCCAGGCTCCACCAAGCTTAGCAACTCTTCCTGTCAACAATAATACCAGTGGCAACAATAATGGCCCACAGTCTTATCCATCAGGTGGTGGCATAGTAAGCTCAGGAGGAAAACAAGACAAACAGACTGGTGTTGGGCAAGCTAAAAGGGCTAGTCCCAGTAATAGTCGACGATCCAGCCCTGCTTCAAATAAAAAAACAGCCACTCCAAGCCCAGGAAGACAGAAGGGTGCCAAAACTTCACTGATATCACCTCCACATCAGCAGCAGGTCATGGTTAGTCCACAGAACATTATGGTTAGTCCCAACTCAGTGCTCCCAGCTACCTCTGCATCTTTGCCATCAGCAGGATCTGGAGAATCACAACAGAGTTTAAATTCTGTGCAAACCCTACCAGGCAGTGCTGATACAGTTAGAGATGGCCATGTACTGGCTACACAACCAGAGCAGCATCAGCCAGTTCAGTTAAGAGAGCAGTCTGCACCTAAAATGGCAAGCCCTCGGGTGCCATCTCAGGAACCCAAACGGCAAGACCCTAACAATTTGGTTGAAAGCGTGCTGAAGATAAACAACAACCTCGGACAACACCGCAACATGACCTTGGCTCTGCTGCATCACCAGCATTTAGAGATGCTCCAACATCTCTGAATCAACTATTGGACAATACAGGTACCCCATCTTTGTCAATGAAATCTCAAAATATTCCTCAAGTGGGAGGAGAGCCTGTGCAGAAATTGAGCCCTCATGCGCCACTAGCTCAGGAGAACCAATCCAATCCTGTTGTCTCACAGAGCACAAATATTGGCACCTCTTTGTCTACAAGTGAAACTGATCAAAAACCTAAATCTGCTTCAGTATCAAGTCCAAATTTTGTTCCCAGTAGCAGTGCAAACCTGCAGTCTGTCAGTGCTGTATCAAGTGTTAGTTCAAACCAAGCTGTGCTGTTAAGCCTCACTTCAATTCCCAACCCTTCAGTAAGTTCGAATCACAATCTAATACCCATCTCAAATGCATCTCAAACTGTCTTGCAAAGGCCTATCTCATCAGCAGCAACTCCACAAAACCAGATCACAGTCTTTGTAACCTCCAATCCCATTAGCTCTGCTACCAACACTGCTTCTGTAGTTCCTCCAGCTATTGTTTCCAAGGTACTGGCAGTTCCCAATAAAAACATAAGATCTCCAGATGTTCGTCAACAAAATCCTACTCAAACACGTCCACAGTTCATCACAGGACCTGTGTATTCAATATTTCAAGCTACGTCTGTACCATCAAGCACTAACGTCATGTCTCAGCCTGTCACAATGGTTGGCCCCATAGTCTCTGCCAATATCCAGCTTACTCCTACCTCAGTGTCAACTACATCACCCTCTGCACCAGCGTCAACACCTATGCCGACAAACACAACTGCCGTCAGCATAGCTGCTACTCAGCAGAGCCGCACTGTCATTGGGCAGCTTCAAGTTCAAGTACCTGCAAGCCAGGCATCCCCTGTTAGTGTAGTACCACCATCTCAACAGCCAAGTCCTGGAGTTCCAAAACAGGAGAGTGTCTCTGATGCTAGTGGCTCAAAACCTAGTCCTGTTGGGCAGTCATCCTTACATTCTGGCATGTCCTCACCCTTTCAACAGCGTTTAGCCTCTCCACCTGCTTGCTCTAGCCCAGGGGCTACAGCTGTTGCTCGCAGAAGTCCCCTGTCTTCAACAACAATGTTAGCCAAAAGCAGTTCAGTCCAGACTGTTGTAAGCAAAAATACTATACTCACCATCTCTTCAAGCAGTGACAATGATAAAAAAGAGCGAACCCCTGTCACTCAGATAGGAAAAACTGTGGATGTTGCCACAACTCATGCTGCTTGTGTGGTTACATCTGAAACGGTATCTACACTCCAGCCTTCTGCTCCAGTGACTGTTTCAGCTGCTCAAATAGCTCAGCAGTCTCCACTTCCTCCAAAAGTGTCTTCTCCTGAACCTGTGCCCTCTCTTTCTCCAGTCCTTACTTCTACACCAACGTCTAATATGCCACCCCCAACCTCTACATCTGGAATGCTTCACCTGTCTAGTCCTGTTACTAATTCTTTGCCATCCTCTAGTTCGCCTGCAATTTCAGTTGCTGCATCTGCTGCTGCTGCTGCTCCAGGACCTTCCACTACAACTTCTGGCTCCTCCACAGCAACATCCCCACAACTCTCTGGGGAACATCAGCCTTCTTCACTTGTGGAGACTAGTGTACCTGACACCGCTGAAACAAAAGAAGCAATTGTTGATGCTTCTAGCATCTCAGGTAACTGCTTGACGTTAATGAAGGTAAATTCATTAGTTGTCTAGTCAAACATGAATGCTTTTTTTAATTCTTAGTTGTTCTTTATTTTATTTAACATAAAATATACAGCTCATCCTGAAGCTGCACAAGAAGACCAAGCTTCATGTGACCAAGCTGGTAAACACTTTTTTTTTTTTTTTTTTAAATAACTTTTTACCCATGCAAATAAAAGTCAGGTAAATAAGTCAGGCAGTAATATGTGAACTAACTTAAGCCCAAAGTATACTTCGGTTTTTAAGCATTCGATTAGCTTATGTATACAGCTGAATGCATATGATTCTTTCAGGTCATGTAGGAAAAATCATATTTATGAGCTGAACACACATTAATGCCGCCACAATGTTGTAAATATGTGTCTGAAGCTCGGGATTTTCTTTAAGCCCCGATCTGTACGAGTTGGGGGTGTGTCAGTGAGAAACATGGCAGAATATACTATAGGTATTTAACAGTGACATCATCAGGCTTTTCTATTTACAACGAAGTAAGCTAATTGCCTGCAAAAAATATGACAGCATTCGAATATAACAATATCTGTAATGATAAAGTTTACAGTGGCTTCATAAATTAATTAAAATATAAAAAGCAAAATGCACCAGATGCACATTCTTTGTTCTTCATTTTCTAGAAGTAGAAGTGCTGTATTTTTGTGTAATTAATTAAGAGAAGGTGCACCGCCATCTTACTCCGACAAAAGTGACTTGAATGCACCTGCTGTCCGTAAAAACACGACTTCCCACCTCATAAATACGAACTTTCCAGGACGACTTGAATGCATCAAAGTACACTCCATCTGATAGTGTGCGCAAACACACACTCAACACATGCACACTAGAAAGTTGTATCTTTGTCCAGTGTCTGCGCTCTTTCTCTCCAGAAGTGCACATGTGAGCTTACAGAGCATGAGCAGTTTGTGTGCGCGTACTAGGCTGATGATTTCTGTCAGGTGCACTGTATACATAATCTAGCATACACATAAAAACTGAAGTATACTTTGGGCTTTAGCGTATGCTAATCTAATTAAAGATTATGTAATCAAGACTGGATCCAATCCAAAATCATCTCTCTTGTGGTCTGAACCCACCCATTTCGCTCAGCTTTGTGCCAGCTTGACTCAGACCAACTCCCAGGAATGTAGCCTGAAGTTGACAAATAGAAATACAATTCACAATCAGTGTTTGACACAAAACTAATTTCAGTTGTCTCTATTTACAGGACAAGGGGTTACCACTGCAGCAGAACAAGGGTAAGGCAATATGTAATTCTGTTTCTTCATCAATACGATATAATCATGTTCAGCATCATGTGTGAAGTCTGTCTTGACCTCTTGCAATGTCTTTTTATTTTCATTGTACCATTCTTTTGTAATTGCTCTTTACCTGAATTTTAAAAATTAATATGCTTTATCCCTTTGTTGATTCAGTGTTTCAATCAAAAAGAGTAATTTTATTGGTTAATCTGAATGAGCTCACCTCATGACACTAATAATCATGGAATGATTCATGAAATCATTCTTTTTCCTTGATCTTTACTCAAATATGGGAAAGGAGAAAAAATGTTGTTCAGCATCAAAGCAGTTTACCGCTGTTTTTCCACTTCTATAACAGATGGGCAAAGAAAAGAAAGACGCCCGTCAACTTAGCCCCAAGGTATGTATATACCAGACCTGTAGATTCCCTGCACGGGGCAGCGTGGCCATTTCAGTAAATATGGTCATGAACAGGACGGACGTTATCTGTGGTAGATGAGGAAAAACAGCAAGTATGAATTCCTCAGTTGTATAGAGGACAGATGTGGTAATTTTCTTCAGTGTTAAGACCATTGAGAACAGTTGATTTCCAAACCCAAAGAAAACTTGAGTGTATATAGCATACAAAACTGACTGTATGACTGCAAACTTACCGTACTCTGTGAACGTATCGATTAACTTCTTGACCCTGTTGCTTACCTCTTCCTTCTCCAGGGATACAAGGGCCACCACTGAGAAAGCAAAAGGTCCCAGTCGACGAAGCTCACGAACAGATAAGGAGCCTGAGGAGGAAGCATCCGACAATGGGCAGAGAAAAAGAGCTGCTAGGCCCGGGTCAGCCTCATCTAACATAGGAAAAGGTATAGGTTACCGTTCTAGTCAACTAAATGGATATCAGGCACAAATATTTGCTCTGCAAGTTAGGGGTTGCCACGACTACTCATTTCTCCTAGTCGGTTACTTGTCAAAACAATACCCGAGTTACTTGAGTGCTTGTGGTTTACAGTTTAAAAAAATACATAAAAAAAAAAAAAATAGTAGTAACAAGTCTCTTACAACTATTGTAAAAAAAAAAAAAATAAAAAAAAATAACGGGTTTCATTTTGTATTTCACAGGCAAAATAACACATTGTAAATTGACTCAACATTATAACCTTAACATCCGCGTCATTTGATGTCGAACAATATTTGCATAAATTGATTAAATTAATTTTAACAGTTAGTCAGTAACAAAAATAACGGATCTGTACTCACACCACTTAGATCTTCACTCAACCACTTCAAAATCGGGGGTTTGCGTTAAAACAATCGTGTTGTGAAGAATGCAGCATGGCTATTGTGCCCTCGAGTACTCGATGGCTCCCAACAGCGCTGACTAGTGGTTGAAGCAGTTGACTACCTGACTAGTCTATGCAAGCCCTACTCCAAATACATGATTCTTTTATATAAAATAGTTGCAAAATATATATCTAGATATAGAAACTTGATAATTGATGATAATAGATTAAATTGCTCCAATAATAGATGTTCCATTCTTAATGTTTAAAAGGGATAGTTCACCCAAAAATGACAATTATCACATAATTTCCTCACCCCCAAGCATCCTAAGTGTATATGACTTTCTTCTTTCAGCAAAACACAATCTGACTTATATTAAATAATATCCTGGCTCTTCCCAGCTTTGTAATGGGAGTTTTTGAAACTTCAAAAAGCGCATTCATCCATCATAAAAGTAATCCATACGGCTCCAGGGGGTTAATAAATGCCTTCTGAAGCAATGCGTTTTTGTAAGGAAAATAACATTTTATTAATTAAAAATTAAATATAAAAATGTAACTTTATAAACTATAATCACTGGCTTCCGGTAAAGGCCGTACGCAAATCTAGTTCCAGCGGACCTCTGACCCGACGCATGACGTATTGACGTATTAATAAAACGCAGATCCTAAATTAGAAATCTAAAACAAGAATTTTTAAAGACAAATGTTGGAGGATTTCGATATAAGAGGAGCTTGAGTTTGTTGCACAGCCCTATTTGTCTGAACCTAACCTAAGCTTACGCTACTCCTACATCCTACGTCATGTGTCGGGTCAGAGGTCACTCTTCCACTGGAACTCGACTTGCCTATGGCCGTTGTGGGAAGCCAGTGATTATAGTTTATAAAGTTATTAATATTGATATTTTTCTTTAAAAAAAACCCATCGCTTTGCTTCAGGAGGCCCTTATTAACCCCCTGAAGTGGATTACTGTTATGATGGATGGATGCACTTTTTTGGGGCAAAATCTCGGGTACCATTCACTCCCATTATAAAGCTCGGAAGAGCCAGGATATTTTTTAATGTGACTCTGATTGTGTTTGGCTGAAAGGAGAAAATCATATACACACAGGATGGCTTGAGGGTGAGTAAATTTATGGGATCATTTTCATTTTTGGCTGAACTATTTCTTTAATGGTATGTCTTGCACAAGATGTTTTGGCTAGGATCTGTTAAAAGCAGAGAAAATCCACTGTATATCACAAGACAGTTTACCACAAATGCTGGTTGGCTGATTGAAATGTCTAATCTACCTTTTCTTTCCTCTGTCTTTCAAGAAACAAACACTGGAGCCAGTCCCACCCAGGCAAAACGAAGGAAGTCAAAGTAATCATGAAAACCTGTGAATTGTACATTATTTTTTTGTTCTCTGAACTTGTTTTATCTGCTGTTTTTCCTTTTGTTCTGAGCAAGATAACCATGTACAGAAAGTTGTTTTCTTTCTTTCTTTTTTTAAATCATGAAACTGTATTTTGTCCCTGGCTACTAGATTGAGATGTTTAGAATTGTGTATGATGTGTTTGTATGTCTTTGTTTTGGTGTGACTTTTTTATTATTATTAATATTGATAAATTCTAGAGTAATCGTGTGATGCAGACTAAGAATAGAATCATGTCTGTTGTATCACAATATAATAATGTGACAGAATCAGAATTTTTACTTCCCGACCATGATGTATATCATGAATTAACTGCATTTCAATACTGTCAGCACCCATGTTCACCCATTTAGCCCCCAGATCACATGCATTAAACTATTTTTACTAGTGTACAACTGACTTGGGGTTTTTTTTTTTTTTTTTTGTCACTAAAACATGCAATTGAAGAAAAAGAAGCTCCATCTCAAAATGTGATGTTTTTAATACAAAAGTACCATTTTATTTTAACTTTTTTTTTTTTTTTTTTGTAATTTAACTAGAAATATCAGCCAACTTAAATTAGAACAGATTTAAAGACAAGACTGGAAAAGTTCAAGATTGAATGCTAACATGCATACTGTGCAGTATATACTGATTAGTTATGTCATTGATATACCCTCAGTCTATGACTTCCAAAAAGCAGTTTTTATTCTAATGCAGTTTATTAAAAAATAGTCAGAATTAGATGCAAACGTAATTGGTTCTGATTAATTCATCACACAGGAAATGGAAGTTTAATATGTGTTTCACCACAAAAGTGAAACCTCAAGGCTTGGCTGGGTTGTTAGCCCCTGCTGGTAGATGTCAAAACCACAACATTTTTCTGAAAAAATAAAATAAAGTTTCTGTATTGAGAAGTAACCATGTGATCTGACATTTTTATATTATTTATACAGTATAGAGGACATGAATTGTAAAGTGATATCAAATTACAGACCTCTGAAATACATAAGTACACTCAGAGATGGGCAGTATTTCAAATACATGTATTTGAAATACAAAATACTAATTTGTATTTAAATACATTTAAGCTTAGTATTTTGTATTTTCAAAATACATAAAATACTTTTTACCAGTCAACCTCTCTATTAGGCAGCTGATTTCAACTAGTTCCTTTTTCATACATGTGAGCCGCAGAAGTATGAGCGCATCTACAACTGAATGAACAAATGATCTGGATTCCTGTAAGGAAACAAGGAATAATGCTGCCTTCGCATTCAAGTGATTTAGTGTCAGAAAGAATAGGAATTATGAAGGACACCGGATTTCTTGGGGAAATCTTGTTAAAGCCAAAATGTATTGAAGATATTTAATTTAGAATAAAATGTAGTGTCCCATTCATTGACAATCATATAAACATTCACAGCCCTGGACATAAGAGCTAGCCAGTCAGTCTTGATTTTTATTATTATTTTATTTTGCTTTTATCAACTAGCTGTTCAAATGTGTTTATTAAACTTCAATCATTACTGCTTGCTATGGCTGGGGAATATATATATGTGTGTGTGTGTGTGTGTGTGTGTGTGTGTGTTGGTGAGTAAAGTGTTAATGACTGAATTATATCATTTACTATATCATACAGTGGCATGCAAAAGTTTGGGAACCCCTTGCAGAATCTGAATAATTTCAATCTGAGAAAATGTTAATTTTAACAAAATAAGAGAGATCATACAAAATGCATGTTATTTTTTGTTTAGTACTGTCCTGAGTAAGATATTTTACATTAATGATGTTTACATTTAGTTCACAAAAAAAAAAAAAAAAAAAAAAGATAAATTTATAAAAATAACCCTGTTCAAAAGTTTAAATACCCTTGGTTCTTAATACTGTGTGTGGTTACCTGGATGATCCATGACTGTTTTTTTGTTTTGTGATATTGTTCATGAGTCCCTTGTTTATTCTGAGCAGTTAAACTGAGCTCTGTTCTCCAGAAAAATCCTCCAGGTCCTGCAGATTCTTCTGTTTTCAAGGATTTATTGCATATTTGAACCCTTTCCAGCAGTGACTATGATTTTGAGATCCATCTTTTCACACTGAGGACAACTGAGGGACTCAAACACAACTATTAAAAAAGGTTCAAACGTTCACTGATGCTCCAGAAGGAAACATGGTAAATTGTACTCAAACATGCAAGTATCTTCTGTTGCTTCCAAAGGGCAGTACTAAATGAAAAAAAAAAAAAAAGATATTTCAACAAAATAAAAAAAATTTGGACATCTTCATCCTGTTCAAACGTTTTCACCCTCCGACTCTTAATGCATCGTGTTTCCGTCTGGAGCATCAGTGAATGTTTGAACCTTTTTAAAAGTTGTGTTTGAGTCCCTCAGTTGTCCTCAGTGTGAAAAGATGGATCTCAAAATCATAGTCACTGCTGGAAAGGGTTCAAATATGCAATAAATCCTTGAAAACAGAAGAATCTGCAGGACCTGGAGGATTTTTCTGGAGAACAGAGCTCAGTTTAACCGCTCAGAATAAACAAGGGACTCATGAACAATATCACAAAACATAAAAACAGTCATGGAACATAACCACAGAAAAATCAGTATTTAAACTCATGTAAACATCTTTAATGCAAAATATCTTACTAATGCATTTTGTATGATCTCTCTTATTTTGTTAAAATGATTCACATTTTCACAGATTCCATGCCACTGTATCAGGGTATGCAATTTTATCTGTGCAGCTTTTATTGGGTGTATGTTGACATGTTAGAGCAGGGGTGTCAAATCCTGCTCCGGCAAAAAATCAGTTGTTCCAATCCAAAATCAGCGAGTGCTTGAAATTAAAAAGAGTTAATTAATGTGCAGTATGACATGAAAGAGAACTCACATTAGGCTTACTCACAAGATGACACACAGCTTTCTGTGCGTGCTGTGCATCCCACGACAAAGATAACAATAAAGATGCTCTAAATGTAGAAATTGTTCTAAGTCTAAACGAATAGCAGAGTCCACAACACAACTATAACGATAATAGCACAACAATGTATTGTTCGAATCACTTTCAGAGTGATTTCATCCAGCTGAGCTGATGAATGAAAAAAAACATTAACAGCCAATCGGAATCAATCCTGATTTAAAGACCGCTGGTGAAAATCAAGATTTTAATGTTGTTTATATGTATTTATAATATGCTTTTAAGACAAACCATGTATAAATGCAGCAGTCAACTACTTTGCTGTGTATTTTTTAGTTCAGAGTACCAAAGACAGGCACAAAAACATGGTTTGAAACCACTCCTGTTTCCTATCATCACAAACAGGTAACCAATCCGGTCAACATGAGGGGTGAGACTTACTTGAGGTTAAAAGCGTTTGTGGATGCTGATTTTTAGAAGGCAGCTGTCTGATTCTGAGATAAGCAATATGATCACGGTTTGTAACATTAGCAACACATTATTAGCTGCTTGATAACTTCACTTTCTGTTATTTGTCCGATATTGTAGAGAGCGATATAAAAAACACACATTACCATTTGGACATCGACTTGTAGACAACTCTGTATACACTCTCCCTCTTCTGAATCAGTTTATTGTTCAAACATGTCTGAATTAAACCAATATTTCCATTTGCCATTGTGTAGCGGCAGCATTTTCTACAGTTACAGAGTGATCAGGTAGTCAGAGCTGGTGTGATTGAGTGGAGCCGGGGACTAAATTACACATTCATGGACCTACGTATACTAAATGAAGCAAGTGTGTGGAGTTAAATTTAAATATTTGAAGGCATGAAAAAATTATTTTCACAGAAAAGTCAATTTGATTATCAAAGATAAGTTTTAAGGGATAAAATGATTGACTACAGTGGGACTTTACAGAGCTCGAGCATTTAAAGCAACAAATGACATACGGTATCTCACAGAAGTGAGTACACCCCTCATATTTTTGTAAATATTTTATTCGATCTTTTCATGTGACAACACTGAAGAAATTACACTTTGCTAGAATGTAAAGTAGTGAGTGTACAGCTTGTATAACAGTGTCAATTTGCTGTCCCCTCAAAATAACTCAACACAGCCATTAATGTCTAAACTGCTGGCCACAAAAGTGAGTACAAGTGAAAATGTCCAAATTGGGCACAAAATGTGTCAATATTTTGTGTGGCCACCATTATTTTCCAGCACTGCCTTAACCCTCTTGGACATGGAGTTCACCAGAGCTTCACAGGTTGCCACTGGAGTCCTCTTTCACTCCTCCATGACAACATCACAGAGCTGGTGGATGTTAGAGACCTTGCGCTCCTCCACCTTTCATTTGAGGATGCCCCACAGATGCTCAATAGGGTTTAGGTACCCTCAGCTTCTTTAGCAAGGCAGTGGTCATCTTGGAGATGTGTTTGGGGTTGTTATCATGTTGGAATACTGCCCTGCAGCCCAGTCTCTGAAGGGAGGGGATCATGCTCTGCTCATTCATGGTTCCCTCAATGAACTATAGCTCCCCAGTGCCGGCAGCACTCATGCACACTCCCACCACCATGCTTGATGCTCACAACGCCATGCAAGACACACTTGTCTTTGTATTCCTCACCTGGTTGCCACCACACATGCTTGACACCATCTGAACCAAATAAGTTTATCTTGGTCTCATCAGACCACAGGACATGGTTCCAGTAATCCATGTCCTTAGTCTGCTTGTCTTCAGCAAACTGTTTGCGGGCTTACTTGTGCATCATCTTTAGAAGAGGCTTCCTTCTGGGACGACAGCCATGCAGACCAATTTGATGCAGTGTGCGGCGTATGGTCTGAGCACTGACAGGCTGATCTCCCACCCCTTCAACCTCTGCAGCAATGCTGGCAGCACTCATACGTCTATTTCCCAAACACAACCTCTGGATATGACGCTGAGCACATGCACTCAACTTCTTTGGTCAACCATGGCGAGGCCTGTTCTGAGTGGAACCTGTCCTGTTAAACCGCTGTATGATCTTGGCCAGTGTGCTGCAGCTCAGTTTCAGGGTCTTGGCAATCTTCTTATAGCCTATGCCATCTTTATGTAGAGCAACAATTATTTTTTTCAGATCCTCAGAGAGTTCTTTGCCATGAGGTGCCATGTTGAACTTCAAATGACCATTATGAGAGAGTGAGAGCGATGGCTGTGTGTTGAGTTATTTTGAGGGGACAGCAAATTGACACTGTTATACAAGCTGTACACTCACTACTTTACATTGTAGCAAGTGTCATTTCTTCAGTGTTGCCACATGAAAAGATATAATAAAATATTTACAAAAATGCGAGGGGTGTACTCACTTCTGTGAGATACTGTAACTGCAGAGTGCATGCTCAGAATATGCTAATAGTTATCTTTGTAGAACTTTATTTCATTCGGGGTGTGAATGGGCCTTAATAGTTCTTAAAACTTCACTGGAAGGCCAGTTTCACATGTATTTTGTGCATTTTTAAAATACAAAATACTGTGTTTAAATAAATTTTTCCACACAGTATTTTGTATTTTATTTTAAATACATTTTCATGTATTTTTGCCCATCTCTGAGTACACTAGTACAACAAGAATGTAAAGTGAGACTTTTTTGAGGTTTTGCTATAAATAGCAAAACAACAAACTGTCTTTTCAGAGGAAGAGCAAATTACCTTTTGATTATAAACCAAACATTTCTTTGCAATAATATCGTCCACATTAACACCAAAGGGATTTCATGTAGACGAAGTACACAGACTTGTATCTTAATGTTGTGATTCATCGCTGTGGAAATGAGGCTGCAAAAGTTTCGTTCGAATCTGCCTTTTGAACCGGTTGATTAACAGTCTGAACGAACCGATTCACAACAAATGAATCGCAGTTCTCCTCATACTAGGGAGAAGTTCGACAGCGTTATCAAAGTGACTCAGTTCTCAGGTGCAGTTAATTACGGTCATTATAGAGAAGAATTGTGAAGCACACGTAAAGGAAGGAGAGGAGAAGTTTTTATCATTGTGGAAGAAATCTTTTGTTATTCAAGCAGCGTTTTAAATACCTGTATTGTTTGTTAAGCTGAAATTCACACGTTTCAGAGGAGATGATGGAGTTATATGACATGAACACAGGTCAGATGTGTTCATATGATCAGATGTCTCTGGTGGAGATGCTTGAGATTCAGGATCATCCTGTGAGTGAGGAGCAGGCGTGGGCTCTGTGCTATCAGCTCTGCTCTTTACTCTCGCATCAATCCAGTCAGAAGACATGGAAAACTGTCGTGTCTCCAGCCGCAGATGGCGTTTTGCTCTCCAGGGACGGCAGCGTCTCTCTGCGGCCGATTAGCAGTGATGCTGGTAAGAACACTGGGGCTGAAAGTATGCAGATTTAACATTTTAACAACAAACTTGTGTTTTGACGTTTATATTTTAAGAAATGTTGTGGCTTCATTAAGTTAAGTGCACTAGCTGTAACATGTTGTTGTCCATTGCAAAATTGAATTTACAATGGAAGTCTATGGGAAGCCATTTCAGAGGGTCTAAAAGCAGAAATTTTTCAAAAGTCTTTCAGTACTGGGTAGTAACTGATTACATATAATCTGGGTTACGTAATCAGATTCCAAAAATGTAGTAGTACTTGTCTATATTATATTATATTATATTATATTATAGCTATTTTTAAATGCTCAATCAGATTACAGTTACTTTTTATGGATTACATGATTACATATTCATACAATGGCAGTAAATTGTTTGTAATTGTATTATTTTATATTTTATTTTGTTTTTATTCATTTTAATTTGACATTTTTATGATTTAATTAATCAATAGCTTTTCATCAACTCTTATTAATCCTTGCATAATGTAATGCTTAATGTATTTCATGTTGTTGATTTAAAAAAAAAAAAGGAAAATATTTTCTTTCTCTCTTTTTTTTTTTTTTTTTTTTTTTTTTATATCAATATGGTACACACAGTAATCCCATTCAAATTTAGGTGATAAATGGAGTAGTCAAAAGTCATCTAAAAGTAATCAAAAAGAATTCACAATACATTATGAAAATTGTAGTTAGTAACTTCTAGATTACTCATTTTAGGTCATGTAATTTGTAATCAGCAACTGTCTACAATTTGCAAGTAATCTGATCAGCACTGATATCTTTGTAAAAGCAATTACATTAATTGTTCCTTGGATGGGTATTTCTTTATATCCTTGCAGTGATATAATTAAAAAGTTAACAGACTTACATACCGGTCATTACAAGAAATTGAAGTGATGGATTTAGTAAGTAATTTGTTTGTGTATGGGTGTTTTTTTTTTTTTTTTTTTAAATCACTGTCTAAATAAATAAATAATCACCATCTTTAAAATAAACACTGTTTAAATAATGTTCATTTTGGTGCAGTCTCAGCCAATGGACTAAAACATGCCCCTTTAGCCTATATATGGGCCATTCTACAGAACTGGTTCAAAGTCAGAGTTGGAAACATCTTGAATTTTTTTCTTTTCCCACAAATTTTGTATATATGCTAATTGTATAATATCCAAGGTTCACATTTCTAGTAATTGTGCAGTTAATTCTAATACTGTATTTTCAGAAAGTTTTGGAATATTTTTCCTCTCTCTAAATGTCACTATTGAAACACAATAATAAATAATTTAATAAGAAGGGTTACATTGACCTATTAATTTTGTTTACATCTACCTTGTAAATATATTTTCTTTGCTATTTTAAAAAAAAAAAAAAGTTTTCACAGGTAAATCAATAACGATTACAATTTTTAAACAATTACAACAATATTTCAAGTGTAATTTATGAGATTTGTTGTATTTTGAATCCAGTCTTTCTTTTTAAAAGGCATAAAGTTAAATCATACTGATTTCAAAGTTAAGGATTCATTAGTTTGAATATACACTGAACCAAACACTATAATAACACCTTAGTTGATAATTCAGCATACTTTATTTTTGACAAAACATCCCATGTTTCGGTTGTGACTGCACATTTTAGTGACAGTAATGTGTTAGCAGCGACCACATCACAATCAATACAGAATCTTAACTCGCATACCTAAGCACTACCAAAGTCCCTTTAAAGACTTTAAGTGTTATTCTATAGTCTTTGGCACTACTAAAACATATTAAAATACTAATGATTTGCATAACTGTACTAAAATTTTATTTCTCCCAAATAAATGATTATATGTTCCCTTTTGTCACTACCAAAACAATGATGACATGTTTCGGTCATGACTGTTTCGGTAGTGACAAATTTAGATACTATTTAGAACCTAGCTCAAAGATGCTAATCAGCACATGGTTTCCTACCACAATTCTGAACAGTTGTACACAGGAAAAAGATAATAAATTTTTATTGAATAACACTCAAAAAAACAATGTCACAACCGAAACTTCACATTTCGGTCGTGACTACTTCAGTAGTGACAATTTTAGATACTTTTGAGCCTGGCTCAAAGATGCTAATCAGTACATGGTTAGCTCAGTTCAGAACAGTTGTACACAAATAAAAACGAAATTTTATGGGATAACACCCAAAAAAGTTTCCTTAATTGCAGAAAAAAAGGTGTTTGTTAGTGACGTTTCTTAAAGTTACACACAGATTTTCAGACATTTTGCACACATTTTACTCAAAATGATGGTACCTATGAAAGAGAAGCTATGAGAGGGAGGGACACAGGAATATTTCCTGATCAAAAATGTAGAAGTGTGGTTAAAATCAGTCTCAGCCAATGGACTAAAACATACACTGTTTCGCTAGTGACATGAAAATGCAGGACACATTTCTTTACATTAAAGTTTCATGATTTAAAAATAAAATATTATTATTTTATGTATTTTTAACTCAATTACAATATGATTTCAATATGATTTTCCCAAGTTGAAATTTAGGGGTTAGGGTTCGGGACAACCACCTCCCAACTGAAAGTACCCAATAAATGATGATTTTGTATATTTTAAGCTTACTGATATTTTAAATATTATTGTGGGATTCAATAGATAATAGAAGGATCTTCGTAAACATCTAAAATTTGAATACTTTAATGCTTTTTAAATGTGTTTTTTTGGTTGTGGGACAGCAGTTTGCACCAATACTGTATAATGGCCCATATATATAGTAAATATAGTAATGGCCCATATAATATAAATTTGTAAATGTTTATTTATTTTATTTTTTGGTAACACTTTATTTTAGGATCCAATTCTCACTTTTAACTAGTTGCTTATTAGATTGCATATTACTAGCACATGTTAATGCCTTATTCTGCATGACCATATTCTACATCCCTTAATCCTATCCAATTCCTAAATTTAAACACTACAAAAACTATTAATAAGCAGTAAATTATGAGTTAAATGAGGCAAAAGTTGTAGTTAATAGTGAATACGTGTTCCCTATACTGAAGTGTTACCATGTGTTAAAAACTGGACCGTTGTAGGTGAAGCAGGCAAAACTGTCAATGCAATTAAACACTTTTTTTTTTTTTTTTTTTTTTTTTTTAAATATCTCTGTAGGTAATTCATTTGTGATCGAGACAGAGGAACAGGTAGGCGATGAGTTTCTTCAGTTTGGTGCATAATCAAAAAACAATGTCTTTCATTCATGCATGTGCCATTGAGAGATATCGATGTCTCTATAGGCCGTTGAGTTTGTGGGCCGTCTTGTGTACTTGAGTCTGGACTGGGGTCTGGAAACACAGGTGGAGCGTGAGTTGAGTGAGACCTTAGAGATCCTGGTGTGTCAGATGACTAAAGTGAACCTCAGCCTCAGCGCCAATCACTCCTGCCAACCCATCTGCACCATTTCTGATGTCATCCAGGTGCTGACATCCACACTCCTTCAGAATCATCCATCTACTGCAATGACTGAATCGGGAGCAGTCACAGAAGCTGAATATGCTTTTGGTCTGAATATGTGAAAGCATGAGTGCTGCAAGTTAGAATGTGTGTCAACTGTGTTTCTGGTAGGTTTGTAAGGAACGCCTGTATGACCCGAGCCAGGCTGTTAAGCATTACAAGAACGTGTGTTCCAGTCTGTTCTCGCACACCGTTGAGTTGTGTCAGTATCTGCAGATTGTTCAACAGTCCCGGGAGGTGAGAGAATTTGAGTGTTGACACCTGTTACGCTTGGGATTGTTTTTTTTGTTTTTTTTTTAACTTGCTGATTGTGTTTTTTAGAAGTAACATCTCTCTCATTATTCACAATTTTATATGGAAAAACTCTAAACAGAGTCTGCAGAAACTGTTTGAATCAGAGACCCAACTGGTTGCCCGAGTGACCACAAACTGGGTAAGCAGCACAGCATTTGTTAAATCACACTGACAAAGATGTCATGGTGCCTGTCAGTTTTTATAATAATCAATTTCACTTTTAGTACATTTACTTTTATTCCTGGGTGATTCTTGGAGCTCAGTACATTATATGTGTGTGTGTGTGTGTATATATATATATATATATATATATATATATATATATATATATATATATATATATATATATATATATATATATATATATATATATATATATATATATATATATAAATAATAAAATATAGTGTGTGTGTGTGCAGACTTGGGAGGGTTACTTTAAAAATTTATACAGTTACAAATCACTTCATAAAAAAATAATTCAGTAATTCAATCCACAATATGAAAGTAATGTAATCTGATTACTTTTTGATTACTTCAAATTTTTTTTACGTCACATAGAAATAAAGATTACGTCACATAGAAATAAAGAAAGGGGTAAACTTTACTGTTAGGGGTCAACTTTACTCTAAATAAATTGCATTTTTAAATTTAATTTTAATTTTAATTATTTCTTCTCAATTTCTGCAAGTTTTTAAATGTTACATGTTCCATACTTTTGAATGGGTCTCAACAATAGAAATATTTAAAAAATCTGATAAATTATCTATTGCCTTGTTGTTGTTGTTGTTGTTGTTGTTGTTGTTATTTAGAGCTTAAAAATATAAAAGTGACATCAGATCATAACCAAACTGAACAAGCTTGGATCAAATATTTCTGTTCTCCTTTTTTTCACCTTTATTTATATAGCGCTTTTTACAATGTAGATTGTGTCAAAGCAGCTTTACAGTGATAACTGGTACATAATTTTTGCTGCACAGCAGCTCTTAAAGAATAGCGTCAATGCAGGCAGATCAAGGCACTGTTGAATATCAAATGTCAAGTGTCCCCAACTAAGCAAGCCAAAGGCAACAGCGGCAAGAAACCAAACTCCAACAGGTGACATCAGGTGGCAAACAGGAGTTAAAATGGAGAAAAATAAACCTTGGGAGGAACCAGGCTTAGTCGGGGGACCAGTCCTCCTCTGGCGAACAGTGCTTTGTTACGACTCAGGTTGCTATCATAAGTGTGATAGGATCGCAACATTCAAAGTATTTATTTCAGTTCCATCCAGTTGAGGATCGTATTCATTATGCTGGTAAGGACGGTTGTTGAACTGTGCTACTGGCTGTCGTGTTGATGAGGCCTTCACGATGAATGATCTAGTTGACTCAGTCTGTGCTGTTCATGTGTGTTCTGCTTTAATTAAAATTTTTAGCATTTTGGTTACTTTTTAAAACCTATTAAAACTAAGCAATCATGTCTCATTTCCACAAACTGGGAATACACAGCCCTATACACACACACACATATATATATATATATATATATATATATATATATATATATATATATATATATATATATATATATATATATAATCTGTGTGTGTGTGTGTGTGTGTGTGTGTGTGTGTGTAAAGGGCTATACAGACATCTAGTGGCTACAGTATGGTATTACAGATTATTTTTAGTCCTTTGATAAAGAAAGTGTTTTTGTAGCTGGAAGGCAGAGTTTGCACTGTTCAACCATGCTGTTTGCATTTTCTTTGAAAACATAATAGCAGCGAAATTTCCATGAATTGAAAGCATTTTCCCCGCTTGCAGCATCGTTTCAACTAGCAGCAGTGATTCAATCTGCGTCTGAGGAGATTGTAGACGAGTGTTATTTGCGCATGCACCAGTAGGTGGCTCACGTGAGTCATCACTGGCAACGGTAATTAATATTAATATTTAATATTTAATAATAATCAATAATTTAATATTTTATACATGTATCATCAGTAGGGCTGTCAATTTAACATGTTAATTTAATTAGTTATGGGGGAAAAAATAAAACACGTTAAAATTAACACATTTAACGCACCCACCCCGGCCCAAATCTAAGTAGTTCATCTTACATTTCATACAGTTGATTGGTGACGAACATGAAGCAGGGCAACAACTAATGTTATGATTCCTACAGAATTGAGTTAGAATGATAAAATTCAAGATATCAGGGCAAAAATGCCCCTGTATGAGTTTTTGTCTCGTGTTTCATGATATAGTTAAGCAATATCACAAGTAACGAGTGCAATATCTCACGAGTGTTGTTTGTGTCCCGAATACTACGAGTGCAAATGTGATGTTGATTTTATACTCAAGTTCAATAAGTCAATGTCGTGTTATTTATTAGAGACAATATTGTCTGCTCTTACTCAGTTATGCCAATGAAAATATTACCTGTAAAGCCAGAGGAGAGCTGTTGTGCATCTCCGAGCAACACACAACGGTGCTTTGTTTCTGAATAAATCCAAGTTTTGAGCGAATCAATTGGGTGAACCAATGATTCAATGATCCATTCATAAAGAGAGGCCGTTTGAACGAATCGAATGAATTAATGACTTACTTATTTAGACATTTACTACCATCTACTGGCAGTTTGTTTATTTAGAGTATCATTTCATAATTTTTTTTTATTATTCATATTTCCGTATTAATAATAATAAACATTTAAAGGCAAAGTTCAGCCAAAAATGAAAATCATTTACTCACCCTCATGGCTGTTGAAGTAAATTCTATGTTTAGTGAAATATAATATTTCTTTCTAAAGCTACTTTTTGTAATGTCTGTTTGATGCTTTTCACATTTAACACGATGACTTTTATGATCTTTTGGGGTAATTTCTCAGCCAAATTTGATGTGCAATTAATTTGTGATTAAGTAGATCGTCACATTGTGTAATTAATTAGATTAATAACTTTAATTGCTTGACAGCCCTAATTATAAGATATATAGCCTACTATGATGTATGTATTAAAGCAAAAGCATTGGGAAATGCAGCACTAGTCAGCTTTCATGGTAGAAGGGTCATAAAGAGTCCTGTTTCTTGTTTCTATACTGCAGGTGTCCACATGGAAGGATCTAGTGGATGAGTTGAGCAGAGGTGTAGAGTTGCAGCCGTTAGCGAAGAGAGTGACTTTAACTAAATGCCCACTGCCTGCTGAGACCCCTCCATTCAACCAGCTTCTGCGGGACATCCAGTGCAGACGATACACGCTACGGAAAGTTCAGGTTTGTGCTCAGTCTGTTTTTGTTCATTTTAGAATGTTTCTTTTTTGTTCTTTTGTCAGTATATTCTGCTTTAATGACTTGGAAATCATTTTGGTTGGATGTACTTCCTTGCATTCGTAGGATGTTGGAGACGGCCAGAGAAAGCCAGACCCTCACCAGACTCTTCTAGAATTCATCCGCTCACGGCCGAAATTACGACCGGTGAGAAGAATTTGTTTATAGCTTGTATGAGGACACAATACAGGTTATGCACAACAAACTTCTGTATTCTGTAAAACGGGTTGCATCACTTCCAGATCTGGTCTTTTGTATGTGCTTCATTTAAATATAAAGCTGTTTTACTCAAGATACCTTCAAAGAAGCGAGCAAAGATGAGCATAACAGATGTCCATCTCATATGCAGATTAATATCTAAAAGTTTATTTTTCTTCTTCTCAGTAAAATTTAGATATTAAAATTGAATAAAATGCCATCATCAAGCCTGTTAGCATCAAGCCTGTTAGCATCAAGCCTGTTAGCATCAAGCCTGTTAGCATCAAGCCTGTTAGCATCAAGCCTGTTAGCATCAAGCCTGTTAGCATCAAGCCTGTTAGCATCAAGCCATGTTCTAACAAAGTTTAAGTCTTAAAGATAGGGTAAGCAATTTCAGAGAGGCTAGCCAATCGCAAGCTAGCTTTGAAAGCACGAGATCCCAGCCTCCCTTTGGAGCATCTCCAAAGCCACGCTTCCTTCAAAACACATAACCGCAGTTCAACGCACACAGCAGATTCTGAAAGCGTCACGAGAGATGGTGTTGAATAACCTCACGTCTCAAAGCACATAACATTACAATAATAATCAACTTGTACAGCCTGACTGCTGCAGATTAGTTTCAGCATTGATAGTGTTGACATTGAAACGCATAAATCCGAGTCTGAGGACGTTAACAGCTCCAAACAGAACATCACTTGTTGACATCTCATAATTACATTTACGACATGGCGTGAACACAGAATAAGCTTGTTGTTTTGGTTCAGGAGGAACTGTAAGACCCTGTATACACCTGGTATTAATGTAGCTCGTCCATTTCGAACCACCCGCTCTAAGCGGAACGTGAACCCGGGCCCGTCTTAATGGGAGTCGGGCGCTCTAACAAGGAGGCTAAAGACCGCAGTCTCTAGCGTCAGTCGCTAGAGTGCCTCTTGAGATCAGGGGAGTGAGGTTTACTAGCCTAGATCTGTTACATTTGAGTTTTGGTCGATCGCATCGCAAGTAGATGAGGGAGACACATTCCCGTTTACATCTGATGTTTTAATCTGTCTCTTGTCCATTTTCAACCACTTCTGTCCTGATTACTTTGAGGGGAGGGTCAATGGACGGGTAAATCTATTGGCTTTTTCAGAGCTTTCAATCTAATGAACAAAATAAGCTTGCGCAATTTACATATGAATGCGCCCGGAGACCACGAAAAAACATGGAGAGCATCAGCTTTCATTTCTGCTCTGACAGCCGCAAGACCACGCCGAACGCTGTGAGTGTGTGTTAGAAATCAAGAATGGTGAGAACACTGTTTTTCATCTTCAAACCAAACTTGGGTCTCCAGCTGACAAAATTTAAATCCTGTCTGGCTAGAGCGCTTCCCATAATGTTTAAACGTTAGGTCAGTAGGCGGAAAGTAGCTGGTCTTTTTCTTGCTGTTCGAATGCATTTGACCACATGTGCATCTACACTACGAATGCAATCCGGTCGAATTTCGAAGTGGTCAAAAGTTGACGAGCTCAAAACATGTCCTCATTTACACCTGTATTTACCGTCATCCATTTGTGATCCAATCGACCAAAAAGCATCTTAATACCATTTTAATATTTAGACCACTTCTATTATTGATTGCTATCAGGATGTGAAGAAAGTTTCACCCAGTGTTCACCAAGTGTTTATGAAAAACATTGCCTACCCTACCTTTAACTTCAAACTGACCCTGTGTGGCCATATGTATTGTGCAAAATTCTTTAAAGGGATAGTTCACCCAAAAATTAAAATTTGATGTTTATCTGCTTACCCCCAGGGCATCCAAGATGTAGGTGACTTTTTTTTCTTCAGTAGAACACAAATTATGATTTTTAACTCCAACCAATGCGGTCTGTCAGTCATATAATGCATTGAAACAGTAACACTATCTATAAGAGTCAAAAAAACACGACAGACTAATCCAAATTAATCCCTACGGCTCATGATGACACATTGATGTCCTAAGACACGAAATGATCGGTTTGTGCAAGAAACCGAACAGTATTTATATAATTTTTTACCTCTAAAACACCACTACTGTATGTCCAACTGCCCTCCACATATGTCCAACTGCCCTCCATTTAATGAGGTCTGATCGCGCTCTGACAATGGAAGTGATCTCTCGCACTCATTGAAGCAAAGCACAAGATCACTTCCATCATCAGAGCACTTTTTTTGACCTCACTAACCGGATGCTGAACGCAGCTGGGATCATAATTTTTCATCAACATGTCAACTTGCATCTCCCAAAACAGTTTTAACTTTTTGACTGATGTCACAATCCTTTTCCATCTAACCACCTGATTCTTTTCACCATCTAATCCAGTCCCTGTGGATTGTCATTTTAATTTACAACTGGACGTTTACTTTTGCAACATCGGATTCCTCAGCGATCAGGTTTTGCTTTCCTCTTCCTCAGGCCTCCGAGCGCAAGATGGGACTGAAGCCCAAAGAGCAGAGCAGTCTACATGAGCTGCTTATGGAGGAGATTCGCTCTATGAACCACTGGAAACGCCTGGCACACAACAGAGACCAATGTACACAACTCTGTCCTATCATTTACAACTTTGTTTACAAAGGAATGGCACATTTATTTTTGCAATAGAATTACTTTTTTGTTTGTTTTTTTTGATGAAAAACAAAAAAAAAGTAAACGTCTATAAACATCTGGGGTGATAGGGGAAAGTGAAAACCAGGCTTGAGTCAGTGCTCAAGTACCGCATTGAGTTCTTTTTCCTCTGAATTTGTAAACCACTGACAATTTTGATTCCTTAAGCAGCAGATGGCTCACCCATTAATGAAGAGACTAAAGGCGCCTCTTTTCTGAAGTCAACTCCACACAGGATACCTTTGGATGTATGAGTCCTCTCGACAGTCTCATAGCAATTCGTAACTATTTTACATTTTGGTGAATTGGTGGCTAATTCATATGAATTCGTACAATCTCATTTGTGCGTTTTCATCCAATCTGCTCATGCGCCAGTGATGAGTATGTTTAGGAGTGGGGTTAAGGTCGTTACATTGTACGACTTCATATGAAATCGCCACCTCGTAACGTTTGTTTTCTTGTGAGATCAGGTTGGTCCTCTTCATATATCTAGCACCACTTGCACAAATGCAAAAGCTTTGTAGTTTTATAGTTGTGTAAAATGTTTTGTGCAGGAAACTCTTGGTTCAGGAAAACCTGAGCAAGACACCAGCTTTACAGGTGAGATCTTGATTTTTGCTGCAGCGAATGAAAACTGATAAGATTGTGTCCATCACATTTGACCTACAAATAAAAAAAAAAAAAAAAAATGTAAATTACAACAAAAGAAATTATAAAAAAAAAATTGCACTGCTATTTTAATGAGAATTAAGTACACTTAACCTATTAATTATATAATACCCATTATTACATTAAAAGGATATTACATTTATTGTTTTTTTAAAAGGCTTGAAAAGTCTCAATACTATTTTCTTTTGATTTTTGAGATTTAAATATTTTTTTTATTTTATTTATTTATTTATTTTTATTTTTTTGAGATTTGCTAAAATTACAATTTAATTTTCTTAAATGTGGTTGTCATTTCATTAGACATCAGAGTCTGCTCAGGAAAGCGCCGGACCAGATCTTTTGCTTGCAACAGGGATCTCTTCAAAGTGGTGCGTCACCTTATGATCAAGGAAATGACACTTAAAACATTTACTCGGTGCACATTAAGTTACATGAAATGAAGACTGCAGTCTTCTACATTTGTCAGGTTTTTTTTTTTATATAAAAATTGCAAAAAGTAAGAACTTTTTTTTTTTTCCAGGTTGTAATTCTTATACTATTGCTGGGGTGTAAAGTACTGAGAAATTGTACTTGAGTTTATTAAATGAAAAGTACCTACCCAAAAAAGGACTTGAGTGAAAGCAGAAAAGTATCCTCGTTTAATTGTACTTAAGTGTTTGCAAGTTCAAAAATTAAACCCTTTTCTAAAGTTTCTTAAATTTACAGGATGCAGTAGAGATTTTCTCATTTTAGAATTTTTTTTTATTCAAAAACATTTTAAACCTGTCAAAAAGCACTATTTTTCTGACTTTAAAACACTAGGACAGAGATTCTAAGTTCTACTTCTATAGACCCCTTTTCACGGATATGATGACGTGTTTTAATGGTCATCAATATCGTAAATCCTGCCAAGTTTGTTATATTTTAATTTTTTGTTTTCTTTTAAATGTATGTACATTTATAACAGTTTTACTTAGTATTATATTACCTTTGCGTCAAATTACAAAAACTACAAAAACAAATTACTTCTGTGAGGGTGTTTCTAATACAGTGGCTATAGAAGTGACAGTAAAAATGACATCTTTTCCTCTTCTGAATGCCGCTTTCTATTGCCACTTTCTATTTTTTCCTATTTTTGAAGTTTGTGAAAACATTATTGTGGAGGTTTTCTTTTGCTCTTTGTCCAAATGGAAACACAAAATATGTACTTCTAAGTTTACATGAAATTGTAATGAGAATTTTTTTTTTTAACCTTTTTAAATGTTGAGTAAAAGTATCTTGTTTTAACAGAACTCAAAAGACAGATTCCCCCCAAAATTACATAGTGATTTTTTTTTTTTTTTTTTTTTCTTCTTCTTCTTCCACCTCTGTACTTTTGAACCTTTCTTGTCCAAGGTTAAGAGCAGTAACAAGGGGTCTGTTCTCACAACGATCGTTGACGTCATGAAAATGCACAGTTCGGAAGGAAAAGAAGATCAGAAGAACATGTTGTGTGAGAGATACCAGGACTGGCGGGTGAGAATTCCTGATTCGAGATCTAAAAAATGTTGTTGCCTAAACTGTCTATGTTCAGACTGCAGGCAAAGCAGATGTTTTTCTCAAATCAGATCTTTTCAGGCAGACTGTCCGCACTAATTGCAAGTGATCAATTAAGATTTGTTTGTCCAGACATAATGCCTATCTGCATGGGTTGCTTTGGTAACAAAATGGGCGTATTCATGTAGCCTCTGTGATGAGGCTTTCAAAATGGTAACCCAAGAAAAACGAGTGCCCTGTCGAGTCGCAGTGCAGAACTCCTCTGTCACACAAGAAAAACTCAACGTTGTGTATAGTAAATATGTTGTGCTGTAGTCATGGCCGAAATCTTTGGACACACCATTTGAATAGTTTCCCTCACTGGTTTTGATGTTCTTGCATTGAAGCTTTGAAGTCCCATGAAACCAAAATTGAAGTTGTTGGTGGGTTTTTTTTTTTTTTTTTTTTTTTTTTTTGGCTTTTAGTATGAATATGTAGGCCTTAAAGGTGCCGTAGAACACGTTTTCAAAAGATGTAATATAAGTCTAAGGTGTCCCCTGAATGTGTCTGTGAAGTTTCAGCTCAAAATACCCCATAGATTTTTTTTTTAATAAATTTTTTTAACTGCCTATTTTGGGGCATCATTAGAAATGAGCCGATTCAGGGTGTGTGGCCCTTTAAATCTGGTGCTCCATGCCCCAAGAGCTCACGCTTGCCTTAAACAACATAAAAAAAAAGTTCAAACAGCTAATATAACCCTCAAAATGGATCTTTACAAAGTGTTCGTCATGCAGCATGTCTAATCGCGTAAGTACAGTGTTTATTTTGATGTTTACATTGATTCTGAATGAGTTTGAGGCTATGCTCCGTGGCTAACGGCTAATGCTACACTGTTGGAGAGATTTATAAAGAATGAAGTTGTTTATGCATTATACAGACTGCAAGTGTTTAAAAATGAAAATAGCGACAGTCTTGTCTCCGTGAATACAGTAAGAAACAATGGTAACTTTAACCACATTTAACAGTAAATTAGCAACATGCTAACGAAACATTTAGAAAGACAATTCACAAATATCACTAAAAATATCATGATATCATGGATCATGTCAGTTATTATTGCTCCATTTGCCATTTTTCGCTATTGTTCTTGCTTGCTTACCTAGTCTGATGATTCAGCTGTGCACATCCAGATGTCCTGCCCATGGATCAGTGATTTTGATGACATCACGTTGCACTTTAGCTTTTTATCAGATTTCCTGTCCAATCAAATGCTCGAATCTGAAGCAGGGGTGGTGAACTCTGGTCCTGGTGAACTCTGGTCCTGGAGAACCACAGTCTTGCAGAGTTCAGCTTCAACCATGATGATAACTCAACTGCCTGCTTTCTGGTAACCCTTCAGACCTTGATTAGCTTGTTCAGGTGTGATTGATTAAAGTTGAAGCAAAACTCTGCAGGACTGTGGCTCTCCAGGACCAATGTTCGCATCCCGTCCCCTACGTTATAAATAGACGCTGAAGCTGTGGCAAAAATCGGTCACTAGTTCACTTCACACATTTACTATTTTCTACATGGTGAATGGCACATATATAGTGCACTATATAGGGGATAGGGAACGATTGAAGACAGTGTAAATATACTTTCCATTGAAGGCAAATGAAGTCTGGTTTCACATTTGTGTGCGCTGTGTGTCGGTTCATGTGACACCTGTCTGCTCCGGTCCAGAGACACGAGAACACGGAGTGGATCATATCCTTGAGTCAGCACCGACAATTTGAATTCTACACAGAATATGTTTTAAAGCAATATGGAGGAGATTAGGAGGAGAAGTGATTCGAGAGTAGAAGGAAACTGAGGCTTTACCAAGCTCAACAGCTCTGGCCTCTGTAAAAAAAATTGGAATCATATTTTTGGAATCATACTTTTTTTTTTTTTTTTTTTTTTTTTTTTTTTTTTTTTTCACTGCCCAGACTTTCACCCACCTGGATAAAATCTTGATATGCAAAAAAAAAATCACATTTCTGATCATGTCCTCAAAGTCTGTTCTTCTTAGGTATGTTCATGCTGTGCATTGAGAAGCCTTTATTTCACGTGGCATAACATCTGCTCTCTGTGTCGGAGGTAAGATCGCTCATTTCTCTGAATGTGCTCATTAGGAAACCTGTGTTGTGACACGTTCTGCTGTGTTCACAGGGTTGTGTGTCCTGGGTGTTGTATAGAGGTAAGCTGATGCTCTGATATATTGAATGTTTGGATGCCTGATTAATGACGTGTGGCTGTTCATTTGCACACGTTTTCTGTAACAGATGCGTCTGCCCTCCAAGCGCTGCATCAACCTTCCACTGAGCTTCTTCAAGCAAATCGTGATGAAGGATGGTGAGCAAAGCCAGAGAAATTTCTGGAATGAACGCTGGTCCTGGAATTCAGCCTGGTAAGTAACAATATCTGTTGCACTAAGTGTACACAATTTTTTGCACTATACCCTGAAAAACATCGGTTTAGAAACAATTTTCAGTCAGAAATTGTTAGTAAATGTCCCTATTCTACTTACGGAACGAAATGGCAAGTGACATTAAATTAAACATGAAATTTGAAAGTAGGAAAAACTGAAATCTTGTTTTGTAAAACTTATGCGCACGTAAGCTGTTCTTGTAGACATACGTTTAGTGTGGACACTTCTTGTGTCCTCAAACCAGATGGCTTAGAAAGGCGATCATTTGTTTATATAAAGCATATACATGTACATTTTTTTTTTTCTTTCGAAAATGACTGATCGTTTCACTAGATAAGACCCTTATTCCTTGTCTGGTATCGTTTAAAGCCCTTTGAAGCTGCACTGAAACTGTAATTTTGACCTTCAACCATTTGGGCTCCATTGAAGTCCACTATAAGTAGAATAATCCTGGAATGTTTTCATCAAAAAAATTAATTCCTTTTCGACTGAAGAAAGAAAGACATGAACATCTTGGATGACATGGGGATGAGTAAATTATCAGGAAAGTTTTATTTGAAAGTGAACTAATCCTTTAAGCACAAAAAGCTTTGAAAAAGAACTCAATGCGGTACTCGTGCACTGTCTCAAGACTTGTTTCTTCTTTCCCTTATCACAGCACTGCGTCCGTCTTCTGACTTGCACCCCAGATGCTTACCATTTTATCTTTTTTCTGAAACTATAAGAGATGTTAATAATGTTTAAAAATAAGAAGCTTTATGATTACAGCAGAAATACCAGAGCAAATTCCTAGTCTTCGAATATTGTTTGCCTTCAAGTCAAAAAGGTTGAGAGCTACTGCTCTAGCTTGTATCCACATACTCCTTCACAACATCAATGCGTACAATACTGCAATGCCTCAAAAACATGTTGTTGTTCATCTCATGAGTTCAGCCAGATGTCATGATAGAGGTCTGCAGAGGCAAATCCATCTTCCCGTTTATCTCTATTAATGTGGCCATCAATATTGAAATACTGGACATTTGACAACAATCTTAAATAAATCCGATTTCATCACTTGCAGAATGATATGCACTGATTGGTGCTGCCTGAGTGTTTCCATCAATTTCTATAACGATTGTATGTGATGTATGGTATGGTCTGGTCTGTTCTTCTCTGTGTAATGTTTGTCGTCTCTGTGCCACAGGATTCCTCTAGTTCTAGTGTCGTGCGGGAATGACAGGACATCTGTTCACACTCGGGCTATGCGCGACTGGTACAGTCAGGACATCTGTGTGAGCTGCCAGAAGGATTTATTAGAGACGTGTGACTCTGTTCTGTCCAGCTATCCCATCAAAGACTCTCAGGAGATATGACCACCCTCCCTTTTCATCACTCTCTCCATTTTTATGTGTTCCTTTATTTGTATATCAGCGGTGTTTGTGTTTTCGTTGTTGGGCTGTTCACAGTTTGGCACCATGTTTGTTTGACACGTTTCTGTTTTTCACAGATTTTGCAAGTTTTAAGGTTTTACATTGTGAACAATTAAATAAATGTACTGAACATTTTTACTAATATGTGTGTATGCATGTGGAGCACAAATGATGAATGGTCTTCAATGCGGTGTACAGAAATATCGAAAGAGAAAACCCACATGGATGTTTCGCAGTCGAATAAAACAAATACTAGCTAAATGAAATTTCATACTTTTTATTCCAGTGGGTTTTTCTTAGTGTATATGTTTGTCAAATTTTACACAAAGGAACTGTACACTAGTGATGGTCTAGAGCATTCTGTATGCCAGTGTGGGTTCATTGTTCATTCGTTTGCCACAAAGATTTTCAAAATTATTGAACATATGTTTCAGGAGTTATGAGTGTTTTTCAGTTGTAGCACCCCCTATGGGCAAAATGTGATGTGAATTGTTTGTCCTCAGAATATCATTTTTGAGTTTTCAAGTCTGGGACGTCTTGTCATGAGGGTCTTGAGATGATGCATCCCAAATTTGGTGTAAATCTGACCAACGGAGTTGTCTGAGGAGATTTTTCTGAAAATTCAAATGGAAACCATTTGTAGAAACATGAAATATATTATAAAACTCATTTCACATTTAAAAAAAAAACAAAAAAAAAACTGAACATAAGTTTTGTCTGATTATGATTTTTTTAAACCAAGTCAGGCTTGGTTTAAACATATTTTCTCACTTATAAAATGTAGTAATAATAATAAATATAGCTGCAAGCAGCAATTATGGGGTCAAGCACAAAGAAGGCATGACAAGTCATGACCGCATGGCTGAGAGTATCCTGCAACAATGAGGAATTAAAGACATAGGCTGAATCCCAAATGGCACCCTAAACCCTCACGGTCTTCCTCTGAGTCCCGCGCTTTCGTGACGTAATGCCGATTTGACTGCCGGGTAAAGTCCCCTGCGTAGCTTGCAAACTTGCGGGCTCAGCTGAAGTGCGCATCGAGGGCGCATAGCAGCCGCAAAGGGGGCACTTGCGAGCACTCTTCTGAAACCTAAAATGATGAATGAGATGCCCTACGGTCTCGTGGACTTGGTGGACATGCTCACGCAGCAGTCATTGTAAGTCCACAAGACTGAAAGTGCATAGAAGTGTGCCATTTGGGATTCAGCCATAATGTCATTATTAGGCAAAATGGCTGAAAATCATGAATGTAGTCACTAATCATGAGTTAATCGTTTATCACTTTATACCAATAGGTGGCGCTGTGATCAAATTGATGTGTGTTCAGAGTGAGGTGACAATAGCCGCTTTTTCCACTGTCGGGCCAGTGTGAGCCAGGGCTAACAGCGTGCTGGGCTGGGCCTATGGCCACAGACCTTAGGCACCGAGGCCAAAATCAAGTTGCGTTTCCACTGTCGGTCCGCTAGCTCCGCAGCACTGATCTAAAAACCGCCCTTAAACACACCTCCCTCGATCAAACGTCACACAACCCAACCCATTTCAGAGTGTAGACCATCACCTGACTACAATTAGCTCCGCCTTTCACCTCGACCGCGCCTCAAGCCCCAGCTGGCCCGCTTTGGACCAAGGTTTTCGGCGGGCCTGAAAAACCCGTGCCTTTGGCAACGAGGAAGCACCGAAGAGGCACGATCAAGCCCCGGAAGTGACAGTGGAAACGCGACCGGCCCTGGCACGCACTAGCACGCCCGCCTTTGGCCCGGCAGTGGAAACGCGGCTATTGACACATGAAAATTTGGTGTCAATATGCCAAAGCATTGCAGAGGTATAGCCTCAGTGTCATTTTGGCATCATGCCTCAACTTTGCGGCGGTATATAAAAACTTCATCTGTTGACATGAAATCCATGACTTTTTGCTGGCAAGGGGTGCATTTCCCGAAAGTATTGTTAGCCAACTATGGTCGTAAGTCCCATTGAACTCTATCGGTATGACGGAATTTGCGACCATAGTTCACTTTGGGAAACGCACCCCTGGTCTGAAGATGATCTGACATGGATTTGGTGAAAATCAGACTAATGGTCTAGGAGGAGTTTGAAAAAGTAGGTTTTTAAAGAAAATCAAAATGGCGGACAGGAAGCTTGGCCAACAATTGCCCTGTCCAATTACCCACACTTGCAGTCTTTGCACTTGAACACTTGTCTACTTACATGACGTATTTCCTGTATTTGGCTCAAGTGTTCAAGTAGGTGTGAAGACTGCAGGTGTGTATAGAACTTATGATTACCCGATAGGACACACTTATAGTCTTGAAAAAAATGCAAGCGTGTACAGCTTTTTTTTAAAATGATTTCAATACTTTGCATTTTAAAATTCACTTCTAAATGTCTGTTCAGAGGTCGCTATGTAACTAACAGAAGACACAATTTTAAAATTGTGATAAAAAGCAGTTGCAAATGATGTACAAAATACACTCATCTTTGCATCAATAAAATGTGCAACACATTATTTTACTACCAAATTTTATGTAATATATAATTAATTTAACTTGCAGTCGAATGTTTTCCTTGACATCTTGTGATTTCGGGGCATGTGAGTTTCTGAACATAATGCATGATGGGATACACTAGCCTCGAATACCGCTTTGAAGCGGTATTCAAGATAGTGTGGGTTTAGTGTGCATTAAGGGCACTGCACTTGAGCATTTTTAAAACATGGGACAGTCTTACGCACACACTTCCTGTCGTGTGTACGTGCTCTCAAGTGGCCAAGACCGCAAGTGTGGGTATTGGGACAGGGCATATGGGAACATTGGTATCAATCTTCTCGGTGTGACCCAGGGAATATATTAAGTCCAGTTTCATGACAATAGGCTTAATCAAAAGCTATTAGAATTTTTTTAATGTCAATATAACTTTTGACTACAAGGTGACGTTGTCTTGAAACTTTTTGTGTACCTTCAGGGCACGGTGCAATGGCACGTTTCAAGTTTTGTAATGATAAAATGCATTCATAAAATATAGCAATTTATGTCATTTAGCAATTAATACTGTATTGTAGTTAGTGGTAATTTCATGTTTTGTTCAATTATAGCACCATCAAGTGAGACAAAAAAAAAAAGAAAGATGTTTCCTCAGAGTGCACCCATACATAAATGTCAAATTTGGTGAAAATATCTCTTTTTGTCTTGGAGTTATAGACATTTATATTTATGCGCACATAAAAAATGACCCATGCACAACTTTGATTACATTTATTTCACCACTTACTATCAAAATTTTGACATTTGGTCATAGCGCATAGCTAACAATCTATGTTTTCCTATTTTCCTATTTTCGATCACAACATTGCACAAACCATAAGGCCTAACATGTTTGGTATTGTTAGACTCGGCAAGGATTCAGGAATCTAAGGAGATGACTCCCCTGAAAATAAGTCAACCACATCCAAAGTTATAAGCATATAAATAATTATTAGTTTTCACCACTAGGTGCCGCTGGTCCGAAACTTCTCATACTCCTTCAGGACATTGTGCCGATGACCCATACCGAGTTTCGTAACAATCCTGTTCATGCATTCACAAAATACAGCATTTTACTACAAAATACAAAATGGCCAATATGGGAACATTGGATATCATTTTTTTGGACTCATGTTTGTCATAATTGCATGGATCTGAAGATGATCTGGTTAAATTTTCATAAAAATTGGAGCAACGGCCTAGGAGGAGTTCGAAAAAGATTTTTTCAGAAAGTTCAAAATGGCGGAAAAATTTTCATGATGGAAAATTATATCATAAGCCCAAAGTATAGTTCACTTTTTACGCGTGACACGAATTTTGTCATCAGAAGATATACACACCTCCAGATTTTTGTTACCGCACAAATTTGTATGAGCAGGTCGCACATGCGCATTTAAACTTTTTTGCAGTAATTAGTCACAAAGTGGCAATCGTGCCCTGGGGGCGTCGATTCACAAGGTAGTCAAAACTGCATAAACAGAACAGACTGGAACCCATGCAAGCTACAGTGACAATGGAGGCCTACATTAGACGAGAGATTGTGCGAAGAGGTTAGAAAGCACCCTCATTTGTACAAAATTTGTACAGTTTTGAGAGATTGCTCAAAACTGCACATGCGTCGAACGCCTGTGTATGCGTACGAGTCAAATGAAGTATACTTTCCAAGGCTGTGCATTCGACTACACTAGAATATGCGTAAAAAAAAGTATACCCAGGGCTATAGGGTGCAATCGAATCGTCTTAAGCCAAGGAATGAGATGAAAATTTTGTTTCTAGCCCTTACAGTTCAAATGTTAGTAGCATAAACGAGAGTGCAAATTTGGACAGTTGGTGGCGCTATAGGGATTAAGTTAGAGACTCCAAATTTGCTATGGTGAATGTTCAGACTGTCTTCTATCTGTGTGTGTAATATAGTTAGTCTGGTGCAACTTCACATCCAACAAGGAATAGAATATATGTAGTTTGGGAACAAAACCAGCAACACTTGTGGCGTGGACAGGTCAAAAATAAGCAAAAAGCTTATATGTGCAAAATTTCATAACTTCTATGGGCTGCCATAGACTCCCAGAGCAGAAGAATGATAATTATAATAGGAATGCCAGCAATTACAATAGATGCATTTTTAAAGGACTATTTTCAAAGAACCACTTTTTATTAGGTTCAGATGCCTAGATTACTAAAGGATAAACTAAAGGACCATTTCCCAAAGAATTAATGTCCGACAATAATGCCTATAATGTGTGTCATAATTATGACTGAATTAATTATTAACTGAATTCAGCAATATATTCATAAATGTTTATTTTATAACCTGTTACTTGTTTACTTATAACTTTATTAGTAATACCCAGCTAAACTTTTCATTACCATGTCAAAAATCAGTTTTAATGAACATTTATGAAAATGATCTCTGGAATCATGCAAAAATAAAGATGTGTAATAAAGATAATGTAAATATAAGCTTCAGCAACTATAAAATAAAGCAATGTTTTGTTTAACCCTGCCTGCACATAAAATACTGAGGCAGCACATGATATTGGCATTCTTCTTCACCTTTGGTGCTTGGACCCCTATAATAGTGAAATTTTAGTTTAGAGGTAATCTGTAATTTAGGGGGATTTTGAGCTAGATGTTTGAACAGAAAATCACTTCTAAAGAAAATGAATTCTTACAGCACCATTCTTCCCAACGCATGAAGTTTCATAAGACCTAGACGTAATACATGATAAATTAACTTGATAAAACTGCCTTTAGATCTTAACTTGAGGTGTGTGAAGAAGATAAGTTTGGAGTTTGCATATAATGTTGTGGTCTTAGTGTTCAAAATCCAGTGTGTACTCGGTGTTTTTCAAACACAAGCAGCGCATGCGTAGTAGCGATAGACTCAGACTTGTCTCTCGACGACCGAACTCTGATCATTTTGTCACAGCTTTTAAAATACCGGCATCTTTGTCATTTCCAGATAATACCTTCATCATCACATTCTTCATCATCAGAGTCTCAACATGAGCGGAGATCACGCACATAAACACCATCAGGTATCAATTTCGAACATGTTCTCCATATTAAACTATTCTCGCAGGGCATATCTGGATTTATATGCAATGAAATTGTAGATTATTGCAGTAAACTTTACAAACGAAAAGTTAAGATTGTACATGGAACATATTTATATTCGCGCAACGCCAACTTTATGCGCGAATATCTTTTAACTGCATGCGTTTTTGTTGTTGAAATGCAACACAATATATTTAAATGCTGTATAAATATGTGTTTCAGATGGAATCCGGGTCTCTGGACTATAGTAAGTGTTGATTTACAGGTGATGAGAGTTACAGTGAGATGTAGCAGAAATGGCGTCAGAGACTAAGTCCCGTCAGACGCGCTCTCTGCTGTTTATTGTTCAGAAACAGCCCTGTAAAACCACACTTGACACCTGAAATGCCTCACACTGATATCACATTCACATAGAGTAGTAGATCGATTAGCGGAGAATGACTGTCATCGTGTGCATTTTGAAGGGTAACGGGCTGAATTTGGCCGCTGAAAGTGGGGAAAGGATGCGTGAGGACTTAGTCTCTGCGCCATTTTCTTTTCTCTGAATATGAGCAGCAATAACTCATGTAACAGACAACTCGCTCACCATAACAACCACAAAAATACCATAGTTACCACAGTTGTTACTGTAAAAACATAATACTAAAGAAGCTTTTACTATCTTTCTGCCATTTTCATGTAATTTATTTTTAAGTGACAGTGGTCCTCCTGATAACATTAGTTATTTTACACTAACAATAACTGTAACTATGTTTATGGTAGCAACATTAACATAAAGTACTGGCAATTTGCTACCATGGTATTATAGGCTATATACATGCTCATTATACAATGGCAATACCACATTTTCTTGGAATGTAGCGTGTTAATGTGATATGTGTGTGTTTGTGTCATTGTAGCTTTTTCTTATCTCGCTCTCATGTACACTGATATTACTTTCTAAACATTACTTTATGCCAAACCCACACAAACACATAATTGTGGAGGTACAATGATGCTATCAGATTAGTTTGAAGGCACTCATAAACCTACATACTCTGGCCATTTTCAACTTTGAACCAATAAAAAACACCTTTTTATTTGCTTCTCTTTTATACAAGTCGATCTATTTGCCAATTTGAGTTCCAGTTTGATTTCTAGCCGGCAAGATTAAGATATAACTGCAGAACCACATGTCTCAGCAGTCTGAGGACAGCAGTGTCAGACCAGAAGTTAGGGTAGTGCTGTCGATAGCGTATCCCGCTCCAACCACTAACCATACCCTTCACTATAACTATAAGCTCTATCATAATGACTGCCCAAGCCCACTCAACTGCTAAACCTACTCTTAATGACGCTATAGATGTATTTTAAAATAAAATACCAAATACATTTAATTTTAAATGTATCAAAATAAACTACAAAATGCAGCAGCCACACCATGTATCAAAATAAACTACTGTATTTTTGTATTTTGAAAGTATTAAAAAATACTTTTACAAGGGAGCATGATATTTCATCGCAAACCTTCCATCAGTTAGCCTATTTGATCAATCCCTTCACCATTACACTGACTCAGTTGATTAAGTAAACAATGTTTGATAGCTTTTCTTTGCCTGAGTCATGCAATAAATCTTACATGCAACCCGTTAAAGGGACAATATGTACAATAGGATTTTTGGATTAAAATATTTAAAAACCTCTAGAACAATGTTATATATTTTGTTGACTTGTGTAATTTATACCAAAGGTTTCCAAGGATTATTAAATCCAGAGAAATAAGCAATTTTAAACAGGACACAGCCCATGTCTGTGCGTCGCCTATCAATGACATCATACCCTCAATTTCCGGTTTTATTTAGTAGAAACCATGGAAACATCAAAGACGCTTTATATTCCTCATCTGTCTAATAAAACATATGTTTTATTAGACAAATGAGGAACTGTTTGGATTCATTCATCAACAGAAAACTATATGTTATATAGCTTCTTGTTTAAATCTCGTTTTCTTGATTTACAGCGAGTACCATTTTTTACCATGCCTAATATCGATCTAGCTTACTGCAGTGTGCAACAAGTGTCTCACAGCAGCTGCCAAGTGAACACAGAGTAGCATTATAACAACTTTCAACACACAAATGTATCTAATATGATAAACAGTGCTGTGTTACTCCTTATACGCTAGACTGAAAAAAAGCGTAAGCAGCGACTGTGGCATAATAAAAGTTCCGCTGCTCTCGAGGCATGTGTCGTGCTCGTCTCTCATTAACATTCGCTCCAGCAGTCTCGTTCAGCTCCAACATCACTTGGTAACGTTAATAATCTCATCCATGAACATGATTTCTGACCAAGTCCCATCCTGATTCTTTTCCAACGGCTGTAGACGTGAAGACAACACCTCCCATAATTCCACAAAATCAAGGATAAGCTACTGAATAAGCGACCTCTAGCGGCGAAAATTTACATATTGTGGCTTTAACAGATCAAATAGTCACATATCCCTGTGATCTCCCAGATGAAGGTTAGTTTTAAAGTAACCAACAGGATAATGTTTGCGAATGACTCATAATTGTATCCTAATGTAGTTACTTGGTGTTTGGTAACGAAGGGCCTACTTTGCATCAGCAACACTGACTCAATGACAAACAAGTCATTCATAAGAAGACAACTGATGGTACCTGTATTAATAGCAACTAGTTTATAACTAATTAATCAATTGATTGTTACTCATAAATATAGGGGGCTGCTGCTCAGTATAATAGTTTTCAAGAACGTTATGTAAATTGGTAAACTATTTAGCCTAAGCTACTAAAACCAACACCAAAACTTAACATCTGTTCTGAACTCAACAAGTCTGGGCAAACTATTGAGTAGGCACCAATCAGAGGCTGCATTTTTATGATGTTTATCTGCTTACCCCCATGGCATCCAAGATGTAGGTGACTTTGTTTCTTCAATAGAACACAAATGATGATTTTTAACTCCAACTGTTGCGGTCTGTCAGCCGTATAATGCGTGTCAATGGGAACTCCATCTATAAGAGTCAAAAAAAAAACATGCACAGACAAATCCAAATTAAACCTTGCAGCTCATGGCGACACATTGATGTCCTAAGACACGAAACGATCGGTTCATGTGAGAAACCAAACAGTATTTATATCATTTTTACCTCTAATACACCATTATGTCCAACTGCCTTGAGCATCCGTTGTGTGAGGTCTGAATGCACTCTGATGCCGGAAGTGATCTCTCGCATGTATACGTCAATGAGTGCCAGAGATCACTTCCGACATCAGAGTGCATTTAGACCTCACACACCGGATGCCCAAGGCAGCTGGACATAGTATTATATAAATACTGTTCGGTTTCTCACACAAACCGATCGTTTTGTGTCTTAGGACATCAATGTGTCGTCACGAGCTGCAGGGTTTAATTTGGATTTGTCTATGCATGTTTTTTTTTTGCTCTCATAGACGAAGTTCCCATTGACATGCATTATACGACTGACAGACCGCAACGGTTGGAATTAAAAATCATCATTTGTGTTCTACTGAAGAAACAAAGTCACCTACATCTTGGATGCCCTGGGGGTAAGGAGATAAACATAAAATTTTCATTTTTGGGTGAACTATCCCTTTAAGTGTATAGAGCTGGTGAAAAACAAAGTTGTGACACTGGAAGTAACGCATGTCGTGGAGCAACCAATAGTTCCAAAAAAAAAAAATTGTTCTAGCACTGAACCTCATTCATTTTCAAGCACACCCGCTGGCAAGTTGATGAAATTACTGCATTTTTTTGACATTTTAGTGCATTAGTTGACCTCTCAATAATCCAGCCAGTAGTGGTATTTTATGAATCACATTATAGTTAATGTTTATCGTTGGATAATAGATAGTTAGACTGTAATTGCAGTCAGATAACTTGAGCAACACTTCAATATCTACCATAACTAGATGCTAGTTGTCATATTTTAACAGTTTTTAGTCTTTCTGCAAATCTTTCTCTCCCAGTGGGAGCTATAATATGTTTCTATGATGACTGTCCATTCAAGAAATAACTTATCTAGTGCCTCATTGGTTATATTATATAATAAAGAGTTTCATTGATGCAATTGGTTGCCTTGTTTTTTCTTTTTTGTAAAACTTTTAAACTTCTTTCTTGGACTAAATTCAGTATTTGCTTACATTCATTAATATTCACTTGTTGTGTATGCTGTGAGTATCATAAAATTAGGATAAACCTTTTAAACTTAACATTAAAAAAAGTAAACTTATAACAATCTAGTGTTTGATAATGACTAAAAATATATTAAAATGCAAAATATATATAAAAAAATAAGTAAGCAATTATGACTGGCAATACTCTTTTGAGCAACTAGACTAGAGCTATATACATGTATATTTATTAAAGAGGCATTACATATAAATATTATTTTTCTGGCCACCAGTTGCCTCTAATTTGGCTCTTTGCATTGAATGGATCATAATTATTACACAAATATTATTTAGTACCAAAAAGATAAAAAGTTTCACTTAAGGTGTTCGGTCACTTTTGATCACTAATACCTAAACTCAAGAAAAATATATTGAGGTTGTGACTTTACCTTTCCCCAGAATAAAATGCTACTGTAAAACATAGTAATCAGTGCACATTATGTGTTAATATTGGCCAGAAATTTCTGCAAATATATTGAAACTGCTGTCTATCCTGCTTAAACCCATTCAGATTGACAGTGCAGAGTTGTTTGGAACTATTGAGAGCTCCATGAACCACGTGACGAGATCAAAGTATGTCGTAACTGTTTTTTAGTGGCTCTGGTGTAGAGGAGCTTCAGAAAAACACATATTTGATCCATTTCATTTTGCTCATATTCGTCTTTATTTAATTTTTTGGGAAGTATGCTAATTTTAAAGTAAATTTAAGAGATTAATATGTTGATCTATTCCTATAATGACATTTCACTCTTATAAGAATGAGATTGTGTCTTTTGAGTTTTGTGAGCTGGTAAACAAACCCCATTCAGAGTCATTGGATTGGCTTCATAATTTTTCCTAAAAGATCTTTAATGGTTAATTAGCATAAAAGCAGGTTGCACATGAGGAGTTGAATGAAAGCAGCACAGCACTTTTGTACACCACCAGTTCATTTACAGTCAAACCAAAAATTATTCAGACATTTTTAATATTTTTGATATATTTTTATAGTGTGTTCAGGACACTATAGTTCATTTATGTAAGTGAGGATAGCAAAATAAAGTAAACTGTGACATATTATACCCAAAAATTCTTCATACTGTGGACTACCAGTAAAATTGATAAAAATTTGGAACCAAAAATGATTCAGACACTTTGACCTGACCATGTTTTGCTTAAGTGTTATCTGACATAATTAAGATTCATTTTTCTGACACAGTTTAACTCTGAGATCTTGTCATATTTTATTACCATTTTTTAAACTATAGTGAATAAACTGTATTAATGAATGAAATGTTAGAGTGTCTGAATAAATTTTTTTTGACTGTATGTTGTTTTGCTCCCATAAGTATTTTTGAACTCTCTCAGTAATGTGTTTTATGCCAATCACAGTTGTAAGTTTTTAAAGTTAGGTTTAAAATAGGCATATACACTACAGTAGAACTTAAAAATGAAAGTCTAATGATTTTAAACTAAAACGTAAGTGTATGATAACTTAATAAATAAGCATAATGTTATTTACAGTATGCCAACATAATCTAAGATTACCATATTCATATAGTATGGTTTTTACATGGTACAACAAGGTACTATTGTGGTACTTTTTTTAATGTATTTATGCAATGATACTACATCAAGTAATTGCATATCACATACATTTAAGGAGTTAAAATTGATCACATTACTAATTTTTATTTTATTTTAAATGTATTCAAATGGATTACTATGAATTTCATTCAGATGTATTACATATCTAAATCTAAAGCTGGGAAGTTTTTATAAAACTATTGTTTTTGACTCAGATTCACACAAGCACAAGGATAAACATAAAGAGAGAGAACACAAGAGAGAGCGAGACAACTCAAAGAACGGCAACAGGTGATTTTTTTTCTTTATTTTGACATTGATTTCAAGGCAGAAATAATTCTAACATTGTTTACAACCCATTCCCTGTACTTTCACATATAGCAGATGATTATATATTATTTTCAGGCTTTTTTGATCTGCTGTAGTTGCTGGCATGCTGTTTGGAGGGCAATATTCATTGTTGATTCTTTTATCTATTGTCCTAAAGGGAAATCTTATCTTTTTCCATTTGTTTTACAGCGAACACAGGAGGTCTTCAGAGAAGAAGCACAGAGAGAAAGAAAAAGAGCAACTTAAGCGCAAAGAAAAGCAAAAAGAAGAAAAGGTTGTGCCATACCAGAGAGTTACAAAATATAATGAATGAAATATGCACCTTGTGTCTCTGAGTATTTGAACATTTTTTATGTGTTTATGAATCTTATTTTGGGTGTGTTTTTGTTTTCTTGCAAAGTTCCATGGTTCTGATGGGAAATATCGAGATAAAGAGAACGGTTTTGTAAGGCAAGACAGCGATGTCCATCATTTGTAAGTCACAATGTTTCGATTTCCACATTGTAAAATATAAATTGTGTATTATTTTATATATAAACCAATATAAACTGCTGAACAGTTAATTGAACGTAATCAAAACTAAAAATGTTGTAAAAATAACATGTCTTTTGTTTCAGCCCACCGTCAATTAAAGTGGAAGAGGATAATGGCTATCATCACTCCATCAAACATGAGAAGTCACTCAAGAGAGAGCGGGATGAAGACGAGTATGTGCAAAAAAAATCTGTTCCCATGATCCTCAGCATATGGCATGTAAAACCATAGTGATTTCTTTTTATAAAGCAGATATAAACTCAACCCCAAAAAGGTAAAAGTGGAGAATGAGAAGAAGGTGAAGAAACGTAAACAGGAAGATGAAAGTGATTATGAGGAGAGGGAGGTAAACATCACTCTTTTGAACAATGTACACCTTCACTTTGGCTTTGGACTGTTACTGAGGTCATATTTCATTGACCCAGGAAAGGAAACCAAAGAAGAGGACGAAAGAGGAAAAGAAAGTCACCACTGGAGGGAAAAAGAAAGTCAAAAACGAGCCAGAGGAGAAGTGGAAATGGTGAGACCTAATTGAGACAAATTTGTACTTATCTTTAAATGTTGCCCCCTTTGTCTTTTATGCAATATCTGTCTTTCTCTACCTCTGCTACTCAGGTGGGAAGAGGAGAGATACACAGATGGCTCCAAATGGAAGTTTCTGGAACATAAAGGTCCTGTGTTCCCACCGCCATATGAACCCCTGACAGGCCATATCAGGTTTTATTATGATGGTGAGGAGTGTTGGCTTTTGACCCCACCAACTGCTATTTGTCTGCTATCATGTTCTACTCAAATACTAGGGGTGTGACGAGACAGGTAGCTCACGAGACACGAGATTGAGTTCACGAGAACGAGACGAGATTTTTACACACTATTTTTAAGAAATCCTCAAAAATGAAATACATGATTAGAAAAATAATCTGCAGGTGTATTTGAAATGTTTTAACTAATCATCTTATGATGAATTTCAGTTCTATGAAATTCAGTTCTACTTTCTGAGTGTGAATTATCATATGCAGTAAAAGACAATAATATTCAAGCACTGTAAAATGTTTTGACGCAAACTGGCTTCTCTCCTTTATGATTTCATACGAGTCTCTTCAGACCTTACTGTACATGATTTATGAGCTTCTACAACTTTTGACCTCCTAACTGAACTCCTTTCCACAAACTGATCATAGAAATAAAGAGTATAAATAAAAATGGTAAAACTTTACAATAAGGTCTCATTTATTAACATTAATGTATTAACCAACATCAACAATGAGCAATATATTTGCTACAGTATTTATTAATCTTTGTTAATGTTAGTTAAACATAAAAATAGTCATTCATGATTAGTTCATGATAGTGCATTAAGTAATGTTAACAAATACAACTTTTGATTTTAACAATGTATTAGTAAATGTTGAAATTAACATTAACTGAAATGGTGTAGAAGTATTTTTCTTCCTTAGTTCATGTAAAGTTAATTAACATTAACTAATGAAACCTTATTGTAAAGTGTTACCATAAAAATAAATAAGTTTTCTTTTAGTCTTAAGTGCAATCAATAAGTGCAACCATAATCAAAGCACTCTCTCAATATTCAAAGTGCAAATAGAGACCAAATTTTTCTTTAAGCATGATACAGAGCTGAGAGATGCATACAACTACACAGCCCAGCCTAAGATAGCTTTGATATTGGAAGATATTTGCATGCATCAGGGAGCCGCTTTCAAATGCGGGGTATTGACATTGTGTTTGAATACGCGCTCGCGTTTGCTTTCACTTTCGCGATCGTGCGTACTCTGAATAGGGAGCGGCAGTGACCGTTATCCAACTGAATTAAATGTTTTTTTATTTCACGAGATTACACGAGATCTCGTCATACCCTATCAAATACTATGCAATACTAGCCTAAAATAATTAGAGATTGACCTATATATATATATATATATATATATATATATATATATATATATATTTTTTTTTTTACAACTAATACAATTATTTTTTTAAAGTGCCCCTGTTCTGCGAAGTTTACATGCATCTAAAGTAAAAAAATAAAAATAAAAAAACACACACAATACTCTCATAATATACATTCACCTGTTTTCTCATAGTGTCTAAGCGGTTTAATAAAGGATTCAGCATGAAAACGAAACGCCATTAACATACCTGAATTTCAGCATCTGAGGTTTCCTCAGCACTTGATACACGGTGATATAAACAGTAACGATAGAGTCGTTTTTTCCGTATCAATTTCAGGCCGAGTGCTCATCCTTTAGAAATGCATCAATTCGCAGCACAGAAAACAGTGTCTTCTCAACATGTCAACAACACAAACCAAACTCTTCCAGGCCTCAGCTACAACTATAGTGTTTGAAGGTGGGGCAAAGTAGATGTTGTTTGTGGTCAGCCAGTGGAGAGCATAGGCTGACATTATGCAAATGTGTTACAAACCTATGGAGGTTCATGCAGGAAGTAAGACTGGAATTACTGATGACTCGTTTATCGCAGTTCAGAATCGTTTCTTTCTTCTAGTCAAAAACTACATTTATCATGCACTTTGATCATTAAAACTTTTCAGACCTTTTACATTCACAAACAACTACAAAACACTACATTACATGAAAGGTAAAATCTGCCTATTAAAAATGTTACCAATTAATTAGAAAAGTAAAAATAAATAGCAGTCAAAAATATTGGTAAAATTCAGTCAGCGTGTTATGTAGATAAATCAGAAGAAGACTCGTGACGCAGAACGTGAATGAGGAAATACAGATAATTTAATGAACTCCAAGAACTCAAAACACACTAACCTATACCATTAACAACGATGAACAAAGAACTGAAGAAACTGATCTCAGGAAAAATAGTGGCAAAGAAAACTAAACTAAATAGAACATGATCGTCAACCCCCGCACTGCAAAGATGTGGGTGCAGAACCAGACGGGAATGTGGAGGGGCTGGCATAAGGGAACACCAAGGCGAAGATGATATAGGGAGGAGACAATGAATGGAGGACCCGAAGGACGACGAAGAACAGAACCAGGACTAAAGTCCCAGGTATACTTCACTTTCCACGCCTGGACGCTTCTCGTGCGCAGCCGCGTCCGCACATCTTTCAAAGTACACTAAACCACAAATGTGCGCAGATGACAGAGTTAGACAAATGCGCAGTACAATTTTTTCTATACTCTTTACCAGACATCGTGTCATCAACGGGACATTCACTGGGCAGGATTGGAGAAGAAAAATAGTGCATCCACCATTGCAACATAGTTCAGAAGATACACCAAGAGAACAGGATTCAAAAACGATGGAGAAAGCATGCTTCTGAGTTTACTCGTCTTGTTTTTGAATTGCTCTTTACACACTCTTGTTCGACGACTGCGCACTGTGCTCAGTACTGTGCGTATTGCCACCTTGTGGACTCTTCTGTCCTGCTTGAGCATGCCCTTTTGCACGCGCACCGTCTGCGCAGTCTCGAAATTTGGGCTGCACGTGGACGGGGTGTGCATGAACACTGACGGCCGAAGTATACCCGGGGCTTAAGCCACAAAATGTAATCGATGGAGGCAGGAGCCAGGATGGAACCAGGAGCCCGACCAACAGAGGAGACCCAGGCGGGACCAAGGTGACAAAGACCCAGGGTGGTGGAGTGTGGGTATGGCTGAAGGCTGGCCGGGCTCTGGGTCCGAATGGGGCTGGTGTTGTCCTCGTCTGTGAGGCTGAGGGTGAATGGTGATCCACACTGTACCAACATCCACTCAACATATTCACAAAAATTCCCTGAAGGACCTTCCCCGGATAACTTAATTTTTTATTGAGATTTTAAGTCTGACGTAGTAAAAGGTTCAGGGGCAGTTATCTGGGTATATTTAAGTCCAAAAACTCCCTAGTTTGGCACTCGAGGGAGCGATCTCCCTGCATAATGAGAAGTCAAACTGCTGCTAGGTCCATTTTCTTTCTTTTCTCACTCGTTTTGTTTTTGTTGGTTTGTCATTCTGTCACGTGCTGTGTAGATAATTCTGAAGAAGATGCATGATGCAGAATGAACAAGGAAATACAGATACTTTAATGAACTTCAAGAACTCCAAACACATTACACATATACCATTAACGACAATGAGCAAAGAACTGAGGGATTAATGTACACTGAGAAGACAATCAGCAGAACAAGGAACACGCCCGAGACTAATTAGAAACTATAGCAACAAACAATGAATTAGAACTTAGGCAAAACAGTAAATGAAATTAAACATGATCGTGACACATGTATAGTGTGGTTTCCTGTGTTTCACAGGAAAGGCCATGAAACTGAGCCCTGGTGCAGAGGAAGTGGCTACGTTTTATGCAAAAATGCTTGACCATGAGTACACAACTAAAGACATATTTAGAAAGAACTTCTTCAAAGATTGGAAGAAGGTAACACACTTTTCAAAACTTTACTTCTCTAATATTATTGCTCTCATACTATTCACAATTGCCAGTTTTAAAGGATTAGTCCACTTTTAAATAAACTTTTCCTGATAATTTACTCACCCACATGTCATCCAAGATGTTCATGTCTTTCTTTCGTCAGTCAAAAAGAAATTAAGGTTTTTGAGGAAAACATTCCAGGATTTTTCTCCATATAGTGGATTTCAATGGCTACCAAAAGGTCAAAATTACAGTTTCAGTGCAGCTTCAAAGGGCTTTAAATGATACCAGACGAGGAATAAGGGTCTTATCTAGCGAAACAATCGGTCATTTTCGAAAAAAATACAACCGTTTATGCTTTATAAACACAAAATATCACCTTGAACGTACTTCCCGTTTCCGCATTCTTCAAAACGCTTACACCGTATGTCCTACGCCTTTCCTATTCTACTTACGGAACGAACGCAGCGGCAGTTTCGTTTTTCCCCGTAAGTTGAAAAGGAAAGGCGTAGGACATTCAGCGTAAGCATTTTGAAAAATGCGGAAACGGGAAGTATGTTCAAGGCAATATTTTGTTTATAAAGCATAAATGGTTGTATTTTTTCGAAAATGACCGATCGTTTCACTAGATAAGACTCTTATTCCTCGTCTGGTATCGTTTAAAGCCCTTTGAAGCTGCACTGAAACTGCAATTTGGACCTTCAACCTGTTGGTAGCCATTGAAATCCAGTATATGGAGAAAAATCCTGGAATGTTTTCCTCAAAAACCTTAATTTCTTTTCGACTGACTAAAGAAAGACATGAACATCTTGGATGACATGGGTGTGAGTAAAGTTTATTTGAAAGTGGACTAATGCTTTAAGGGAATAGTTTTATCATCAGCTGGAAATGTGCAAAAAAATGTGAAAATGTCATTATTCTTATAGAAACATTGTCTCAGTGTCTTATAGAAACATTGTCCCACAAATGTTTCTTGTAAGGAAATGACATCAGAGGAGAAGTCAAAGATCACTGAGCTGAAGAAATGTGACTTCACTGAGATGCACGAGTACTTTAAAGCACAATCTGAGGCCAGAAAACAGATGTCAAAAGAGGAGAAACAGGTTAGTTTGCCACAAACACACACATGCTGCTGAAATGGAAACTGACTATTAAACTGGCAAATTCATATTTTCACAGAAAACCAAAGAAGAGAATGAACGCATTCTGCAGGAGTATGGATACTGTGTTATGGACAACCACAGGGAGCGAATTGGCAACTTCCGGATTGAGCCTCCAGGTCTGTTCCGAGGCCGTGGGGACCATCCTAAGATGGGCAAACTGAAACGCCGCATCCGACCTGAGGACATCATCATCAACTGCAGCAAGTGAGTACCTAATCATGCTGTATTATTACTATTTTCATTTTGTAGAATAATAGTAAATTAAATAACACAAATGGATGTATAGGAATTATGTTGTGATGAAAAAAGGTGAAAAATCTAACATATCTGAGTTTATTCAAAGTCCTTTTTAGATTGTAGCTCTATCAATCAATCTGTCTGTCCATCTACCTACTTATACCATGTTGTCACAGTTGTTTGTGTTCATGTCTTTTAATTTGTATTCATGCTCACTGTCATGGTTCCTGTTGTCATGTGATTCCCTTGTCCTCATGTGATCATGTGGTATGTTGTCATGGTTTGTTGAAATGAACATGGATAAGCAAAATGAACTTTGAGCTTCGGGTTTGGGCCTAAACTGTCAAATAGATAGAAATGTGTCACAGAAATGTGCCCGGCTTGGTGAGTATTCACTTAAACACCGTTGGTTATGTCTTAAGTGAACAAACAGTTGGGAAGTGAGTTGTATGTGTATCAGTATATTGGATCTGTGCAATCAGTCTTAAAGTGACAGCAGCCTAATTGTCACACAACAGAAGGATGCAACACAGTTACTTTCCAAACAACTGGTTTATTGAGCAGATTTGTGCAGACAAGCAATGTAAGCAGGTAGGTGTCTGATACTTAGATTATTGTAGTTGAAATCGCAGAGAACAACAGTCTTATCTGTCGCAGATGAGAAAACCGTATGACTGAAGCAGATGACTAAAGATGGGTGAAGGGGATCGCACAGGTAATCAGTGGCAGGTGTGATGGCTGACTGAGTGCAGGTGGGGACCAGAAGGGATGCTGGGAAATGTAGCTCTCAGGTGACAGGCTGGTGACTGAGGATACCCCTGATAGTACCCCTCCCTCCTCCCAGAAGGTGTGACCTCACACCAAAAAAGGTCCAATAGGGGAGAAGAGGCCAGGACAGAATGAGCAAGGGTAGAATCCAAAGGCAGAGCAGATGACAACCACAGCAGTGTAGACAGTACGGAAGACCCCCACAGCAGAGCAGAAGACCTCCACCCCAGCGCAGATGTAACTAAAGATCTCCGTGGTGGAGCAGATGACCACCACAGCTGTGCAGACAGTATTGAAGACCCCCACGGTGGAGCAGAAGATCACCATAGCAGCACAGATGTAACTGAAGGTCCCCGAGCTGAAGGAACTGGATGGAGGAACTGGAACAAGGTTAGCAATGGTCATAATGAGGCCGGCAAGGTGTCTGTTTGATCTCTGTGGTCATGTTGAGGCAAACAGGCAGTGCAGGAGTGACCTCTGCGGTCATGTTGGGTGAGACTGAAAACGGGTGCAACCTCCACGGTCGGGTTATGTCAGACAGGCAGTTCTGGAACAACCTCTGTGGTCTTGTTGGTGTGAACAGATAACCTGGGGTCAACCTTCATGGTTCCATCAGGGCAGACAGGAAATTCAAGGATCATCTCCATGGTTGACGGAAGGCTGATAAGAAACTCGGAAACGACCTCTATGTCCGTGCTGAAGGAATATAGGTTAGCCTCCGTGGTTGCATCAGGGCAGACAGGAAATTCGGGAATGACCTTCTTAGAAGATTCAGGGATGACACTCTTGGTCGTATGTGGAAAAACAGAGAGCTCAGGAACGACCTCTGTGTTTGCATCTAAACAGACAGAAAACTGGGCAACGACCGTCCATGGTCACTTCTGAACAGACTGGAAACTCGAGAACAACCTCCCTGGTCGACTCTGGGCAAACAGGAAACTTAGAAATGACCTCCGTGTTTGCATCTAGATAGACAGAAGACTGGGAAGGGACCTCCACTTCATTACTAATGGGAGAGCAGTGTGCAGCCCAAACACACATTGGCCAATGATTGTTTCCCATAACAAGGGAAACAATCATTGGTAGAGGAATCTCTGAATCCTCTGGGCTTGGAAGTATCTGGCTGGGTTCTGACATAATGGCCATGTTGGCTAAGGATTCTGGCGGTAAAGTGGGCACTGGGCTGAGCTCTGGGAGGAGAGCGGTCACTGGGCTGAAGCTCTGGGATGAGAGTGGGCTCTGGTCAGGGGCTGGAGCAGACACTGGGCTGCGGTCAGGGCCTGGACTTGCAGAGGGCAGTTTCTTCCTCTGCCTCCTCTGAGTTAAGGTTAAATGAGGCACTGATGCTTTAGTAGCCCTTGGACTTGGCTCAGACTCTGGAGCAGACTTATGGATTGGAGCAGATTCTGGAGCGGGAATGGACTTATAACTGAACGTCGGGGCTGGAGCAGGCTCGGGACTGAACTCTGGGGTTGGAACGGGCTTATGACTCAACTCTGGGGCTGAAGTGGACTCTGGAATTTCACTCACTGGAACGGACTCAGGGAAAGCTTCCTCTGCAGTATAAGATGATCCCCACAACCATAGAACATTATCAATATATTTCTTCAAAGAACATGTTGCAGCCGCTGGAACATGTTGATAAAGGAGATCGTCCAAACCACACCAAAATAAAAGGTCTTATAGTGTGTCATTCGTTCCAGGGTACTTGATGTGAGCTCGAGGAACTCTTATATGTAGTTCTCGATCCGGGTGGCCATCTTCACATTTGAGAGAAAAGCAGATCTGCTGGGTCTATAGGGGTGAGGAGAATGCCCGTGTTGTACTTTTGTTTAAGGTCTGGTCATCTGTCACACAACAAAAGAATGAAACCATAAATTTCCAAACAACAGGTTTATTGTGAAGATTTGTGCAAACAAGCGATGTAAGCAGGTAGGTAACTGAGACTTGGATAATTGTAGTTGAAATGGCAGAGAATACCAGTCTTATCTGACAAGACAATAGACCTTTTTCACAAGAATCGGAAATCATGTGACGTGGGGTAAAGTTAGTTCCGCTATGCATCTACGGCTATTAGATTGATAGGCTCTTTTCTCAAATATCGCTTCTTACCTTTTCTGTTTTGTCTGTTTTCCAAGTTGCTGTTGTATAATCTACAAAGAAATGATTTTCTACTTGTTTGTAGCTTATACGGCCACTCAAACCGTTGCTCGAATTTACGGCAGGTGGATTTATAGTCAGTATAGGCTATGCAGCTACTCATTCAGTAATTCCCCCAATCATATCACGTACAATGCACATTATTTATATAATTTATTCATAAAAAAATTAACTCCGAATATATACTTCAATGGGGGATATAAAGTCGTGAGATACACAATATTGACGTGAGTTTAATACGTTTTAAAAATATATAGCATGTTTTAATCTCATATGGCATTATATCCCACATTCAAGCATATGTTATATCCTGATCGATTAAAATGATTAAACTACTATCAGTCTTTGCATTAATGTTGCAACAGCACAATAATACTGTGAGTGTGCATAATACACACTTTATGATGATGACGAAAGAAAAATATGAGTGAGAGATGACTGAAGTGTTTATATATATCTATCCAGAAATATCCAGGGTGCGAGCGGTCCTGTTTTATGAATCAGAAGATCAGGCTTGCGTGATAAGGGAGCTGCCAATCACTTCCCCAGCACGTCGCTAAAAATACTCTATACATCCCAATGTGCATACTATCCACCTCTAAATAGTACTAAATATTACTAATGTCACATAGACTACTATTTAGGATGGCCAGTATGCACGTTTAGACGCAGGCACTGTCTTTACAGCACATAGAGCACGATAATGCACAATTGCGCCAAACAGACACAAAGAATATAACCAGTTTAACCGCCATCACTTCGGATTATTTATTAAATTTAGCTCTTAATTACCCCTTTTCCACCAAGGCAGTTTGAGTGCTGGTTCGGAGCCAGAGCCTAGTTTCAAATCAGTTCTTTTTCTTTCGACACACAAAGCACCAGCTCTGAACCAGGAAAAGTGGTTCGTAAGTAGCACCAAAACATTGCTGGACTAGAAGTAAGAACTGCTTGCGTCAGTGGCTGGGGGCGGGTTACCGTGACCAACAAGAAACTTGTGACCGCCATTTTTGAAATAGCAGCTAATCGAGCTAATAGCAGCTCGATTGTAATCTCTGTCTATATACAATTGTTGATAGAAGGCTTGTTCGAGATGCATCGGAGCAGCACGGACCGATTCGGCGGGTGCCGCGGATCCGCGGGAGTGTTTGTAGAGCATACGACTCCTTGTGCTTTTGGATCGTTCTCGCGGAGCTTTGATGTTATGCGGCGATCGCTATGCAAGAAGCCGATGCATCTCAAATATGCTGTGAAATATGAGACGTATAGAGTGACGTAAGACCTGGCTCTGTGCTTGCTCTTTAGCCCATGGAAAGGCAAACCAGTTCTTAGAAGGCTCGTCAGTTGAACCAACTCCGAACTGGCACTAGCACTAGCTCTGAACTAGCACCCGGTTCGTGCTGGTGGAAAGGGGGTAAATGAGAGCTCTGTAGTCTCACCAATAATTCACCAAGATCGTTCAAACATTTTCATGACATTTAATTTGTAAAACGACTTTGATTCCCGAGCTGGTTCTAATCGAGGCTATCAATCACTGTAACCGGAAAAACTTTTACCCAGCGTGGATCATTCCGGAAGCCAAAAACACGGAAGTGTGAAAAAGGTCTATGGTGGACTGAAGAGTGACTGCTTATGTGAGGTGATAATCAGTGGCAGCTGTGATGATGGCTGACTGAGTGGAGGTGGGGACCAGAAGGGATGCTGGGAAATGTAGTTCTGTGGTGACTGGGCTGGTGACTGAGGATTGTGACACTAATATTCCTGCTGTTGTCTGTGTCATTGTTTATCAGTTATTTCACAGGAATACTATATTTGTTAAGCTCTAAGCTGTTCCTAATCACCTCTTAGAGAGGGAAAGGAATATGTTGCACATGCTGCTTGCCAATAAAAGAGTTGCCAGTTCGTACTTTCACATCACTTAATTTTTTTATGTACTTGAAATACATAGTTTAAGAATAGTATTTTTATTTTGGTGATCGGCATCAGTGATTGTATCAGCCAATACTGCTTCCAGTGATTGACCCAAAAAAACCTGATCGGAGAACCCCTTAACAAGAAGGTGATCTAGGTGATGTGATCTGTCATTAGTTTTTCTGCCACATGTGGTGTTACCTTGTGAAAAGTAGTATAGTTTAATATACTTGTATAAAGAGTGAAATATAGTTTTCTTTGCATGTTAGTTACAATTGCATGAAAATGTATTACAGTTTAATTTTATATTAATTGCAATTAGTTGAACTTTTGAGTGTTTTTGACCCACTTAAGCAGGACTTTAAGTAGATCTTTATATGTAATTTCATAATTACTGTCACGCCAATTAGCAAACTAGAAAACTGACTCTGAAACTGAAGACAGGGGAAAAACATGAAAACTGATCAAAAACCAACTACACGTGACAGTACGCCCCCTCCCAAAAAGGCGTGTCCTCACACCGTAAGAAGATAGACTTGACAGCTGGGCTGAGCGCGTCAGCACGGGCATCTCACTTTAGAGCGTCATCGCGGGCATTTCACTCGTTGGATGTGTCAGCGTCACATTTGCATAGGCTGTACTATTTGAATTCGTGATTGGTTGACTGCCAAATCAAAATATTAAACAGAACGATAAAATAACGTTATTAACCGGTTAATGGCCATTTCAAATTAGCGTTTCTGTTCAGAACGATTAAATTTGATTTTCGTTTCCGTTTCCGATTTTTGTTTCCGGTTTTCGTTTTCGTTCTTTGAACCGGTTCAGAACCCTGGTTAGAAGTTTATACTGATACAGCTTTAAAATGTGTGGAAATAATAAACTTTAAAGATAAAATCAGTGATCCGCTATCTGTGAGAGTGTTAACGATATAGATGATAATCAAAACTAAGCATATGTCTAATATTTGGCAGAAAATCAGATTGAGGCATGAACTGTGATCGTAGAGGGGGCGGGGCACAGCAGCTCATTTGCATTTAAAGGCACATGCATGAAAACAGCTTATTCTTGACTGTAGTCAGAAATGTGTATTTACAACATGGATTTATAAATGATTTGTGAGGTATTTTAAACTAAAACTTCACAGACACAGTCTGGGGACACCTGTACGGAGCCCCTAAAGGGACGTGGTAGTGGGGAAAAAAAATTAGGAAGGAAGGAAATTTTAAGTGCTGGTGGAAAAAAATTTGGGATGGGAGGAATTTTTCTTTTTTTTTTAAATATTTTGCGTTCCCCCGAGAAACTTTGCGTTCCCTCGCAAAACTTTTGCGTTCCCACGCAAAGATATTTGCGTTTCCTCGCAAAGTTATAATCGTTCCCTTGCTGTGAGCTCGGACAAACACTTCCTCTTTAATGTCCCGCTGGCTGGCAGTAGTGTTTCAGTTAGTAACATACGTTAATAATGCACACAAATAATGCGCAGCTCTTAGAGTTTGAACTTGTTGGACTCAAATATAAAGAAATGCAGTCAGTGCAGTCAAGCAGTTCAGTAAAGTTGGCAATATATTCACAGATTCAAGCTTCCCGGATTAATAACTTCGTGAGCTAAACGTTGTTAAAACACAAATTGCAGCTACTTCCAATCATAGTAACCTAGACAACAAGCTACAACAACCTAATTTTCCTCAAATGTGCTTTATAATAAATTGGTCTCTATGAGCAGGTGGCGGAGATACAAGTCTGAAGAGACCGTCTGAAAAGTGCAAAGCCCAAAACCCTTTTGCTCATTTTATATTATGAAAAATACTCAATAACTTCACTGTAACACACTGTAATGTCACCAAATTTAGTTCATACATCAGTGCTCTCCTGCTGGTTTACTTCACCAAGGGTTAGCTAAGTGGTTAAGTGATTTGGTCTTGTAACCTAAAGGCTTCTGGTTGAAACACCAGGTAGAGGAATTGATGGAGAATTCCTGAGATGAGTGTCATTGATCGAAGCACTTGAGCTCAGGTTCCTCCAGGATTATTCTTCCTCTAATAAATGTAATTTTTGGTACAAAAGTGTTGGCCAGAATTCTAAGTACTGGCCCACAGCCCATATACTTAGCTAGCTATTGTTTTTGTTGCTGAGCGGTCAGTGTGATGTTGTTGTGGCCCTTATGAAGGACTTGTTTATCCTGTGAGTGTGTCAAAGGGCCGCTTCCTGTGTGTGTTGTGGCAGGCCTGATCCTGTTTTGCTTGAGCAGATGTGTCATGTTCAAACTCTGATAAAATCTTTCATACAGATCCTCAACAGAAGGAATGTAAATTCCGAATATAACATATAGTATGCTTTTTTTTTTTTTTCATTTCAGAGTTTCCACATTAGATTCCACATTGTAAAGTAAAACCTTTTTCAACAAGCAGTAAAACTTGAAAAGTGTTATAAGATGAGTATGACTGTCACCCATTGTCTGTTGTCCTCAGAGATTCAGTTTACCCCAAACCACCCCCAGGCACCAGGTGGAAGGAAGTTCGTCATGACAACAAAGTCACATGGCTGGTGTCGTGGACAGAGAACATTCAGGGCTCCATCAAATACATCATGCTCAACCCCAGCTCCAGAATCAAGGTCAGAAACAGCACTTCTTTTAGGAGTTTGTTTTTTCAAACAAATCTTAAACGTGTCCTTTCACAACATAACATGATAGTACCATACCAAGATTGAATCGTCCTTTATCTCTCCACAACACCTCACGTATAAACCTGTGGATTATAACAAGAACACTGGTCATAGCAGGTGTTTGTAAGAGCAAAACAGATTTCTTGAAAAAAGTTGATGAAGTAACTAATGCCAGTAATCTCCAATTCAATATTTATCTGAATAATTATTGGCCTGGCCAGTATATTGGTCAGTCACTTGTTTTAATACTAGTGATATCCAGTTTGCAAAGCAATTCTTCTTTAAAAGCTCTTTTGTTTAGTGATTTGGTTAAAGGGCCCTATGATGCTTTTTTATATTTTCAACTTTCTTTAGTGTGTAATGTTGCTGTTTGAGCATGAAAAAGATCTGCAAAGCTCCAAAGCACAAAGTCCCTCTCTATATCAGTAACACTGTTTCTGAACTCCCTGAAATGCCTCCACTGTAGTCTTGAGTTTTCTTCCAAGAACAAACATGTCACAATATTCCTAATTTAAATAATTCCCGTCCAAGGTATATGCAAAATAAAGGGGCGGAGCCTGGTTGAGTTAGTTAGTAGCATTTTGAAACTCAAGGTTATGGTAAGGGGCGGGAGTCGCGGGACAGTACCCAATCACGCTTAACCCTCTGGAGTCTGAGGCTGATTTGGGGCCTGGAGAAGTTTTGACATGCCCTGACATTTGTGCTTTTTTCATTTGTTCATAAACACATTAATGACACAAGTGTCATTACACTGTATTCAACACAAACTAGGCTACCATAATATGTGAGGAACATGTATGTACATGTTTGTGTTTTTGAAGGAATAACGTTTATGCGTGGTTATTGAAAAAAACAAAAAACTTAAGTCACAGAAATAAGGCCAAAAAAAGTATATTAAATCTGTGTTCATAAGACTTCTGGGTATTGGAGGTTGTAGACTAGAGTTTTTGCTTCAGAATTATGTAAAAATTATGCTGCCTACTCCTTCATATAAAACAATATATTGATTTAGTTTTTGTAAGTCACTTTTTGTCAAGAAACACAGTATGCATGGAGGCGTGAATGATCATGAATAATGGGCCATTTACACCTGAGAAGACAAAAGAATCAAATAATAATGACCTGAAATGACTTGCATATTAATGAGGCCTTTGAGTCAGGTAGGGTGTGAAAAAACCCTCTGTAATCATGTCTCAGCTCAATTTAAAATAATGGTATTCTATTATATTCTTTAAAATATAATGTATTTCTGTGATGCAAAGTGTCTGAACAATTATGTTACCTCTATGGCATTTCGTATAGGCTTTTAGCTTAAAGCATGCACATTTGGAGAAATATTGATGGATTCTTATATGTTTATGTCAAATTTCTATACAGAGGAGTAATATTTATTCTATATTTATTCTATATATCATCACTATGAGTGCTGGATACAGTTCATACTTGCAGCCGGAGGGCGCTCTGTACACCTTTAGGCCACAAATCCATATAAAGAAGAAGAACCAGGAACTAACTGCATGTCTTCTAGAGTTCGCTAACCATGGCTTTAACACCCAGATAAACACTTTTCAAGACAATAAATACACGATTGAGACGATGTATGCATGTATTGCTTCTGAATTTGCGTCTGAATAGCGCTGGCTCCGTGGGCGTGGCCGCATTAGCAGATAATGAGCTGAATCACTGACTTCTGACATGGCTCTCTTTTCATACAGATTACATAAACACAAAATGTTTGTTTTCGATTTGACTTGCACGATTTAAAACCTGACATTTCAACGTTTCTTTAGACATAAGTTTATTTTTTTTGTCATTCGTATTCAATAAGTTACAGTTCATTTTCTGAGAACTATCAGATTGGACTTTGTTCAGAGGGAGACGAGAGATCACGCATCATGTTAGTTTTCTTTATTTTACAAAAAGCACAGCATTTTGTTTTTACTCTGAGTGTACACAAATGAAAGAAGATATTCAACAGATTAAAATGGTGTATAACTCTTAATTGTATGTGCAACATTGACGGAGTATTTTGAGTCTCTTTCACACTGGTAAGAAAAAAAACGCGGTGGTATCGCCGGCGATACCCTCAGACCTCAGAGTGTTAAAGCGCTTGACCAATCACAACACACTGGCCCATCTGACCAATCAGAGCACAGAAGGAGAAGGAGGGGCTTGATTGAAACAGGAATTAAAACAGAGTGTTACTGGCAGACTGGGATGAGAGGAGCTGCAACAATGCAGAATATGTGAAAAATAATGTGTTTTTGAACATTCAAGCATGAAAACCTTGTTCTAGTAGAGCCCAAAAACAAAATCAAGGGCATAATAGATCCCCTTTTTACTGACCAAAAAGGAGGTTTCCATTTAAATAAATATTGTTCTTATGAACTTTCCATTTATCAAAGAATCCTTAAAAAAAATGACAGTTTCCAGAAAAATATAAAGCAGCACAACTGTTTTAAAACTGATGAAAATAAAGAAATGTTTCTTAAGCATCAAATGAGCATATTAAGCCAGGTGCACACTGTACGATTTATAGTCCTTGTTGCTTGTCAGACTGTACGGCAGTCAAGATGAGTTAAAAATGGACGCACTCAGGAAGACTTGTCCTGGAGTTTTACATCATCAAGTAAGTGACATGTTCAGTGACCTGTGAGCTGCATTTAACATGCGGGATAGAAATGTTGGCTAGCAATCTTTAGCGTTAATTTTGATCATGGCTTGAAAAAAATGGAAAAACAAACGAAGACGTGTGGAACAAATGGTAGTTTGTTGTCTCACAAATTGCGTCATCAGGTTCTGCGCTCCTATTGTTTTTTGATTTGATGGTTGTCGTAAGAGAAGCCACACTGCAGGACTGTGCGTCAAATCTTCTGGCATTGCCTGAATTTTGTCTGAGGTAAGATTTGATCGTAACGGTCATTAATCGCTGTCGGCGAATATGTCAAAGTAATGAACAGAGACTTCAGATTTTAGCCCAGGATCAGAGGAATCTTTTAGGAATCTCAGCATTTGTCCCTGACAGCCAAATCATGGCCAGAATTGTATAGTTGAACCCAGCTTTAGAATGACTTTTGAAGGATCACTGAAGACTGGAGTAATGATTATTAAGCTTTGATCACAGGAATAAATTACATTTTACAATATATTTACTTAGTTCAAAACAGTTATTTTAAATTGAAATAATAATGTAATAATATTTATGTTTTTTTTAATAAATGCAGCTTTGGTGAGACTTCTTTCAAAAATCTTACTGACCCAAATTGTTTTGAACAGTAGTGTGAAAAATATATTTATTAAAAGCATATGAAATGCCAATGAGGAACTTTTTTGAGTGACTCAAATGAATTGTAGAATCAGTTCATTGAAATGAACCAGTTCGCTGCAGTAAAAATGAAACTTTTAAGGCAAGCAATTTTGTGTGTGTCTCAGGGAGAGAAGGACTGGCAGAAGTACGAGACGGCACGCCGGCTGAAGAAATGTGTGGAGCGGATCCGGGCGCAGTACCGTGAAGACTGGAGGAGTAAAGAGATGAGGATCAGACAGAGAGCCGTGGCACTTTATTTCATTGACAAGGTCTCACTTCATTACACACATTCTGATTGTGATCAGCTGTTTAAATCACTACATTCAAAAAATATCTGTTCATCTGTTAAGGAAAGCTGCTGCAAACAAAAATACAATAGTGAATCCTCATTAAAGAAAGATATATTAGACATATCCTATAAATTCTTAAAATACATAACAGCGGTCTTTAGTTGGTTTTACTTCAGGACCCACTTGGTGTCCTAACACAAAACCAGTTTACTAGTTATTAGTAAACAAAACGTCCTTAATCAAATTGTTACGAACTGCTCTGAAACACAGTTAGAAGATCCAAATGCAACTTTATTCAGGATCAGGGGTCAAAAACACAGGGTAAATAATCAAAACATCAAACAAGGTCCAAGACACATGAAAACAAGGCAATTCAGAAAACTAGTGATGGGACGGTTGATACCTGGGCTCCGATGCTCCGACGCAGTTTTCAAGTCAAGCTTTTTACAATGCAGATTGTATCAAAGCAGCTTTACATTGAAAACTGGTACAAAATTATTGCTGCACAGCAGCTCTTCAAGAATAGTGTCAATGCAGGCAGATCAAAGCGCTGTTGAATAAATGTCAAGAATACTGTTGAATATCAAATGTCAAGTCAAATGTCAAGTGTCCCCAACTAAGCAAGCCAAAGGCGACAGCGGCAAGGAACCCAAACTCCAACAGGTGACATCAGGTGGCAAACAAGTGGCAAATAGGTGTTAAAATGGAGATAAAAAAAACCTTGGGAGAAACCAGGCTTAGTCGGGGGGCCAGTTCTCCTCTGGTGAACAGTGCTTTGTTACGAATCAGGTTGCTATCATAAATCTGATAGGATCGCAACATTCAAACTGTTTATTTCAGTTCCATCCAGTTGAGGATCGTATTCATCACACCGGTATGGTCGGTTTGTTGAGGAACTGTGCTACTGGCTGTCGTGTCGATGAGGCCTTCACAGTGGATGATCTAGTCGACTCGATCTCTGCTGATACTTCAGGGCTGCGTTGTGGTCGTGTCCAATTGAGGATCGTATTCATCACGCCGGGCACAATTGTATCACACACTGTACCGATGCTTGTATTGAAATGACAATACCACGTGATTGGTGACATTTGAAGCTTCGTACGTCATGCAGTATCGGAAAGTTGGGAGAAAAAATTTGAAAAAATTTGCGCTTCACCTGATGCATGAAAGGAAAATGCATTTAATCATGTTTTATTGCTGGGGTCTCAGAGACCCCGAACAGAACATGAGGGTTAAACAGTTCACCCAAAATATTTTTTCAACTACTCCTGTCAATTATGATCACATCATTGTATATTTTATATCATTGTATATTATTGATCAATATGTGAATCCAATGACCAGGCTACACATGACATGAGTTGTGGTCTCATTGTCACAAACTAATTTAGATGAGATTAGTTTAGATTAGATAGAACTGTATGATCCAAGACAAGAGTGATATATCTCACGGACTTCCAAAGCTTTGTCTGGTCACATGCTTTTTCAAACCATAGATCTGCTCCCTGATTTGTTAGATATGGTGGAGAAAACAAGTCTGACCACCAGATGTCGCTAATGCGCAGTTTTAAAAGCTTCACGTAAGGCCGAGTTCAGACTGCACGATTTTCAAAGTAGTCGGGTCACTGTTCTTTTCAAACTGCATGATTATCTTGGCCAGCATTCAATCGCTGCTGTGTTCACACTGCACGATGGATCGGCGACAGAAGGTTTCACACTGCATGACTTTACAATAGGAAGAATCGCCGACAACTCTGTCTGGCACACAAACTACGTTTCACAACCAAACACACGCCAGATGTGACAAGGAAACAATGCAATATCACGCGTGCAAGACCGGAGTTCTCACGTGAGACTAGGTATGGGTACCAAAACCCGGTATTAAATTGGCCCTGGGGCTAAATTATGAAAGACTGGTGTATCGATAAGCTCTGACGTGAACGGTTCTGCTATCGGTACTGGAGAAATTATGAAGAAAATACACATTCATTTATTATTGCTATATACAGGTGCTGGTCATATAATTAGAATATCATCAAAAAGTTTTAAAAATGAAACTTTCATATATTCTAGATTCCCTACATGTAAAGTAAAACATTTCAAAAGTTTTTTTTTTTTAATTTTGATGATTAGAGCGTACAGCTCATGAAAGTCCAAAATCCAGTATCTCAAAATATTAGAATATTTCCTAAGATCAATCAAAAAATGGATTTTCAAAACAGAAAAGTTCAAGTTCTTTAAAGTATGTTCATTTGTGCACTCAATACTTGGTGGGCAGCACATATTACAGCAAATGACTTGCTCCTAGCACAAATTACAGCATCAGTGAAGTGTGGCATGGAAGTGATCAGCCTGTGGCACTGCTGAGGCACTATTGAGCCTTCAGATCATCTGTATATTGTTGGATCGACTGTTTCTCATCTTTCTCTTGAAAATATCCCATAGATTCAGGTCAGGCATGTTGGCTGGCCAATAAAGCACAGTAATATCATGGTCAGCAAACCACTTGGAAGTGGTTTTTGCACTGTGGGCAGGTGCTAAATTCCTGCTGGAAAAGGAAATCAGCATCTCCATAATGCCTGTCAGCAGATGGAAGCATAAAGTGCTCCAAAATCTCCTGGAAGATGGCTGCATTGACTTTGCACTTGATAAAACACAATGGACCAACACCAGCGGATGTCACGGCCCCCCAAATCATTACTAACTTCAGAAACTTCCCACTAGACTTCAAGCAGCTTGGATTCTGTGCTTCTCCAGTCTTCCTTCAGACTCTGGGACCATGATTTCAACATGAAATGCAAAATTTACTTTTATCTGAAAAGAGGACTTTCGACCACTGTTCACTGTCCAGTTCTTTTTCTCCTTAGCCCAGGTAAGATGCTTCTGACGTTGTTTCTGTTTCAGGATTGGCTTGGTAGTCCTTTTCCTGAAGATGTCTGAGTGTGGTGACTCTTGATGCGCTGACTCCGGCTTCATTCAACTCATTGTGAAGCTCTCCCAAGTATTTGAATCGGCTTTACTTGACAGTATTCTCAAGCTTGCGGTCATCCCTGTTGCTTGTGCACCTTTGCCTACCCAATTTCTTCCTTCCAGTCAACTTTGCATTTAATATGCTTTGATACATCACTCTGTAAACAGCCACCACATTCAGTAATGACCTTCTGTGACTTACTCTCTTTGTGGAGGGTGTCAGTGATTGTCTCCTGGACCATTGCCAAGTCAGCAGTCTTCCCCATTAGTGTGGTTTCAAAGAACAAGAGATACCCGGAATTTATACTGTAGGGATTGTCATTTAATGAAACTCAAAAAAAAAAACGTTTGAAATGTTTTACTGTACATGTTGTGAATCTAGAATATATGAATGTTTCATTGTTTAAAATAATTTACAATAAAAAAATGAACTTTTTCACGATATTCTAATTATATGACCAGCACCTGTAGACATTATCTTGCAAATTCAGTCTCGCCAGAGTCACCAGCTGAGTCTGTATGCAATAATATTAGGACATTTGTCTATGATGCATTTTTGCTTTCACAATCCAGAAGAGAGGAGCTACAGCGCGCGCAGCCACTCACATGAAAACCCTGTTTAATGGTGACGATGGAGGCGAGAACTGAACAACTAAAAGTCTGCTTACACTTTAGGCCTGTGATATTAAGCTGATTTTATTTTTGATTTCGATTTTGGCTTCTAAGATCAATTAGAAAGAAGATATCCGAGGTATAACTATTAAAAACTAGCCGCGTTTCGTCTAGCACACCTTCATTCTATTCACAGCTGCGCACGTTCGTTCCTCCCTAAACCCAAACTTAACGTCAGAATCAGCACAATCGATGATTGTTGTAAAATGCAGTCTTTACTGTTGCTAAATTGCAGTAAATGTTTGATAAATATCATCAACGTTTTAAAACGTTGAAAGCACAATAATCCGCGCAAGAGACGCTGTTCCTCAGGCTGAATTGTGTGCGAATTGTGCGAATAGACAAACAAACACGTTCGGCTTCAGGTGCACATCCAAGCGATCAAATACATAAAAAAATATGTTAAAATGACCAGATTGGAGCGTGTTTAGCTAATTGCATATGAACAGCTGGGAGAAAATCCGATGTGTGTTAATATCGATTGTCTTAAAGTGACAGCAGTCACCTTCTGACGATTGAGCCATCAATGTTAATCAAACAACAAAATGCAAAGAGAAAATCACTCACTGCTCTTCATCTGAATATAGTTAGCTTTAATAAGCATTAATCTATTAATTTATACTGTGAAAACCATGCAGTGTTATTTTACATTTGGTTACTTAGGCAAGCCTATATTACTTGCCTGAACACATGAACAAATGAAAGCACTTTATTTAATTTGTATCTTTGTTTTATTGTATTTGTTTGTTTCTTTGTTCATGTTCTTACTGTATCTTGTATAAAACAGCAAAAATGCTGGACAATATATAATATAAAGCAATGTTAATTCAGCTCATATATATATATATCAGTGCTTCCCACACATAGACTTTACTTGGGCGGGCCGCCCATGTATAATAACGGCCACCCAAGTATATTTGGAGACACATTTTTGCTTTTATTATTTTTATCCTCTTATACTTTTATATCAGCGAAAGATAATGAAACCATCCGCGATCGAATAGCTAATCGTTTCGTACCTGCTCTTTATGTGTGCGTCAGAAGAACTGTTTACTCCTGCTGACATTCCCACGGGCGCTGCATTTTGCAAAGTCACAAGGTGGCGCTGTTGCGCGTTCTACAAGCTCGCGCAACAGCGCTTCAGACTATGTTCACACTGCTTCAAAGTGATTCTCAATCAGTGAAAAGCGCAGATTTATGCCAAGCGATTGCTAATGAACTCAAGTTGATGAATTATTACAATGTCTACTTCATGGCCTTTATACAAAATGTTTTATACGTTTGCAAGAATCTGAAGGATCAGCCTGCAATAGTACAGACATTTCAAAATAAGAGTCCCAGTGTATTTCGGGCTTGTTTATAATTAAAAGTCAAGTCAAAAGTCAAAGTAATTAAAAGTTTTTTCTTTTTCTTTTGGGCATTATTGGTATTTTGGTTACACAATAAATTGTATTTAATTTGATTTCCATTTAATTCATAGTTACTTATTGTAGTCTCCCCCACAGGAAGAAAAGACTAAGAACATTATTTGACACATATATTATTCATTTTATAAATTTTACTAGTAAAATCTGTGTCCCATTCACTGAGAGAGAAACTATATGACAGCAAGGAGAACATAGGAAAAGGATAAACATTTAAATGTAATAGTATGCTATGTAATTAAAATTAATTTAAATAAATAAAAATACTGTTAAAAATCACACATTATTTGTTTATCACATGTAGTAGACCATTTTTGTGCCGTGGGTAATAGGAGGATTTTTCTCCCGGCTACCACGCAAGTATATTTCAAACCTGTGGGAAGCACTGTATATATATATATATATATATATATATATATATATATATAACAAAAAGTACCGATAAGAATACCGTTAAAGTACTGGATCGATAAGCAGTATCGGTAAGAGTAGTAATACCGTTAAAACCTTAACGATACCCATCCCTACGTGAGACTGGGATTATTATTAAAAATGGTAGCCCGCAAGAAACTTGCAATACAAATTGCCTTTGTGCTGATTTGCAGCGAAAACAAGAAAAAGAAGAAGAAGAATACGGAGGAGGAAATGGTTGGGGAAGACGCGAGGAACAAGGATTGTGTGTTCTGCAACAAGAGTGGTCTATAACTCCTCCCCGAACTCCCCTGCTGCTCTGTATCTTGCTCTCTGCATTGGCTGTCAGCTCATTCGCCGATGTAGTTTTCAGTCAGAACACTTTTCACACAGCAGGATTTTGAATCGCCGACAGGTCCAGATATTTAGCATGTCAAATATCTCACGGGCGTCGGCGACTTGTCGGCGATTGTCTCAGATCGCGTCTTTGCTCAGTCACACTGCGTGATTGTCACTCGTGTGAACGAGCACCGATTTGCCTGTGATTTCGGGCATTTGTCAGCAATTTCTCAAAACCTGTCGGCTAGCCAAAATCAGGACTAAAATCGTGCAGTCTGAACTTGGCTTAATGAACTTGTTTTTCGGCAAAATTTGATGAAAGCCTCAAATGCTTCAGAACAGCCTCGGTTTCCCATCACTACAGAAAACATTCGGATGATCAAAATCATAAGAATATGAAACCAAACCACGCTCAGAAATGCAGTGGTAAAGTGATGGACGTTTTCGAAACACTGGTTCCTGAAGCTTCGAAACCTTTACGAATCTTTTGTTTCGAATCATTGGTTCGGAGCATGTTTCAAACTACCAAACGAGTAAATGAGGCTTTGTTATGTCATAACTGTTTCGAAACGTTTCAAAATTTCAATGGTTCACCACTGGGGGTGATCTCTGTGAACCCATGAATCATGCAGATTCGCTGAGATTCTTCCCTTAGCGGCGAATCATTGAACAAGTGTCTGTCTGTTACCTGAGTATTAAGTGTCTAAAAGTAAAAGTGTCTATTACCTGATCTCTGATGAGTTTTACACATTTGTAGACGTCATAATGAGGTATTTGTATAATTTAAAGGCATAATAGTAGTTAATAGTCTCTGTTTAGCTGACCCATCCATAGAATAAACAAAACAAGCCCTGAAAATTGATAAAAGAATACATATTATACAGACACTTAATATTTATGATTAGTTAATTGCATTTGATAGATTATACTTTCAATAAAACATTTGCAATGGATTTGTAAAAGCTGTTTTTATGCATGTTTGGCATGAGTTTTTGTTGCATTTACACTGTTTTAACCAGCAGGGGTCATCAGCGTGTGTTATTTCGAACGTTTCGAAACAATGAATCATTTTGCGAAGCAAAAGGTGCAAATGGTTCAATTGATTCAAAGCTTTGAAAAGCTTTGTTTCTCCCATCACTAGCAGTAACATAGTAACAAGACTTTACAAAGTGTCATTAGAAACACAGAGCTTATATAGGCCAAAGTTAACAAGCAAATGACACACAGGTGGAAGTAATCAAACCATAATGAGTCCACGTTATGGGAAATGTAGTTCTGTTGAAACACTTCTTCCTAGTGCATTTATTTGTTGCACATTTTGCAATAGATCAACAGCAATAAATCCTCTATCCTTGGTAAAAGTGAGATAAACTTATTTTTGGAAGGACCTCCAACCATCCAGTTGAGAACTAATGATTTATCATATAATGTTTACAGTCACCATGAAACAGAAGTTGCAATATTCTTTTCTTCCCTGTTGTGACGTATATCCGAGTGAAACAGCTTCTGGAACAAGAATAAATGTAGGGCGGGGCTTGATTTTATCCATGATGAATTGATTAGATGGCTGTGGTTTGCTATTGGTGGATCTCATGTGAGTGACAGGTTGCCCTGCACTCACGCCAGTAAAGTTTTTTTATTTTTTATTATTCTGTCAGGTTATTCTGGTTCAGCATTATAAGGCACATGAATTGAAAATAATGTTGTGCAATATAAATCATTTAGAATAATACTGCAATATTCCATAAAAAAAAAATTGAATTCGTCTATTTTGATTTCATGGTTACTTTAACTTTAATTATTTAAGTTCCTAGCATTATTTCTAGCATCATAATTTTTAGAACATTTTCCACCCTCTAGAAATAAACGTTTTTGCTAAGATTTCTATGAAAAAGGCCCTCTGTGACTCTGTACTTCACTGAAAGCTCTTGGTGTGTGCTGTGTGTGTGTTTGGTGTGTAGTTGGCACTGAGGGCTGGTAATGAGAAGGATGAGGGAGAGACGGCCGATACGGTGGGCTGCTGCTCTCTGCGCGTGGAGCACATCAAACTTTACCCTCAGCTGGATGGACAGGACTACGTGGTGGAGTTCGACTTCCTGGGAAAAGACTCCATTCGTTACTACAACAAAATCCCAGTGGAGAAAAGAGTGAGAGAGACATTGCTTATATGTGACCAGTCACGGAAAGTAGGGACACAAGTCGGTTCTGTTATTCAGTTCAGTTATTCACAGATTCTGAAAGTGTAGTCTCCAAGCTTTCCAATGATGTGTAATTTATCTTTTTTGACATTAGGACTTTTTGAACAGGATTCTGTGATAACCGTATAGTCCTGGTTTAGACCTCAGTTAGTGGTTAGACCTGGTTTGAGTCAAAGGATTAAAAAAATCCTGTACATTAAACTCTTCAATAAATACTTTTACTTTTGACTTATAAAGCACATTTTACGGCTACGGATACTTTATACTTTTACTTACGTAGGAATTTAATCTGATACATTTACTATTACATTAGTAAATCCTTGTTAAGAAGTAGTAACTGGCTAAAATTATTAGCCTCACATTCAATTCAAGAAAAGTAAGGTTATATGAGCTAAGTCATTCACACCAGTCAATTCAAGCAGTTGAAGCGTTATTCAAATTAATAGCAGATGCTAACATTACCATCTAAAAAGCCCATTATAGTAATGGGTTTTTTTGGCAAGTGATATGAGCTAACGATTACAATAAAACAACAGTCCTGAGCTAGCTAATAACAAAGACACATGAGATAACGTGTAGCCTACGTGTTCTTAGAATGAACACAAAACGACAAACTTTGATGTTTATGGAAACTTACCCCATAAGACACAGAAAAGATCTCGTTGCCTCCAATGAAATAAGTTGTTCGGGCACACTTTCTCTTTGTCGGGGTCTTCTTTGTGGATGTAACCATCTCCGAAGTTTGCACTACTCTGCGTCTGTTTGCCTCTAAATGTCCAATAATTCGCATGTCCTGCCACTCTTTTTTCCGCAGCTAAAGAATCCAGCCGTATGTTGTACTTCAAAACATTTTCGGTGTAACGGCCACGTTTCAGCTCGTCTGCAATATTCTTTGCGGCGTCCATCTTCATTAAATTTTGATATCAGCTAGAGCCGGCCAGAGCGCTGCATAAATAAGTAGCCACGCTTCCCTTGGAGGGCGGCGGCAATAACAAAAGAAACAAAAGCCGGCCTATCCGATTCCAGTATGGAAGTACAAACAGACAATGACACGCCCCTACTGTGAGATAGAATCCCAGAAAAACAAGCTGATTTCAACCTCAAAATGTACGCTTTTAAATATACCAATACTGCTATATAAAACACGGAGATGCTTCTTTGTGATCTCAACTAATAGATTCTGCAAAAAAACAAAAATCACCAATTTTGAAAAAAAAAAAAACGCTTCTTTCTCAGTTTGCTCAATAGTAGTGCTGCCGACTTGTGTCCCTGGTTTCCGTGACGGGTCACATATGTAAATGAGGGTGATTCTGGATTATAGGGAGGGAGGGGATGTTTTTTAGTATTTATAACTAATAAATATGTATTGTTTTTGTTGTGTTAGGTCTTTAAAAACCTACAGTTATTCCTTGAAAACAAGCAGTCGGAAGATGATCTGTTTGACCGGGCTCAATGTAAGACCTCCATAATACACTTCACCATCATTCCTGGTGTGCATCTTGTTTAACCCTGTAAAGCCTGACATATGAAATAATAGACTGAAAAATCTAATTTTTTTAAATGTAACAGTTTATTGAACCTTTAGACAACATATTTAAAAAGAAAGTTTACTTGTGTCTTTTTGTTGAGTATCATATTTGATACATCAGGTTTTTATGGCTCATATATACAGTGAGAATATACATATACTCGAGGAGGAAAAAACACCTCCGTTTTATTCAGAGGCCCAAACTGAGCAAAAAGACACAATTTGTGGCAGTTGCTGATATTTATATGGACAAATAGTAAGATGAAATTCTGATGGCTTGTGATGTCAATCAATGAGATCTTCATAACAGTATAGCAGACACATAAAATGCATGTAAATATCAGTCATCACTCTGTATCTCTATATTGTCTTAGTTGATATTTAAAAGCTTAGTTTTATGATCAAAGCTCTGTAGTATTTATTGTAGTTTTAAAACATATATTGCAGTGCAATACAAAGATGATTGAGAGCTGAACAAATAAATCTTCCTCAAAAGTCTGATAATCATATTTGAAACATTCTCACTTTTGAACATTAATTTTCTAAAAATGATATGGATTATCAAGTAAGTTGCTTCAGTCCAGTAAGTGTTCATCTTGAAATATTACTAAAAATATGAAAGTTAATTTTATGTTTAATTTATGAAAATCAGTAATGATTTTACAGCAAAAAAGACACGTCAACCACGACCTGAAGGGGGACATGTTTACAAATTACACTAAAAGACTTTTTACTTCCTAAAAAGTACAAACTATCAATCACACAACAGAAAGAATATAGTAGATTGTAGAACAGGTTTTTCAGCAAAGTTTTGATCATGTTGATAATTTAGAGGCCTCGGAATTTTGATTTCAGATTTGATACACTGTAAACCCAAATAAGTTGGGCTAACTCAAAAAATTTGAGGTAATCAGTTACATGATGTTCCCAATTTTAAGTAGAACTATCAAGTTTTGCGTTTGTAGTACTCATACATGTTAATTGATCTTAACTTGAAATACTGAGTTAGCTAACTCATACATTTTGATAGCAATTAACATAAAATATTTAGTTAAAGATGCTGTCCGCAACTTTTTTTGTGTTCAAAATTTACAAAAATTCTATAATGAGAATGTACAACATGAATCCATTTTCCAAACCGTGTTTTTGTCTTACCCTGAATCATTATAGTACACTTATAATAAGTGTTTATATTCGGACTATTTCAGACCGGACTGGTAGGACCCGCCGCAGAGTATCACAGTAACTGCGTGAATCGCCATAGACATAAACGGAGAGAAGTAGCTCCGGCTACAATGTTCTTCCGCAAGACGCGTGCATTTCTGTTTATTAACCGCTAGAGGGCCAAAAATCGCGGACTGCAGCTTTAATAAACTTATTTTCACATACAAGTTCTTGCAAATCAAATGAGTTATTTACTTCACTGTAAATCCTAAGAAAATACAAAAAATGCCAACTTGCTAATATGTTAACAATAGCATGGTATAGCACTTACTGAACGACTGAACTTAAAACATGTAACTGACCTGCTCTCAAACCAAGCCACATGCGCTACTAGTCACCATGATGGTAACTCTTCAAAAACCCACATTAAGAGAAACTCTTCTAAATTAGCATAACAAAACATTCATCACTGCTAAATCTCCCTCACCATTAATCTTGTCCAAAACACATTATGTAACACTTAATTTTAGCATTTACTCTCCCTTTTGAGTGCAATGGGCAAAGCATGCTGGGAAATAGAAATCCTAGTCCAGTTCCAGTTAAACTTAAGTTAGTCTAAATTAAAAGAATAGTTCATACAACTCAAAACAATAAAACAGTTCAATTTAAAGGTGCCCTCGAATGAAAAATTTAATTTATCTTGGCATAGTTAAATAACAAGAGTTCAGTACATGGAAATGACATACAGTGAGTCTCAAACTCCATTGTTTCCTCCTTCTTATATAAATCTCATTTGTTTAAAAGACCTCAGAAGAACAGGCGAATCTCTGTTACTTAACAGTCGGGGTGTACGCCCCAATATTTGCATATGCCAGCCCACGTTTCCAACATTATAAAAGGCATTAGACAAGGGCAGCCAGTATTAACATCTGGGATGTGCACAACCAAAACATCAGACTAGGTAAGCAAGAACAATAGCGAAAAATGGCAGATGGAGCAATAATAACTGACATGATCCATGATAACATGATATTTTTAGTGATATTTGTAAATTGTCTTTCTAAATGTTTTGTTAGCATGTTGCTAATGTACTGTTAAATGTGGTTAAAGTTACCATCGGTTATTACTGTATTCACGGAGACAAGAGCCGTCGCTATTTTCATTTTTAAACACTTGCAGTCTGTATAATGCATAAACACAACTTCATTCTTTATAAATCTCTCCAACAGTGTAGCATTAGCCGTTAGCCACGGAGCACTATCAAACTCATTCAAAATCAGAAGTAAACAATATAACAGTATACTATACTCACATGATCTGACGCATGCATGACGAACACTTTGTAAAGATCCATTTTGAGGGTTATATTAGCTGTGTAAACTTTGTTTATGCACTGTTCAAGGCAAGCGCGAGCTCTGTGGGCAGATAGCACTGGATTTAAAGGGGCCGCAGCATAAAATCGGCGTGTTTATAATGATGCCCCAAAATAGGCAGTTAAAAAAATTAATTAAAAAAAAATCTATGGGGTATTTTGAGCTGAAACTTAACAGACACATTCAGGGGACACCTTAGACTTACATCTTTTAAAAACATAATCTAGGGCACCTTTAAGTTTGCCCTACTCAAACCAATTAAGTATTTTGAGCATTAGGGTTTACAGTGTACAGTAGCTTCATAGGGTTAATGTCTGCTCTGTTCTTTAGACATCAATTCTGAATAAACATCTCCAGGAGTTGATGGATGGGTTGACTGCGAAAGTGTTTCGCACTTACAACGCGTCCATTACCCTCCAACAACAACTCAAAGAACTCACCAGCCGTGAGTCTGCCTCTCCTCTCTCTCCTCTTGTCCACATCTGTGTACTTCATGAATTGTTTGAGAAGATGTCAAAAATTTTGCAGTTTCACTATTTAAAGATGGTATTTTGTTTTAAATACCATTCTTTATCCTTATTGTTACAGCTGATGAGAACATCCCTGAGAAGATCCTCTCATATAACAGAGCGAACCGAGCCGTTGCTCTTCTCTGTAACCACCAGAGGGCGCCACCGAAAACCTTTGAGAAATCCATGCAGAATTTGCAGACCAAGGTGAGAGTAATTCAAACTCAAGAGTAATATGATTTCTGGGTCACACAATTGGACCCTAAGCTAAAGTATTACCGACTATTTTGCTGTTATCTGTAAAAGGAAACCTTTTGTGTAAAGATATCATATTGATTTGTAGATAGACGAGAAAAAGAAACAGCTCTCTGCTGCCAAGAAGGAACATAAAGCAGCCAAAGCCGACGCCAAGACGCTTTGCGATGAGAAAAGTAAAAAGTAAGCAAGCTTTGACTGGCAGTCAGTTCTTAATTCTTTTGTTTTCATTTAATTGAATTGAACTGGAAACTGATCCAATTCGTATTAACACAGGTAATAAAAAATAGTGTGGAATGTTATATCAGAGCCATGCATTTTTTTCTCTGATAAACATTTGTGTGTTTTGCATTAAGGGCTGTGGAGACGAAGAAGAAAGCAGTGCAGAGGATATCTGAACAGCTTATGAAGCTGGAGGTTCAGGCCACAGACCGTGAGGAGAATAAACAGATCGCATTAGGCACATCTAAACTCAACTACCTGGACCCACGTATCTCAGTCGCCTGGTAAGAGAAATAGATGGCGTCTCTGTGTGAGTTCATTGTGACTTGGCCAAGTTGGACTTGATTCTAGTAGTCTAACTTTTACTTTAGTATTTGTGCGAAAAGTACTATAGGTTGCTTATATCACTTCTAAGTCCTTTCGAGGTGAAAAGCATGCAGGCAGGAACAATGGGCTCTGGCAGTTTTCCTCTTGTTTGTAATGTCCGTGGGTGGGAATAGTGGCGGTGTAGCCCCAAGAAGGATCTGTGCCTGAACCAAACTTCTGCCTCTGTGTGTACTGTCATCAGCCCAACTCTTAGCTTATTTTTGGAAAAACTCCCTACTATGACACAATAGCCCCGTTCACCAGTTGTTTTGGAAAGCGTGGAAGAATATCCCTTTGACCTTTACCCATGCTAAATGTGCTTCTGTGAAGGAGATTTTCTTTAGCCAAGATATCTTGTTTACTACATTCTTCCGTCCACAGGTGCAAAAAATGGGGAGTTCCCATTGAGAAGATCTACAACAAAACACAGCGAGAAAAGTTTGCCTGGGCTATCGACATGGCGGACGAGGACTTTGAGTTTTAGAGTTCATTTTATATTGTTGCTATTTTGATGAATTGTTTGTAAAAGGTGTTTATCGCAATTGAATCATCTTTTTGTTTGTGATTTGATCAATTGACCCTTCGCAGGAGTTTGATTGACAATCGATCTAACCAATCAGAACGCCGAATCCTCCATTTTGTCCGACAAAGCAGTCAGGAGTTAGAAGATTAACCTCGGTGGACTTGATCTTGAAAAATTGCGTGTATTTACGTCTTTCTGCATTTTAAACAACATTCCTTCTGATGTTCATTCATGTTTATTTGATTCCATAAATTAACTAGTAGGAAGAGATGATTGGTTCACGAGCTGCTTAAGCTGAGGCGTTACAACAATCTGTCACGACACATTAATAAAGAGCGACAAAATGTTTTTTAGTGTTCGAATTTCTTTAAAAAAATACACAATTCGAAAGCTGGGACATTGTTTAATATCATAAGTAACCTGCTTTGTCTTGTCTGTCGACGTGTTGTCAGTGTCCTCTTTGCTCTGCGATGTATTATTCACTGTGTGTGGCGTGACAGCACCACGGCTTATCGGACAAAGCAACAGTAACTAAGGGGGGCGGGGCTTTGTGAAGGGTCAATTAAGGATAGATGAAGTTAAATTAAAACACAAGCTGATAGTTCTCTCAAACAAGACCACACATTAGTTCAGTGGTTATTTGTTTAACCCAAACAAGGCTATTTGAAAACAAAATGGGGCCCATTACTGAGCCTTGCTGAACACCACGTCTTTACTCAAGAAAGGCTGCTAATGTTTCATTCCATGCATTCAGTTTTAGCATCCTTTGTTTTTAGCCTTCAGATATATTGTTGAATTGTATATTTTAATAGAATTTTTAATAGTCCTTAAGTAAAATAAGAAACGCGTAATGAAAAATCATGTAAATAGATGGCATATATAACGAAAAACAATCAAGAGGCACGAATGTCATGATGTGGCAATGCAAACAAATGTGAATGTCTTTCTTTGTTTTGAATCTTTGAATTTTGAATTTAGTTGTATTGTTTCTATCAGGAATGTACATTTTGTTTTTAAATGTGTGTAAAGAGCTGCATTTTAGCAAAAGAATGTGTCGCTTTTCATTATACTGATTATTCTTGTGTATCCTGTTCAGCCTTGTCTGTCCTTTTTTTAATGTAATTTCATTTCTGTGCCTTTTCTGTGGTATAACAGTTTCTCATAAAAAGAAGTTATTTATATGATGCACAGTACTAGTTATATTAAGCTTATATAAATATATATAACGCTTTTTTTATTCCAATTGGTAAATCCTTAATGATGAATCCATAAATGATACAGAAAAGGTCCATGAAATGCACTGTCAATGGAAAAATGTGTTTATAGAAGTCTGTTAGGTAATGTAAGGTCTTGTAAGAGCATAGATATGAGAAGCAGTTAGTCTTTTTTTAACAATTTCTCTCTCTTTACCCTAAGTTTAAAAATGTGTTTCATTCAAAGACAGAGGTCAGACATTTTTGTAAACATTATATGCAAGTTTAATCACACCAAAAAATGCATCCTCATTTTTCTATAGTTTATTGGGCAGTATAACAATGTAAGCTTGAATGTTGATTTTGCTTCGCATTAGTATAGTAAGGCATCAACAGTTTACACAGTCCTTTTGTGAAGCTCATGTATTCAGTGTAATTATTGACAGCGTAATTAACAAGTTTAGTTTAAGCTTGATTTTTAAGTCTGTTGGTGTTGTTTATAGTATCGTGACCATTTATGACACAGCGAAATGTAAATGTAAAGCCAGAATGGAACTGAAATGATATTGGGTCTTGAATGCAGGAAGCTGAACTGAATTCAATGCCCAAAGAGGTGCCATTGGTTAGTATTTTTGCTGAGAAATATGTAGCAAAAAAGACAGATTTATATATATCTGCAGTAAATATACAGAGAATATAGAATAGCTTCAGCTATTCTATTTTTTTTTTTCTTGTTGAAACATTCATTTATTTAGCCTTGTAAACCTATAATAAAGGTTTTAAGGTCACATCCTTCGTGCCTTGTGCTTTGATCACGTGAATGTGCCGTGAAGGCAGCGATCTGCACCTGTGGCTTTGGTTTATAACCTCTTCCTATGAGGGCATTGTGCAGTTGCATGTGTCTATACTGTGACATGCTGCACAGCAGTTTTGATTTGCAGAACTGTTGTTCTGTGAGAAAACTAGAAAAAAAAAAAAAGGTTATGGTTTTAAGTGTTTCAGAATCAGAAATCTATTAACCAAGTGAAACCAATAAGCAATTTCTCTTGAAATGAACCTTTTTCACTCGTCAGTCAATTTGCTACTAAATTTACTCAAGTTGCTGGCCGTTCAGAACTTCTACTAGGCAAAACAAAAATATCATAAATAAACCAGATCAAAATTACTGTTTATATTTGGGTCCCCATGAAAAAATATTGCAATTGACAAATTCACTTTGAAATAAAAGTTATATATTTCGAAATGAGCAATTTAGATTAGCAATTAAATGCGCAAATTTACTTATTCTCTTTGACAAAAAAGTCTATTTATTTTAATAGATATTTTGTGTAAAACAGTTAAATTTGTTTGTCCCTAAAACTCCAGTTCACCCTCTTACATCTTATGCATATGCCCTTAATCACATGACTTGCTAGATGTGACATAATTTCCTTGCAGGGAAACCAACTCCAAGAACAAAGTATTAGTCATAAACGTCTCTCTCTTTTCCTGGATTTTAGAACACTATTAAACTAATAGTGTAAAACATAACATGTCCACTCTGTTGTGTCAATTTACACTGGACATGAAACTGGACATTTTAAAATAAATGTTTTAACTCTATTAAAATTTCTCCTAAATGCTAATCTTCTACTAGCATGTTGTTCTTTCCTACCTAGTAATGGGCTTCATTAGATTAAAAGGTCCACCCTGTTATACTTTGCATTGTAAAAATGTCATGTAACAGGGTGGACAAATTTCCCATATGTTCCCATGGAATATTTGAACAGAATTATTAGGTTATATTTGAACTTAAGGTCTGAGCTCGACCTATGTGTTTTCTGATCGACGGACAAAAAAAGGGGGGAAAAAAGAGAAAGAATTTGTAACATTTTTTTTTTTCAAACCTGTTCCACCAAACTGTAGGAATGACCAAATTATTATTTCTTTTGAAATAAAATATAAATAAAAACAAAATGGTGACATAAAACAGCATTTATTTAATTGTATTTTGTAACTTCCAAATATAGCTCCCTCAAAATGCATTGAAGATTAGCTGTCAATTCATAAAGTCATCAGCTGTTACTTCACAAAAGTCAGAGTAAAGCCTCTCCTCCATTGACATCCAGCAAAAACGCCAACCTGTTCACACTCGGCGGGTGTTGATTTCAAACCCTGGTTTGATACTGTAAATATGGAAAAAAGCCGAGAATGCTGTGTCTGTTGTATCTTAACCAGACTATCAAAAAAGATGGTAATTTTGTCAATATGTTATGAGCTTGTGTGACAACAATGTAGTATACTACTATTTCTATATTGCATAGTTTAATTTAATATTTTTAACTGTGTTCTGTACAGTAGCCTACTTACTGAATAGTATTCCTATCTATAGCCATACTGCACAATGTTTCATATCAGAAAAAACAGTAGGCAGTACACAGTACATACTGAACAGGGCAACTAGTTTAAATACTGTATAGGCTGAACATATACTGCATACTGTTTCACATACTTTATACACACAATAGTAGGCAGCACATACTGTGTAGTATATAGTAAACAGTATGCTAGTATTGCATGCTGAACACTAGGTCACCTGAGTATCCAGTTCATACAGAAAATTCAAATCTTGTGCATGGTAGACATTGCAGGAAGCGTAAATGTGGTATTTCAGTAGTATGCTATTCCAAATAGCCATAATACATACTATGTCAAACAATTATATTGTAAAATATTATGCAGTATATAGTAAAGAGTAAACAACTAACACATATTTTTTACACAAAATAGTAGGCACTACATAGTGCAGTATATAGTAAGCAGTACACAAGTATTATATTTCCAAACATTGCCTATATCACCGAGGTATTCAATTCATACTGAAATTTCAAATACTGTGCATAGTATACACACAGAAGGCATAAGTGTGGTATTGTAGTACAGTATGCTATTCCAAACAGCCATAATGCCTACTGTTTTCCAAACGTTTAAAATACAATGCAGTACACAGTATATATTGAACAGTAAGCAACTAGTATTCTAGTATGAGAGCATCCCCCACGTCTTCTACACCCATCTTGCATACTGTGCAGTATATTGTATACCAAACATATGCTGCATCCGAAATTGCGTACTGAGTAGGCACTACATTTGAATTTGAATTTACTACACGACCATTAAAAAGTATGTCCTGTATAGTATGTATGTGGGTAGTATGAATGAAATTTGGACATACTACATCTGCCATGTTGTTACTGTCGCATGACCTACCAGCTTCACTTCCATTCAAATCTTCTCCCATGGCCTTATGGGATAGTAAAGTGTCCTTCAAATGCACACTTCAGAATCTCAGTGAAAGTAGTAAGTCATCTGGGTACTTTTCACCCCTTTTTTTTCCAAATACTATGTATTCGGACATGCTACTCTTTTGGCGTACTGTTTTTCGCACGCTAAAAGTGAAGTATTCAATTTCACTGAATTTCAGAACTGCGTAATGTACTACTCGTACACTCTAAAAAAAATGGTACTATATAGTACTGAAAATGGTTCTTTGGCTTGTAATCATAGGGGAACTGCTTTAAGTGCTGTATAGCACCAAATCTTGGTGCTTCAGTCAGCGGTTCTTCAGCAGTTCTTTGGGATGACTGAGGTGCTATAGCACCGCTACTGTATACAGAACCTGTTAAGCCCCTGTATGGTTCTTCAGCGGTTTGGGGTGGTTCTTTGGGGTGGTTAAGGTGCTATATAGCACCTCTGCCGTACAAAGAACCTGTTAAGCCCCTTTAAAGGTTCTTTACGAGCCAAAGAACGACTATTGGTGCTGTTTAGCACCATTTTTGTTGAAGAAATAAAATCCGATATGGCAACTCTTAAGGTTCTACATTTGACAAAGGTACTGTAGAGCACCTTTAAAGATATGGTGCTACATACATGAACCTTTTTTTAGAGTGTACTATGTATACCATATCTTTCTATGGCAGAAATAGTAAAAGTAGTATGCTAGTATGCAGTTCCGAATTCAGCACAGGTTACCTAGGTGTCCAATTCAAACAGAAAATTCAAATTATGTGCATAGTAATAGTAAGTGTGGTATTGTAGTATGCTGTTCCAAACAGCCACAATGCATACTGTTTTACACACTTAAAAATAGTAGGCAGTACACAGCGCACAGTGCGCACTAGTGTTCCATTCCACGCACAGCGGTGGTTAAAGTGCGGCGCTGTGTCTTTAAGAGGCCGTGCGCTCTCGGTGTGCTGTAGGGATCGGCTGATGGGGGAAGGGCTTTCGCACATCAACTCATGGCGGAGAGCAGATCTCACACTCGGCTCGATCACACCGCCGCGGCCGCCGCTCAGATCCGCCAAACTCGCGTCTGATCATGGGCAGAGGACGACATGCGCGCAGCTGAGATTGCGGACAGATTGGACGTTGTGTTTCTGCTTTTATTGCGTGTCAGAGAGCCAGCTGCATCCATACACGGTAAGACAAAACAAACCTGTGTTGTTATTATTATCATCATCATCATCATCATTAGATACAAAATAGATGCTCCGATCTTTCTTTCTCATGTGTATTCTGATGTTAAAACAATTTCAGAATGTACAGTTTTTGTTATCATTAATAATAGAGAATCAGTGATTTTTTTTGTTTGTTTGTTTGTTTGCATTGGTTGCATCAGTATAAAGTGATTTTAGTGGCTTTATTTAGGCTAACTAAATAGTATAAAATAAAATGAACTCAATCTCTATAATCTACATAAACATACAAGACTTAAGGTTATAGTATAACGTTACATTTGAGGGATAATGATTTGCTGTTCATGTATATGTTCTAATAATAAATTAATGCACTTTTATGCACTGATTATCAATACATATTCAGCTGTTCACAATATGACTATTTCTATAGTCTATAATCTGTCTATATAACCACCAAAAAGGCCAATAATTCCAACTTAAATGGACACATGTGGATGCATCATACAGCAGGCCTCTGTGTGTGTGTGTGTTTTCATAACCGATGTATATAGTGCGTACACTGCTGCTACTATGCCATAATGTTGTTTCGTGATTTTTCAGATGCACATTTTCTTCTTTTTTTTTGTAGGTGTCCTCCTCAGGCCCGGGAGGCTGTGAATTATTCTGAAAGGAACTGAAGAACAAACAGGGGAAATGGCTGCAACTGTGGGTTTCTCCTCCAATGGACCTGTACCCTGGACGATGAGCGACACCGAGGTGAACAATCTCTACCGGGATCTAGAGTTGGGCACTGTACTGACGCTCTTTTACTCCAAAAAGTCTCAAAGACCAGAGAGAAGGACGTTTCAAGTCAAGCTTGAGACCAGACAGATTATCTGGACCAGAGGAACGGATAAAATCGAGGGCGAAAGTAAGTTACGCCTTGCTTCTGGGTGTTTAACTCAAGATTGGTGGATAGTAAATCAGTGCTTGGCATTATGGGTTCAGAAAAGAGTACTTGGTGTGGTATTTGCATATTTCATAACCACAGTTTTGGTCCCCACAGCCATTAGCTATTTATACTTAATACTATTTCCCTTTAAAGTGGTTGATGCTGTATTTATAAAAGCATATTGGGTTTATTCAATGAAACATAATGACTACGCGACATGAATTACACAAACCTGCACTGCCAACGTTTTCTTTATGTCAAGACCTTCATTTGCTTATTCAACTGTTTATTTTTAGTTTTCTTGGTGGAAAATGACAGGGATTTTGACTGGTACGCATTATGTATGTATGGCTTCTGTATAGGTACTTATTTTGACCTTTGCTTCAAGTATAATAATTTAACAACCTCAAGATGCGTCTTCAGCTCTGCCTCTTTGTTTGCTTTTAAAGTAGTTCTTAATGATTTTCATTGGGACTGAATTGATTCGTTCTGGATATGTATAGTTACTGTGATTGCTTTTGTTTTGGGCGAACAGTAGGTTATGGCTTGTGTGCTAACACGTTTAACAGTAGTGTACTGCTCGTCTTGGGTCTGATTGTAGGGCAGGCCCATCTGTGCTGCTGTTTTCCTGCGGCGGGATGTCTTACACACAGCTGCGCTTTGCTCCGGATGCACCAGCCACACTAAACAGAAAAAAAAAAAACACCCAGTGAGCCTCACCGTGGTGTAATTGCGTGTCTGAAGTTATATGTGACTTTCTTAAATCAGACGTAGGGCCACTTTATGTAAGGATATAATAAACAGATTTCATGTTTGGTATGCGAGGTTGTTCAAGTGATCGATGTTTAGTTGTGGATGGATTTAATTGACCTTAATTAAGTGTTATGAAGCATATGTTTGGTAAGAACTTTCATCGTCACAGGAAATTTGCTGCTTTAGGTGCGCAGAAACATGAGATCATGCTAAACACATGGACCAGGGTTCCTGCAGTCATGGAAAACCTGGACGTTTTTTTTTTTTTTAAAAAAAGGAAATTCATTGTTTTTAGAGAACAGTTTTGATAGATATGCTTTGCTCTAATATATTTAAAGGGTTAGATCACCCAAAAATTAAAATTCAGTCATTAATTACTCGCCCTCATGTCGTTCCACACCTGTGAGACCTTTGTTAATTTTCGGAACACAGATTAAGATATTTTTGATAAAATCCAATGGCTCAGTGAGGCCTGCATTGCCAGATCATTTCATTTTTCAATGCCCTGGAAGGTACTAAAAACATATCTAAAACAGTTCATGTGAGTTCATTGGTTCAACCTTATTTTTATAAAGCGACAAGAATATTTTTCGTGCGCCAAAAAACAAAAACAAAATAACGACTTTATTCAACAATATCTAGTGATGGCTGATTTCAAAACACTGCTTCATGAAGCTTTACGAATTATAATATTAAAGGAACACTCCACTTTTTTTGAAAACGGGCTCATTTTCCAACTCCCCTAGAGTTAAACAGTTGAGTTTTACCATTTTCGAATCCATTCAGCCGATCTTCGGGTCTGGCGGTACCACTTTTAGCATAGCTTAGCATAGTTCATTGGATCTGATTAGACCGTTAGCATCTCGTTCAAAAATGACCAAAGAGTTTCGATATTTTTCCTGTTTAAAACTTGACTCTTCTGTAGTTCCATCGTGTACTAAGACCGACGGAAAATGAAAAGTTGCGATTTTCTAGGCCGATTTTCTAGGAACTATACTCTCATTCCGGCGTAATAATATTCCGGTGTAATAATTCAGCAGACGCAATGATATTACGCAGCGGCTGTGACCCCCTGCTTGCACAGGGAGCGTGCCTTGCAACCATGGAGACATTTGTGAGAGACGCTGCGTAATATCATTGCGCTTGCTGCACTCATGGTACGGCAGCAAAGTTCCTTGATTATTACGCCGGAATGAGAGTATAGTTCTTAGCCATATCGGCCTAGAAAATCCTAACTTTTCATTTTCCGTCGGTCTTAGTACACGATGTAACTACAGAAGAGTCAAGTTTTAAATGGGAAAAATATCGAAACTCTTTGGTCATTTTTGAGCGAGATGCTAACGGTCTAATCAGATTCAATGAACTATGCTAAGCTATGCTAAAAGTGGTACCGCAGACCCGGAGATCGGCTGAATGGATTCGGAAAATGGTAAAACTCAACTGCTTAACTCTAGGGGAGTTGGAAAATGAGCCTATTTTCAAAAAAAGTGGAGTGTTCCTTTAAGGTTGAACCACTGTAGTCACATGAACTGTTTTAAATATGTTTTTAGTACCTTTCTATGTTAATTATCTTGCTGTCAATAGAGGCCTCACTGATCAGAAATATCTTGATTTATGTTCCGAAGATGAATGAAGGTCTTACGGGTCTTATAGGTGTGGAACGACATGAGGATGGGTAATTAATGACAGAATTTTTATTTTTGTGTGAACTAACCCTTTAATGCGTTTGAAATTACTTACAGTGAGTGCAGTCTCCACAAACTTATTTTTTAAAAATCTATCCAGTGATCATAAACTTGTTGGTTAAAAGTAGTGATGCACAGAGATACATTTTTGGTAAAATATTTTGGTAATTAAATTTGGGTAATTGTGACTGAACTTGGTATTCTGTTTAGGGTGTCTCAGCTTATGAATTTAACCAGTCGTAGTAAATTTCTTCCGGCTCTTGATATTTCAGCCATGCAAATTTTACATATTGCTGCTTTAGAATAATTTTTGGTCACGGTAAAGTGTGAATTATGTTTACCTGTTGTAACAATATTTTCCCTGTATTACTTGTTAAAAGGGATGGGAGGTCGGCAGTATGCGTGCTATATTTTTAATTGGGGCCATGCCGTTTGCTTTATATTAATTGCGTGTTCGTCACAAATATATTGTTTTTTTTTTTTAAAAAAGGTAACTCCCAACTTAGTTTTGGAATTGCTATTCTAATAGTAATCTTAAATGCTCTGTACACATTTATATTTATTTTTATCTTCTCAGACTTCATGTAATGTTTTGTCCACAGCTTCATGTTTTCTGTTTGTCATCTATTGATGACGAAATGTGAGGGATACAGGTGGCTGGTCTTTAGAAAGCGCTTCTTTATTTGCAAATCGACATTATAAAAGGAGAGATGTTTTGGAATGCTGTTTAACTTTATGGATCAGTTGAAACCGTTTAAAGCATGTTCTGTTTTGTCAAATAAGAACATATAAGTCATGGGCGTAGCAGACTGCGTTGAGGTGACGAACTTGCATATGTCAAGCATGACGTGCTTGGTTCGGTCTTTATGCTCAAGTGATTGTACTCATATATTCTCCTTTATTTTTGTCTGATTATCAGTGCATTTCTCTTTATCAGCGAGTCAGATAAGCCGAGTTACGAAATGTTTCGGTTGGTTTGTAAGCCAGGCTGGATCCACACCAAAACTTTCCCACAACTTCTAACCTAATTCACTCTCTGACCAAGAGTTCATTCTCCATTATCACAGAATCAGACATTAATAAAGCTCACTGTGCATTTTGTCCTGTAACTAAAGTTAAAGTCGCTTGTTGGGACAAATTGTGCTTATGAATCACATTTTGAGAAGTGCCTGTGAGTTTCAAATGTGATATTTTGATGGATTGTTTTTGGATGTTCTCGTGGCAGAAGTTTCTTAAGGTGTGTGTGTGCGCAGCTCTCTGCGTTCTTTCTGTTGTGTGTTTGTGAGACAGGAAGACTCTTGGTTGTGCCGTGCAGTCTTGTGTTTCCTGCTGCCCTGTTTGGAATTGTCAAGCGGTTCTCTTGCACCCAGCCTGAGCTCCTATCTCAGGCCAACTGCCTTTGTCCTGTGTGTGTGTGTGTGTGTGTGTGTGTGTGTGTGTTTGCCTTAGAGAGGGGCTTCCTCCGCAGGACTGTTGTGTTTGTACTCTCCAACTTTATCGTATAAAAAGAAACAGATGGAGCAAATATGGACACTACTATCTGGCCCTGCTGAGGTCATATTTTTGGGTGATTATGCAAGTACTTTGTTCTTGTAAATTCTGATGAGATCAGTTTATCAGAAAACATCTTTAAAGAGAAACTTACTCAACTAATTCATGTGGATTTGGGGCATCTTTTAAGGTTTTAGTGGTATTAGACTTGACCCAAAGAAGTGTACTTGAGTTTAAATGTTAGTCAAAGTCTAAAAGTTATCCTGATTTAGGGAGACCGGGATAGCTGCATAATGGCCGTGTTGAAAGGTATACAGAAACAAAAACCTAAAAAAAAAAAAAAAACCTGCCCCACACCTTAAAGGGTTAGTTCAGCCAAAAATGAAAATTCTGTCAATTATTACTCACCCTCATGCCGTTCCACACCCGTAAGACCTTTGTTAACCTTCAGAATGCAAATTAAGATATGTTTGTTGAAATCCAATGGCTCAGTGAGGCCTCCATAGGGAGCAATGACATTTCCTCTCTCAAGATCCATAAAGGTACTAAAAACATATTTAAATCAGTTTATGTGAGTACAGTGGTTCAATATTAATATTATAAAGCGACGAGAATATTTTTGGTGTGGCAAAAAAACTAAATAACGACTTATATAGTGATGGCCAATTTCAAAACACTGCTTCAGGAAGCATCGGAGCATTATGAATCGGTGTGTCGAATCAGCTGTTCGGAGCGCCAAAGTCACGTGATTTCAGCAGTTTGGCAGTTTGACACGCGATCCGAATCATGATTCGATGCTACATGAAGCAGTGTTTTGAAATCGGCCATCACTAAAGTCATTATTTTGTTTTTTTTGGCGCACCAAAAATATTCTTGTCGCTTTATAATATTAATATTGAACCACTGTACTCATATGAACTGATTTAAATATGTTTTTAGTACCTTTATGGATCTTGAGAGACGAAATGTCACTGCTCCTTATGAAGGCCTCGCGGAGCCATCGGATTTCAACTAAAATATCTTAATTTGTGTTCTGAAGATGAATGAAGGTCTTACGGGTGTGGAACAGCATGAGGGTGAGTAATAAATGACAGAATTTTCATTTTTGGGTGAACTAGCCCTGTAACAGGCAGTTTTCGCCGTCAATTGTAAAGACCTTACGGCACCCACATTACTCTGCCCTGAAGATAGCCACACTTTGATTTAGGTGTGAATGGTATGTGTTTGTGTATTAAATAAACTTGTGGTAATGCACATTTTTAGGTAATTTGGTGAATTAAATAGTTTACAAATTAAAGGTACTTCAACTAGAGCTGCACGATTAATCGTTAAAAGATTGCAATCTTGATTCAAACACCCAGGCTATCTTTTTTTTTTTTTTTTTTTAAGTTATATTTATGGGTTTTTTGTGTCTTTTATTTGGAGAGGACAGTAGAAAGCAGACAGGAAAACATTGGGCAGAGACAGGGGGCAGGATCGGCAAAGGACCTCGAGACGGGAATAGAACTCGGGTCGCCGTGAACACATTTGCGCCATACTAACCACTAGGCTATCGGCGCTGATGCGATCTTATTCCTAAATGACAGTGATTCACTATCATTAATCATCTATTAAACTTTTGACAAAATAAAATTCAGATCTGCGTTGGTGCAGAGAGAGAGCAGTTGTCATGTATAGATATGAAACTGCTTCACAAACAGTCTTTTTAAGCACACCGTAGTACTGCTTGATTATTGCAAAAATCATAATCACAATTATTTTGGTCAATATTGAAATCACGGTATTATAACACAATTATTGTTGGGTGATATAAGTCTTATTTCATGATATGAGTCATTTTTAAATATCAGTGAAATAACACAATTATCGATACTTCAGCAAAAACTATTACTCAAACTAATTACTTTAAAACTATTACTATAACTAATTTTTTTAAAAAAACCTATTACTAGGTAAACATTTTTTTTTAATAACGCTCAGTACTTTTCAAGGGCAGTTACTCAATGTCCGTCAGCCAAAATGACGCTCTGAGTCTGCTTACTCATTGATGTACCTGAGGATTTTGAAGAAGTGACTTTAAATGCAGTTTATTGTGATGCAAAATACAGAAAGCTATGTTTTGTATAAGGCTATGTTGATACACTAAAAATATCACTAAAAGGTGAGAAAATATTGAAACCACAAGGGAAAATCTACTCAAACGTCAAGAAGCAAGATACTTTCTGCAGATCCAAACTGAGTAAATGTTTTTCTTAAAATAAATGTAACTTTGCCTGCATGCATATAGCCTTTGTATTTAATGTAGAAAATAAATCACAATGTAAAATGAATGATGGTCAGTGTCATAAAGAACAAGTGCGATTTTAGTCAGTTCACCTTTCTGAAAACATCCACCAGACTGTTTTCTACTATTCCTTTGTGCAAACGTAGAGATAGTTTGCTAGTTTGGGTGATTATTTAATATTCAGTTGTTCGTGCGGTCTGTTGCAGAGTCTGATCCAACGCTTGCATTTTTTTGAGATCACTGGTTGGTTTTGGGAATGTAACTATCAAATCTGGATTCCTATTATCCAAATATGTACCAAAAGAAACAACACCTTTTTCCCATAATGTTGGAAATTTGCCAAAAAAGGAGGTATGTCACAGGCAGTTCATTAAGTCCAGCACGTCAGCTCAATGATTTGATTGGCTTTTCAGGCTTTTATCAAACATCTTGGTCAAACAAGTTTGAAGCTGGTTTTGAAAATTTTGGCACAAGAATGTAAACACATCGATGCAAGGACTTAAGGATGCAAAGACTACAGTGGATAGTCCGGACTGCTGGGAGAATCTTCAGTACACCCCTTCCCACACCCCCTAAGATCTGTACTCATCCAGAGTGAGTAAAAGAGCTGGCAAAATCACTGTGGACCCCTCACATCCAGGCCACTTCCTCTTTGAACTGTTGCCGTCTGGTCAGCGCTACAGAGCACCAAAGGCACAAGAAAAGTTTATTTTCTTTCTCATATTTATTTAGCATATCAGCATATATTTCTGATATTTATCTTTCCTCTTATTCACATTCCCTTGTATTGTATATAACATACCTGTACAAAAATATAGTCTATTTTATATATTTTTATTCACTTATTTTACTTTTATTTTGTCGCTGTCATTCTGTCTGTGCACTGGAAGCTTCTGTCATCAAGACAAATTCCTTGTATGTGTAAGCATACTTGGCAGTAAATAAAGCTCATTCTGATTTTGAATTACAAGTAATCCAGATTACAGGTAATCAGTTTACTACTAGGGGTGTAATGGCACATGTATTTGTCCCGAACCGTTTAGTTATAGTACCGAAATACAGATATGTTTGTAGTAACATACACTTAGTCACAGGCGATCCACACTCCAGTCCAGAAGGGGGCGTGCGCAGTAATGCAACGCTGTTTGCTAACCGCCACAATAGGTAAGAGCAGAAGAAGAGATGATCTATGCACCAACCCAAAACAAGAGTTTAGATGGCACGCAAGAGCTTGCTAGTAGCCTATATGCTGAGTTTTGATTAATTTTTGTGACGCACTCCACAAGATTCACGGAAAGAAAACCAGTATGGCAGAAAGTGGCATTCTGTTTGTTTTCTTTTTTTTACAAAAGCACAATGTGGCTTGTTTGTTAGTATTTATTGCGAGTGTACACAAATAAAAATTGACAATGTTTGTTGTTATTGTGAGTGTAGACAAATACAGTTTCGAATGATGCCTTACTTTTCGCTGTTATGAGACAAAATCAACAGGCTCTTTTTCTCCTCCTCGCTCATCTTTCCGTGATTTCTTGCAAATGTAACACGAGTTGCTTTTCAGTTTTGTAGCTGATTGTGACCAAACACCTTTTGTATTTTTATCAGCCATAAAAAAAAAAAAGACCTATGCAAGAGTGGATTCTGTTTACTGCTTAGTGCTTAAAGGCCCCGGTATACTTCAAACGAAATCGAAAAACGAACTGATGTGACGTCAATTCGAACAAAATCAGGCCAAAACGAAGTTTGTTTTGTGTTCTTTTTGGAAGTTCGAAACGGCTTTCCAAAGCGAACTTTCAGGAAAAGTTTGCTCCAGCTGCAAAACACCTTCGTACTACCATTGGTCAGTGACGATAACGTAAAAGGAGGCTCCGCCTTCACTCGCATGGGACGCGTCTTTAAAGGTGCCCTAGAATCAGAATTTGAATTTACATCGGCATAGTTGAATAACAAGAGTTCATTACATGGGAAAAGACATACATTGAGTTTCAAACCCCATTGTTTCCTCCTCCTTATGTAAATCTCATTTGTTTAAAAGACTTCCGGAAAACACTCGGATCTCAACATAACACCGACTGTTAATATGTATGACCCCAATATTTGCATAATGCCAGCCCATTCGACGCATTAGACAAGGAAAGGCAGTATTAACGGCTGGATCTGTGCACAGACAAGGTAAGCAAGCAAGAACAACAGCGAAAAATTGCAGATGGAGCAATAATAACTGACATGATCCATGATATCATGATATTTGTAAATTGTCTTTCTAAATGTTTCATTAGCATGTTGCTAATGTACTGTTAAATGTGGTTAAAGTTACCATCGTTTCTTACTGTATTCACGGAGACGAGAGTCGTTGCTATTTTCATTTTTAAACACGTGCAGTCTGTATAATGCATAAACACAACTTCATTCTTTATAAATCTCTCCAACAATGTGTAATGTTAGCTTTAGCCACGGAGCATAGCCTCAAACTCACACAGAATCAAACGTAACCATCTAAATAAATACTTTACTCACATAATTCGAAGCATGCATGACGAACATCTTGTAAAGATCCATTTGAGGGTTATATTAGCTGTGTGAACTTTGTAAATGCGCTGTAATATAGTCGACAGCTCGTGTGGCAGATGGAGCGCATCTCTTAAAGGGGCCGTGCTGAAAAAATCAGTGCATAGTTAATGATGCCCCAAAATAGGCAGCTAAAAAAATTAATTTAAAAAAATCTATGGGGTATTTTGAGCTGAAACTTCACAGACACATTCAGGGGACACCTAGGACTTATATTACATCTTGTAAAAAAACAATCTAGGGCACCTTTAACTCATTTTGTGTGTTTGAGTTTGTTGAGGTAAGATCTCTGCGGGTGAAAACCATGGTGAAAACATGAACACACTGGATAGCTGCTTTATAGTACAAAATGAAGTTGTGCTTGTAAAAAAAAAAAAAAAAAATGAGGCACTCGCACTGTTTTTCATGTTTGATACTGTAAAGCTGCTTGATTTTAAGCAATCTATTAAATAAAGTGCTATATGAAGATGTGATGTGACTGGAGTGCTACTTTGCAGAGCTCGTGCTAACATACCATGTTGTTATGATCATTCGCTTTTCTTATGCTTTCTATAATAAATGCTTGCTGTTTTCTCATTTTTGGTGTTTATTTTGTTACTGAGAAGAAAGTGCACGGCACATATTTACATATTCATCTAACCGTCGCTCTCAGCAGTGTGGGCGGTGTCAGACGTTCGTTTACAGTATATTGCTGGTCACACATTTCGAACTTCGTCGTTTTACCCCTAAACGAAGAACGAAAAAGAACTTCGTTTGAAGTATACTGGGGCCTTAATACTCTAAAGGAGGGTGTTCTGTATAAAGTAGGGAGCTACATGCCGCTGGGTGGAACAAACTTTAATTTGCACTACTGTCTATTCAAAATAAATAAAAACAAACCTAGCATTGGGGATTCGTTGCTTTTTCCTGTTGTACCGAACTCGCATCCAACCGTGACGAGGTATGTACCGAACCATGACTTCTGTGTACCATTAAGCTGGATTTATACTTTCGCCTGGCTCTGCTGACTGCGCGCGCACCTCCCCAAACAGACAAGACGTTTATACTTGACGCCCTTGCCGTTGTTCTATTCTTTGGAATGACAGGGGTCGAGAAATTGTTCTCTAAATCAGCAGGAAGCAGCGGTGAGAAGAAGAAAGGTACACTTGACAATGTTTATTCTAGTAACTTAAGCTGCGTCCGAAATTGAATACTTCTCTACTATATAATACGCGAAAAACAGTATTTGAACAGAGTAGCATGTCCGAATTCATAATATTTTAAAAACAGTTGGCGAAAAGTACCCGGATGACTTGCTGCTTCTGGCGAGATTCTTAAATGCGCATACTATGGACACTTTACTATCCCATGAGGCCACTGCAGAGGATTTGTGAATGGAGCTGAAGGGATGTAACTGATGCTGGTAGGTCATGTGACAGTAACATTGTGGATGTAGTATGTCCGAATTCATTCATACTACACTCGTTCGTGCTATATAGAACATACTTTTTCAATGGTCATGAAGTAAATTTAAATTCAAATGTAGTACCTACTCAACAGTATGCGATTTCGGACGCAGCTTTACCCTTCACCAAAACCGCACAGCAAAAAGAATTGTGTAAAACCCAGTAAACCTTTTAGATTATAACTTGTGACATTAGAACAAAATATATGGATATGGGAACATGTATGCAACTAAATTAACAATCTCTTAAATATTTTCTAATTCCACTAAACATTTTCATTTAGTTTCATAAACATGGACCTTTTATTTTGATTAAAAGGGATTATTTCTGGTATTGTTGGCACATTTTGTAAATGTAAGCAACTAATTTAGACATGCAAACTGGGTGCTGGTGTGATGAGTTGTACATGCTCGGCTGGATTTGCCTCGCATTTGTGCATCTTCGGATGCTGGTTTGGGTCATAGACTGTAAAAAAAAATATAGGTTTCTGAAGAGCAGTTTTGAAACCTAAAGCCAGCCTGGCAATGGGCAAAGAGGTGGTACGTGAGTGGAGCTGAGATGACGTGACGGCAGCAGACAAACGGCTAGTGGGGACAGCAGCGACAATCCACCTGTCACTCAAGTGGCCGTGCCCTTAATTATGCAAAACTTTAAGGCTTAATATAATTCAAACAGATGAGTTATAAAAAAAATTCACCCCCCTCACAGTTGCCATGAAGGGCAAAAATAGCTATATAGATCAACCACAATTTGTACCAGATTTAAACGTGTTTCTTTCTGCTAGGCAAAAGTAATGTGTGCTTATAAAGTAATGAATTCAAATGTCTTTCAGAAATTCTAATTTATTTTTAAATATTTAAAAGATAAATTTTAGTTTTTCAGCCCCAGCGACAGCCCTAATCAATACAATATCATAAAAAAAAATCACTATATTGGATTGTATTGGCACAACGGTGTAGTCTTAAAAATAAATGTTCCTAAGGGGGTTTTCACAGTGATGCCATAGAAGAACCATTTTTTTCTTAGTGTGAAGAACATTCTAAAAAATCTAAAGAATCATTTTTCACTAAAGAACCTTTTGTCCAATTGAAAGGTTTCATGAATGTTAAAGTTTCTTCATGGAACCATCATGTATAAGTTTCAATCTTACAAACTTACAGTACTTTATAGGTCAAGTCACCTTTATTTATGTTGTGCATTACACAATACAGGTATGTTTCAAAGCAGCTTCACATTGATAAACATGAAAATAATGATCAGTTATGTCACCATGATCAAATATGAGATCAATTCAGTTGTGTTGTGAAGCAGCTCTACAGAAGACAACGGTGTCGTTGTTCAGCTGAAGTCAGTTCAGCGTTGATTCAGTTCAATAACTTTGCAAAGTTTATTTCAATTATGAAATAATTTCAGTTGATTCATCTATAAGCAGCACTACAGAAGACAAAACATAATAATAAATGGAGGTCTCGTAAGATAATCTTTCAAAATTGTTTGCCTGTATCTTTGAATAAATGAATAAACAGAACAGTGGCATTGTAGTAGCCATATGATTATGTCTTACAAGAAATTACAATTTTCCAGAATCTGATCAGATCTTGAACTAGTGGAGAAATGCACATGCACACTCCAGAAAACTCCTCTTATAGTCAAGCAGACGAGTCACAACACAGCGTGATTGGCTCTGTTACACAGTATAATGGGATCGGTGTAGTTGTGGCATCACTCGCTCGCAGGTGTAGATGGGATGTTGTTTTGTGTTCCTGAGCCAAAAAATCCAGATAAAGAGTCTAAATCCAAGAAAAATAATAATAATAATAATAATAATAATAAAAAACCCATTTATGCTGTGGTCTGCCAGTGTTCGCTGTGTTTGACGTGTCATTACTGGGAAATTGTTAGTTATTCATTCAGTGTCTTATTTAATGACACCTGCATCTCTCTTGCATATCTCTGTCAGAGCTGCACAGGATGAGTGTGGTTAAGAGTGAGGAGAAACAGGAGAGTGTGTTGGCAAGTACACACACATCTCTGTTTCTTCAGATTCTGTGTCTTTTTGCTGAGACTTGCAGGCAGAGTCTAAAATTAACCTTTTATCATGCCTTCCAATAGGTGAATTAAACATTTACCAGCCATAAATATTTCTTACCAATAAAAGCTGTTGCTATTCAATTCAGTCATGTCACTTACGAGATTCAGATTAACCCTAGTTTGGCTTAAAGTACCCCTATTATGCTTTTTTAGAATATTCCCTGTCACGCAGTGTGTAATATATATATAGTGCACGACAAATAAAGTATTAATTCTGAACTAGAGTTGCTGACCAATCACACGGTGATGCGGCAGTGCATATTATGAGAAAATTAAAGTGTTTTTGACCTTGAATGCATGTAAACCTATTGTAGGGGACTCCAAAAACAAAATTAGGAACCTTTAAAATAGCATAATAGGGGAACTTTAACTAATGTTGTAATTTGGCTTAAACATGTCGTAGTTTCTAATGAATTTTTGGTCCTGTGATTGAAATAATTATTTATGCACCAAAACCAACTCTTCTCTTTTTCTTCTCATTTGGCACAGTTATTTTTAGGCTTTGCTTACATACAGGCTTACTTGGTGCACTAGAACCTGTATTATAACCTTTTTATTTGTTGTTCATGTTTACATTATATTATGTATATTACGTATAGGCAGACACATCACTAACACTGATAGTTTTTCTTTAGTCCTTGAGAAAAAACAAACCAAAAAAAGATTGTAATGCAGGTTCAATTCCAGCATGTGAGGCTTTTATTTTTACTGCTGCTTTCCTGTCCTGTGGTGGGATCATGGTACATCGATGGTATCAGATGTACTACAGATGGATCTGATGGTATCAGATGTAATACTGTGGTATTACTAAGGTGCTTAATAAGGGATACTGGCTTATTACCATGGTACATGTCCAAATATCTCTGATAGGACCGTTCAGATGTGTCCCAAAAATAATTAAGCTTCTAATTTGCTGCATTGGATGTTTGGAAAGTTTTTATCTGGCATATAATGAAATCATATACTCAAAACTTTCCAATATTTTCTAATATAAGAAAAAAGTGACAGCAGTAAAAGCAAGACATTGTTTTCTAAAGCACAAAGTCTACTTTGTTTTTTTTTTTCCCCCACGTACGCTAAGCGAACGTATCCTTTCACAGTATACTCCATTTAATAGCTGGCGTGAACACGTGCGCTCTAGAAAGTTTCATCTTTGTCCAGTGTTTGCGTGATCTCACAAAGTTCCATTATAATCAATGAAGCTGTCTACACGACACCATGAATCTCTTATTTACATATAATAATGCAATATACACTGCCCTCCAAAAGTTTGGAAACACCCCTGGCAAAGTGTGGTTTTGGACGATATCAGCATAAATCCTTATCATTTTTTGGTGCAAATACATTAAAGTAATTTGAATTTCATTTTGATTACATAATAATGGCAATATATACAAGTCAAAGTCAGACATGCCCCTTTGCCAGCTGTGATGCTTGGTTACTGGTTTAAACTTGGCCCAGGTTTGTAAAAGATTTTTGGGTCAGCACACCTTAATAGCTTCAACAATTGATTGCCAATTAATTTTAGAATACAATGAACCAATTAGAACCCAGTTTAGGTCAGATAGCTGCTAATGGTGGATATTTTGAGGAATCAAACATTTAAGTTTTTTTCTATGTATAAACTGTTTATATAATACAATATGTTTTCGTAGTTTGTGTTGTCCCTTATCAGTGCAAAATTATCACAAATTAAAAAGGATTCATGCCAACATTGTCCAAAACCCCACTTTTCTAGGGCGTTTCTAAACTTTTGGAGGGCAGTGCATCTTATAGATATATATAGAATATATAATATATATCTTATTTACATATAATAACCCTCTTGTCTGTGTATGTATACTTATAATAAGAGGATTTGCCAGTGTGCGGAATTCAGCACTGGACAAAAACTCCAGCTTTGAGTGGTGAGTAATTCTGAATAACTTAAACACCGCTGATTGGCCATTGCATTCAAAAAATCAACAGACATGTCTGTGATTGGCTACATTCATTGCTCAATGAGGCAAAAGCACATTGTAAATAGAAACCTTTGAAGCTTTCCAGATCCAAACACAGATATGCACTAGATCGTTCGCCAATATGCTATAATTATGGAGAGAACTGATCCTATTCAAGATCCTTCCTTAATAAATTCTATATATATGTATATATATGTATATATGTGTGTATATGTATGTAAAATTATTTGCATTATTTTTGTGTTGTGGTGTTTTGCTTTACTGATTACATTTTGTAGTATTATAAAACTAGAGTTGCTTTCTAAAGTCACTCACTTCTCTGGTCACCCATGTAATCTACACACTGTTGGTATTGCACTTTTGCTTTTGTTGCATTTCAAATACCCTGTATTAAATGTAGGTAATGTAGTAAGTGGCCTAAAATAGATTTTCTTTCCTTTTTTCTTTTTTTTTGCATTAGATCCATTAGGGAAAGTATTTAAAGAACCCTATCCAATAAAGAAATACTGAATCTAATCATTGTTGTTAAATTGTTGATCGAATTGTTGTTGATCTACACTACTGTTCAAAAGTTTGGGAACAGTAAAATTAATATTATTATTTTTAAGGAATTGAATACTCTTATTCAGCAAGGCATTAAGCATTAAATTGACATTTATACTTGTAGTGTTACAAATGAGTTCCTTTTCTAAATAAATTCTCTTTTATCTTTTCATCAAAGAATACTAAAAAAAGTATCACATTTCCTCAAATATGAAGCAGCACAATTTTTTCTTCATGTATTCAAATAGACAACAGTTATCTTAAATTGTAATAATATTTCAGAGTATTACTGGAATTTGTACTGTATTTTTGATCAAATAAATGTAGCTTTTGCGAGCAGAAGAGACTTCTTTCAAAAAAACGAACAAAAAAATCTTACAGACCCCAAAATTTGAATGGTAGTGTATGTACTGAACCCTTTTAACCCAAAGATTCACACCCGTAGTTAAAGATAAAATGATAAAGAGGAAAATGGTTTTGTTTCTTTCCGGTGAAACGCATTGATGAAAACATCTCACTATATTTCAGTGCAGTTTAACGCTTGTGGTGAATGTGTAAATGACATCAGAAAAGACTTGTTTTGAGTCACTCAAGTCTGTCTCTTGTGTCCCCTTCAGTTGATATTCGGGAAATTAAGGAGATCCGGACGGGGCAGAAGTCCCGGGACTTTGATCGGTATGTGGAGGACTCTGCTGCGCGGCCGGACCAGGCCCACTGCTTCGTCATTCTCTACGGGACAGAGTTTCGGCTCAAAGCGCTCAGTCTGGCAGGTAACCGTCCAGATAAATCTACTAGCAGAAATATGTGCAAAACTTTTGTAAGAAATGAAACCGTATTAGAGTTACAGTACACACATATTCATGCTCGTGTTCCTCTGTCTGTCCTGCAGCTACCTCAGATGAGGAGATGGTCATGTGGGTGAAGGGTCTGACCTGGCTGGTGTCAGATACATTACGCTCCCCCACACCCCTGCAGATAGAAAGGTGACCTTTGACCTTTTATGTGCCCCTCTCCCTCTAGATATTGACTGATGCTAACCATTAAGCTCTGGTTTCACATGTGAAGTGTCAAAAGTGCTTAAAATCAGCTCGGCCTGTATTCAATAGTTTTCATGTGACATCACTTTTGGGTTAGTACCTAGTTATTACCCAGTACCCAGTTACCCATGTCATTGAATCATTCATTCAAGAGATTTGGTCAAAAAGCTGATTCATCCAGTTATGAAACAAGTGAAGTCTTTGAGTGAGTCATTGAATCATTCATACAAGAGATTTGTTCATAAAGCTTATTTATCCAGTAAAGCCTAAATTATACTTTTATGCATACGCGAGGGTCAGCGTACCAGTGTGTGTGATGTGATTTTCGTCATCAGAAGAGTATGGGCGTTACTGTACGCGAACTGCCGGATTTTTGTAACCGCGCATACTTTGTAGATGCAGGTTGCACATGTGTATTACATTTATTTATTTTTTTGCAGTAATTAGTTTATCCACAAGGTGGCAACCATGCCCTGGGGCCGTCGATTCACAAGGTAGTTGCAAATAAACAGCATAAACAGAACGGACTGGAACGCATGCAAGCTACAGTGACAGTGCAGGCCTACATAGACAAGAGATTGTGCGAAGAGGTTAGAAAGTACCCTCGTTTGTACAACTCTAGCCTAAAAGAATACAAAGTTTGAATACAATGTTTACATGGGATGTAACTCGTGGCGAGATAAAAATGTGTTGAACGCCTGTGTACGCATACTAGTCAAGTGAAGTATGCTTTGCAAGGCTGTGCGCTCGACTGTATGCATACACTAGCGTATGCGTAAAAAAATGAAGTATACCCAGGGCTTAGTGAAACAAGTAAAGTCTTTATGAGCGAGTCATTGAATTGTTCATTCAAGAGATTCATTCAAAAATGCTGATTCATCCAGTAATGAAACAAGTGAAGTAGTGAGTCATTGAATCATTCATTTAAACCAATTTAATAAATATATATTAATTGAAGTTAATTAAATATTTTTTTAAATACACTTGAAGCAATCAACATTTTGTCAGAACCTCTCTTAAATTTTATGTTATTTTGTTTAATTCTCTATTCAGAATCATGGGAGAATTGCAATTTTTATTTAAAACGAAAACAATCCTGATTCTCATTGAATCCAGAATCGTGCAGCTCTACTATATAAAGTATTCATCATCAAAAAGGTGTTCACTGAATTTAATCTTTTAATAACGATGTTTTAGTACATTAAAGGTGCTAAAGAGGATCTTTTCGTCGACTGAGAAACCAAAGACTGTTAGTGAGTTTTTTAAATGAGCGCATGCGTAAGAACAACCCCCCTCCTTCACAGCTCATTTCGAGGGAACGCCACCCAAAACTCGTGCATGAGTATTGGAACACGAGTGTTTACCACCGGCATTCGCTGTGTCGTGTTAGTGGATTCATTATGTCGGACTCACCGCAGGTAACTCATAATCTGCAGTTGTTACTCCTGTCTCCTGACAAAAACATTGCATGCGGTGCCTGTGGAGTGTGGAAAGTTTCTGGAGCGCGCAGCCACGCACGTCTCTCACAAGGAACGTCATGGCAGTGATTGACAAGCCAGAGAGCCAATCCGCGCATGTCTCTCACAAGAAACGTAATGGCAGTGATTGACAAGCCAGAGGGCCAATCCGCTCACGTCTCTCAGAAGGAACGTCATGGCAGTGATTGACAAGCCAGAGGGCCAATCGTTTACGCGATGATCACGTAAACGATTGGCTGATGTTTTTAAGGCCCTACCTCGTGCACAGATGATGTATACTAATATTATTCCTTTCAGTGCACCTAATAAATGGTCTTTTATCAGTTAGTAAAGACAGTTTCAAGTAATATTGCAAAAATGTATAAAACAAAACATCCTCTTTAGCACCTTTCAGGCAGTTTGTGTTGTGTGTTTTTTTTTTTTATATATATATACGTTAAGCGGTTTATAAAGTCGTGCAGCAGACACTGTATATGGATCACAAGTTCCCAAAACTTAAATTTTGTTCACACATTTTTGTTTTTCTTCCTTTGAAATTGAAAATCGACAGGCCTGTGCTACAGTTCTATGGATGTTTTGCCCTCCAGGTCTCGGTGACAGTCACGTGACTGAAAACTATGAATAATCGCAAATATTAAAATAGCAAAAAACAAACAAATAAACAAAAAAGAAACCTTAAAGTGTTGTATATTATATATTCTTTTTCCCTTTTTCTTTTCTTGAACTCAGGTGGCTGAGAAAACAGTTTTATGCAGTGGACCGCAACAGAGAAGACAGGTATGTTACGTGTCAATGTCATTTGAGTAATCGAGCGCTACGGTTCTCTGTAGAGAAACTGGTGTAGTGTACGATCATGTTGAGGGACACATACGTAGATGGATAGATAATGTGCATTTGAGACGTTTTCCTGCCATAGCGATTCTTTTAATCTCATCTTCCTTTCGATATATCTGTGTTATGATGTATGCCTTAAGGGGAAAAATGGCTGACTCAGAGGTACCGGGCCTTATCAGCCCAAACACACACACTCACACACTCCTGTTGGGTAAATAGAGCTCAGAGACTGCACATCCTGCAACAGGAAACAAAGCTCACAACGTGTGTGTAGGTAAATACACAGAGTGCGGGTGAAAGACACATGAGCTCTGTTTGAGGTGTTGTATTCAGATGAAATGGTGGTCGTGTGTAGATGAGAAACATGACATTTTCAGTTTGTCAACGTATGTGACTAAATCAAATAAGTGACGTACACAGCAGAAATTAATAATCTGTTCCACTCACAATGGAAACCTGCCTCTTCACATATACATACTAACGATGTCTTTTTATACACTACCGGTCAAATGTTTGGATTATTTATTTATTTAAGTTTTTTTTTTTTAAGTCTCTTCTGCTCACCAAGGCTGCATTTATTTGACAAAAATACAAAAAACAAAATCAAAAACAGTAATGTTATGAAATATTATTACAATTTGAAATCACTATTGCTATGATTATCAATGATAACACTTGTGCTGCTTTCAGTATCTGAAATAGAAATCTTAAAATTATAAATGTAAATAAATTATAAATATCACTTTTGATCGGTTTAATGCGTCTTTGCTGAATAAAAGTATTAATTTTTTTTTAAACTTATTTATTTCTTCAAAAAGAATCTTACTGACCAAACAATTTTGAACAGTAGTGTATTTGTACATACTACAAGCATACACGGGTACATGTATACATTAAAACAGATGACTGTATGTACATTATACATGTAATAACTTTAGGTTTGTTTTTTTGAAGAATGTTTTTATTTATTAAATTCTGAAAAGAGCTATAAAACGGATTAATGAAAACGTTGCTGAAATGAACGATACTGAGCGTCCTCATAAATCTGACGCTGACATCACCACGTGAAGCTGTTTCATAACCACATTCCCAAACTTTCTGCGTTCTTTGGCAGGATTTCCTGTAAGGATCTGAAGAGTATGCTGTGTCAAGTCAACTACAGGGTTCCCAATATGAAGTTCTTACGAGAGAAACTTCCGGTAACACACTCACTTCTGCATACACTAAATTCTTTTTCTCATATTAGTGTAGAATTAATTCGTTTAGGTGACTTCTATTGTATGTTTGTTTACTTGTTATACTGTGGTTTGATTGTTACACTGTTAACTGCAGTAACATCACTGGATATTGTGTAATGGTTTGCTCTCTATTAATACATTTGTAATTACAGGACAAATATAGCACATTAATTTTTGTTTCATTATTATTATTATTAATATTAATTGTATTTTTTAATGTGGTGTCTTGGTTAGGATGGTGAGCTGAGGAATGGAGATGTGTCATATAGTCATTTCGCGCAGTTGTACCGCAGCCTGATGTTTGACGCACAGAAATCAGTGAGTTACACATTTATTTGTGTGTGTTATTTATATGTTGGTGGAGCAGGGTGAGAGGTGAACCCCCTCCTCAGAGCCACTTAAACCTCATCAGTTGTCCCCGACCCCATCAGTTTGCCCCGCTTCTCAAATGGCCTTCATGTCAATACTCGCCCTTTTAAAAAGCCGCAAGATCCATCGGCTAAAAGCCATTAGGACACACACACACACACACACACACACACACACACACACACACACACACACACACACACACACACACCCCTTTGAGTGCAGGGGTCATCAGTGCTATGTATGTGTGTTCGTCTTTGTAGACTGAATCACTTGTGTGGATGTTTGATATCTCATCATCAGTTGATTAGCGTCTGATGGGCCTGTGTATGGACGGGGTTTAGAGCTGCAGATGTTAACTGGGGTGTTTTACTGTAGTGGAAGCTGAAATGCTACAGTTACAAGATTGGGTATTATATTACTCGCATAATTTTTTTTTTTTCTGTTTCTTTATAGATGGAGATTTCACTGCTGCAAAGGTATTCACTCATTTTTCTCTTTTTCAAGCTAAAGAATTTATGAATTACATAAATGATCATTTACAACACATTTAACTTCCATGATAAGATTTAATTACAAGTAAATATTCAGTATTAAATAATATAGGGCAGAATGTATTTATTGGGATTTGATTGAACTATTTAAATGTTAGGCTATTATGAAGTAATAGCTGAATCACTTGTGTGGATGTTTGTTGTTATTTTTTATGACATTATTTTTTGTACACAACTTTTATATTTTAGTGGAAAATGATTTTAGTTTTACAAAATTTTCCTTACAAAATGGTCCTTATTAAAGTTTATATAATATATTTAAAGGTGCCCTAGAATCAAAAATTGAATTTACCTTCGGCATAGTTGAATAACAAGAGTTCAGTACAAGGAAAAGACATACAGTGAGTTTCAAACTCCATTGCTTCCTCCTTATGTAAATCTCATTTGTTTAAAAGACCTCCGAAGAACAGGCGAATCTCAACATAACACCGACTGTTACGTAACAGTCAGGATCATTAATATGTATGACCCCAATATTTGCATATGCCAGCCCATGTTCAAGGCATTACACAAGGGCAGCCAGTATTAACGTCTGGATCTGTGCACAGCTGAATCATCAGACTAGGTTAGCAAGCAAGGACAACAGAGAAAAATGGCAGATGGAGCAATAATAACTGACATGATCCATGATATCATGATATTTGTAAATTGTCTTTCTAAATGTTTTGTTAGCATGTTGTAAAGGGAGCGCGAGATTTAAAGGGGCCGCACACTGAATCGGTGCATAGTTAATGATGCCCCAAAATAGGCAGTTAAAAAAAATTAAAAAAATCTATGGGGTATTTTGAGCTGAAACTTCACAGACACACTCAGGGGACACCTTATACTTATATTACATCTTGTGAAAGAACGTTCTAGGGCACCTTTACGTTGTTATCAGACAATTTCAACAATGTGGTTTGTTGGTTGGTTGATTAGTCAGTTAGGTAGTGTTTAAATTGGTTTTCCCTCAAAGAACCAAAATGTTAGATGATGGGGAAAGGTTTTGATGGTTGGCTGTTTAGTTGGTTAGTAAGCTTATAAAATCAATCCCTCTCAACGTCCTGTGAGCCTCTAGTAGCAGGATTACACACCCTGTGTTAGATGGAGGAGGAAGGTTGGGTTGGATGGTTAGTGTATAAAACAATTATCCATCAAAGAACTAAAATGTTAGATAATGGGGAAAGGTTTGGTTGTTTGGTTAGAGTATAAATTTTATCACCCTCTAAATAGTCAAAATGTAAGATGGGGAAAGGGTTGGTTAGTTGGTTGCTTGGTTGGTAGCGTATAAATTTAATCACCCTCAAAGAGTCCGTATGTAAGATGGGGAAAGGATTGGTTAGTTAGTTGAATTGTGCACATAAAGATCTATTAGTAAATGGTCCATTTATTATATATTATTTATATTGGGCTTGCTGCAGTAGTCTGTGTTATCGGTGTTACACAGTGTTCAGCCACACACCGATTACATCTCTTGCCCATCACAGCGTCGCCCCCAATGTCGTTTTAGTAATAAAAAAAAATTGTTTCATGTCGGTGGGACATGACCGGTGGGAAAATTTCCTCAGTGTCACATCCCTAGTTTATGTAATGTATTTAAATTGTTATCAGACATCCCAGAACATCTCTTGGGTTTCAGACATGAAGCTGTAACACTGATCTGTGTGTTTCTGACAGGTTTATTGAGAGACCTGAACAGAAGATCTCACTGGAGGACTTCCAGAACTTCCTAATTGAACATCAGAAGGTTAGATAGGCATTTTTCACCTTATTGCTCAAACCAAAACAAGTGGTCACTGTATTTACATATTAATTGGATGCATTTGTACAGTAGATAATCTGTACTGTAAATGTTTGGTAATAACTGCTCCATATAAATATATACTGTGTATATATACTGTGTGTATGTATGTATGTATGTATGTATGTATGTATGTGTGTGTGTGTGTGTGTGTGTGTGTGTGTGTGTGTGTGTGTGTGTATATATATATATATATATATATATATATATATATATATATATATATATATATATATATATATATATATATATATATATATATATAATATGTATGTGTGTGTGTGTGTGTCCTCAGGAGCTTTGGGCTGCAGATAACAACAAGGTGCAGGAGTTCATGTTCCACTACCTGAAGGATCCTCTACGAGAGATCGAGCAGCCATACTTTCATCAAGACGAGGTGACTTTTACATTAGCATTTAAGTATATGGCAAACAAGTTTATGCAAAGTGACAGTGCATTCTGGGTGTACTTTTACTCAGTATGTGGGTTCCCAGGGAATCAAACCTATAACTGTGGCATTGCAAGCACCACGCATTACCCACATCACCACTTCCTGCTTCACTGCAGTATCGTGTGACTTCAGATCTTTTTGTTTGATATATTAACCTGCCTCTTCTATCCTTAATTAGTTTCTTGTGAATATCCTGATCTATTATTTGCAAGAGCTATCTAAATGAGATATAAAAAAGATGTCATCTTGCTTAAACTTTGAATTATTTTGTATTATAATGTGATCATATTGAAACATTCATTGAATGTAGTTAATCTTGAGAGTCCCTTAGCAAACTGTTTACATGTGTTTGATACGCATTCCTCGTTTATTTTTAGTAAATAATTGTAGTAGTAATTGAAGTATCTATTTTCACACAAATCATAAAGGTGATTACAAAATTAACATTTTTTGCTTACTATTTATTTAGAAAAAATAAAATGAATTGGGGGAAAAAAATAGGGGAAACAATTCCTTTTTACTGATTAAAAAGACCAAAACACATGGACGTCCATGTCATATTTTTGCTGAGTGCTAACTCATGCTTATTGTCTTCAGTTTCAGCATGCTGTTTTTAACATAAACATGTTTTGTGGTTCTCAGTTCCTCACGTATCTGTTCTCTAAAGAGAACACTATCTGGGATTCGCAGCTCGATCAGGTGCGGCCAGAGGATATGAACAACCCCTTGTCCCACTACTGGATCTCCTCGTCCCACAACACGTGAGTAGAGGCGTGATCTATGTTCCCTGTAAGCTGCTCACTGATGCACTGACACTGCTTGTCTTGCAAATTTTCAATATGCAATTATATAGATGATTAATCTGACACTAGTGATTTTAAGAGGCTGTATGTTTATTAAATCTCTCTCTCTCTCTATAAGGCATCTAGTAACTAGTCCAGATAATTTGACAAAGGATAGTAATATGGGGTTTCTAGATAGTAATATGTGGTCTAATGTCCATCCATTTTTTTTAGTAGTTCATCCGTTGGTTGGTTGGTTGGTTAGTTGGTGCATAAAATGAACCCCCCTCAATTAAACAAATGCTCCTGGAGGGCCAGTGTCCTGTGGCCCTCTATTGCACACCCTGTGATGGGGAAGGTTGGTTTAGTTAGTTAGAAACAAAATTATGGTGAAAGGGTTGATTGATTAGTTAGTTGGGTAGTTTAATTCTCTCTTAAAGAATCAAAATGTTAGATGATGGGGAAATAGTTAGTTAGTCAGTTAGTCAGTTAGTTAGTCAGTTAGTTAGTTAGTTAGAAACAAAATTATGGGGAAAGGGTTGGTTGGTTAATAATTTAGTTGGGTAGTTTGATTCTCCTTCAAGGAACCAAAATGTTAGATGATGGGGAAAGATTTGGTTGGTTTAGTTAGTTAGAAACAAAATTATGGTGAAAGGGTTGATTTGATTAGTTAGTTGGGTAGTTTAATTCTCTCTCAAAGAATCAAAATGTTAGACGATGGGGAAATAGTTAGTTAGTCAGTTAGTTAGTCAGTTAGTTAGTTAGTCAGTTAGTTAGTCAGTTAGTTAGTTAGTTAGTTAGTTAGAAACAAAATTATGGGGAAAGGGTTGGTTGGTTAATTATTTAGTTGGGTAGTTTGATTTTCCTTCAAAGAACCAAAATGTTAGGTGATTGTGAAATATTTTGTTGGTTTAGTTAATTTGAAACAAAATTCTGGTGAAAGGGTTGGTTGGTTGATTAGTTAGTTGAGTAGCTTTATTCTCCCTCAAAGAACCAAAATAAGTTAAGTAAAGTAAGTAAGTGTAAAGTAAAAGTATAAAGTAAGTGTATAAAATCAGTCCTCCTCAAAGAAAAAAAGTTTGACCAGGGGTGTTGAGACCTGCTCCTAGTAGCAGGATTGCACATCCTGTGCTAGATGATGGGGGACGGTTAGTTAGTTAGTTAGTTAGTTAGTTAGTTAGTTAGTTAGTTAGTTAGTTAGTTAGTTAGTTAGTTAGTTAGTTAGTTAGTTAGTTAGTTAGTTAGTTAGTTAGTTAGTTAGTTAGTTAGAAACATAATTATTGTGAAAGGGTTGATTGATTAGTTAGTTGGGTAGTTTAGTTCTCCCTCAAAGAACCAAAATGTTAGATGATGGGGAAATAGTTGGTTGGTTGGTTGGTTGGTTGGTTGGTTGGTTAGTTGGTCAGTCAGTCAGTCAGTCAGTCAGTCAGTCAGTCAGTCAGTCAGTCAGTCAGTCAGTCAGTCAGTCAGTCAGTCAGTCAGTCAGTCAGTCAGTTAGTCAGTCAGTTAGTCAGTCAGTTAGTCAGTCAGTTAGAAACAAAATTATGGTGAAAGGGTTGATTGATTAGTTAGTTGGGTTGTTTAGTTCTCCCTCAAAGAACCAAAATGTTAGATTGTGGGGAAATAGTTGGTTGGTTAGTCAGTTAGTTAGTTAGTTAGTTAGTTAGTTAGTTAGTTAGTTAGTTAGTTATTTAGTTAGTTAGTTAGTTAGTTAGTTAGTTAGTTAGAAACAAAATTATGGGGAAAGGGTTGGTTGGTTAATTATTTAGTTGGGTAGTTTGATTTTCCTTCAAAGAACCAAAATGTTAGGTGATTGGGAAATATTTGGTTGGTTTAGTTAATTTGAAACAAAATTCTGGTGAAAGGGTTGGTTGGTTGGTTGATTAGTTAGTTGAGTGGCTTTATTCTCCCTCAAAGAACCAAAATAAGTTAAGTAAAGTAAGTAAGTGTAAAGTAAAAGTATAAAGTAAGTGTATAAAATCAGTCCTCCTCAAAGAAAAAAAGTTTGACCAGGGGTGTTGAGACCTTGCTCCTAGTAACCGGATTGCACATCCTGTGCTAGATGATGGGGGATGGTTGGTTAGATAGAGAGAGATAGAGATAGAGAGATAAATAGATAGATGGGGGGGAGAGAGAGAGAGAGAGAGAGAGAGAGAGAGAGAGAGAGAGAGAGAGAGAGAGAGAGAGAGAGAGAGAGAAAGAAAGAAAGAAAGAAAGAAAGAAAGAAAGAAAGAAAGAAAGAAAGAAAGAAAGAAAGAAAGAAAAAGAAAAAGAAAAATTACATTTTATCACCCTCAAAATAGCCAAAATGTTCAGATGGGGAAATGGATAGTTGGTTAGATGGTTGCTTAGTTGGTAGGTTGGTTAAAGTAGTTAATTAGTTTTAGTGTTTGTTTGTTTGCTAGTTAGTTTTAGGTGGTTGTTTACAATACAAATTTGATCACCCTCAAAGAGCCAAAATGTTATATGGGGAAAGGGTTAGTTAATTATTTAGCTTTTATTGAACACAGTACAACCTTCTCTAAGATGTTACAATGTTCCCATTATGCATTATCTGAACATAAATGTCTGTGCTTTTGTGTAAAAGGACTATTTTTCTGGAGTTTATTGGTGACTGAATGGTGTGATCCTCGTTGTTGGGCGTCTGTTAGATGAGAGCACTGGAGTAGAGGACTGAATGAAACTCATTACTCACACGCACAGTAACCAGAATTTAAAACCCTGATGAACAAGGCTCAGTAAAATGTTGAATAGATGCAATGCATTAGGTGTTGCGCACACACAATTATCTCTTCTCTTTGTACTCTAAACTCTTTCATTTTGCTTTTAAAGTGCATCATCACGTGCCCAGTATGCGCATAAGTACCTTTGTGCCGCTCTGCATTGAAGAATTTCACTCTTTTTCACAATCAGAGATAATTCATGCTTAGCCTATATATTACAGTCAGTATGATGTTGTCCTATTAAAAATACATTATTGTTGGATATAAGATTTTCACTGGAGTTATGCTTATTTTCTGCTTATCACTTATTTTAATATCTTTGAGAAAGATTTTATAATAAGCAAATCAGATAACGCTTTAAGTTAATTTCATAGTTAATATAGAAATCCGTTTTCACCTCAGAGTAAAAAAGGTAATTGTGACTATTTCTTGTAATTGTTACTTAATATCTCAATTTTTAAATCTGTATCCAGTAGTCTAGTTAACAGTGTATGTGTACTGTTAACTTCAACAAAGAGAAGTCATCTGAGAAAGTGAATTGTGTATATGTCAGTAACCTGTAAAACTTGAATAAAAAGACATGTCTGGCATGAGATGTTTCAGATGGGTAAAGTGTTACTAGGGTGTTTTATGTATGGTATGTGTTTGGTATCAAACCTTTTTGCTTTTTGTGTCTCTCATGACTTCAAAACAGTTAAGAGAGATTTTTGTTTAACCGGAATAACTTGATTATAAAGCTATTAGGTAGCTCGAAGGGAACAAAAAGACAGACAGAATGGAAAGAATTCTTGGACGTGTTTGTGCAGAATGTTTGCGTGGCTTCCGTCTGCATTGATTATAAGCTGTAATAAAGGTGAAAGGGTTATTGATGGTGGCGTGTGAGGTGTGTGTGCCAGTACTGATGTGTTGTATGGAGTAATGCAGACAGGCCTGACGTGTGTGTTGGTATTTTTAGCTATCTGACGGGAGACCAGTTTTCCAGTGAGTCGTCTCTGGAGGCGTACGCCCGCTGTCTGCGGATGGGCTGCAGATGCATTGAGTGTAAGTCGCAACACAACACTCAGCTAATCATTAGTAATGATGAATGGCTCATATACAAATGGATTCTAAAATATTAAAAACCTAGAAATTAACATGCTGGTAATAGTTTTGCTGGTATTACACTGAATACTGCATGGCACTGCATTGAATAGTAGTATTGCAATAATACTTTTTTTTTTTTCTTCTTCTTTTTTTTTCTTCCTCTCCCAGTAGTAATAATAATAATATAAATGCATATCCTGCAGTGTTAGTGTCCTAGGTTCTGGGATAAAAAAGGAAAAGAAAAACATCTTAAATTATTATTATTATTATTATTATTTTTTTTTTTTTTTTTCTCAGATTGTTTTTATTTTATTTTTATTTATTTTTTAATTTTTTTAATGTTTATTATGGTTGATTGGTTTTCAGTGTTTTATTTTTATTTTTAATTCATTTTTTTATTTTTTTTATTTACCAGGCCTGCACAATAACAATTAAAAAAAAAAGCACAGAAATGTATAACAATTAAATTATAATTTGATTTATTTTTATTTTCTTTATTTATTTATTTATTTATTTATTTATTTATTTATTTTAGGAGCTGAAATTAGTTTTCATAAATTAGGCTTTCTTTCTTTCTTTCTTTCTTTCTTTTAGAACTAGAACTGTAGGACTAGACTTACATGGCAAGATCTGGTGTTTCATGATCCGTGGCATAATAAAATAAATAACTATCCTTGCAGTTTTAGCGTCCTGAACTCTGGGATAAAAAAAAAAAAAAAAAAAAAAAAAAAAAAAAAAAAAAATATATATATATATATATATATATATATATATATATATATATTTTTTTTTCTTTTAATTTGTTTGTTAGTTTTTTATTGGTTTCTTTTTATTTCCTTTTTTATTCCTGTTCCTTCTTTTTATTTTTTTCTAAATTTTACAAACATGTACAATAAAAAAAATAAAGAAACAGTTAAATTATGTGCATTTTATTTTTGTCTATTTTTTTTTTTTTTAGGAAGTGAATATTTTTATAAACTAGAACAATTTATTTAGTTATTAGAATTATGATTGTTTACTACTGTCTTTTAGAGCTGCTTTACAGAAGAATTAAACTCTGTTTGCATCATTGAATCATTATTTTCCTGTTTATCACTGTAAAGCTGCTTTGAAACAATTGTATAAATCGCTATATAAATAAGGTGACTTGACTAATGTAGCAACATCTGTTTTATGATTTGTGGCATGTGAGTGTGTTGTTTTTTTGGCAGGTGGTTGTAACGTGTGTTTGTTTTTTTTTTTTTTTTTTTTTTTTTTTTTTTTTTTTTTTGCAGTGGACTGCTGGGACGGTCCTGATGGGATGCCTGTCATCTACCACGGTCACACCCTCACCACCAAGATCAAGTTCAGCGATGTGCTGAACACCATCAAAGAACATGCCTTCGTCACGTCTGAGTGAGTGTCCCTGGTGAACCCACATGACGTCTGCGTTTGTGTGATGTTTTGATATGGTGATCTTCTCAAGAATGTGCGTTATGCAATTAATCTGATTATGTGTGTTTGCGTGCAGCTATCCCATTATCCTCTCCATCGAGGACCACTGCAGTATTGTCCAGCAGAGAAACATGGCCACCTTCTTTAAGAAAGTGTTTGGAGAGATGCTCCTGACCAAAGCGGTGGACATCTCAGCCGACGGCCTCCCCTCACCCAATCAGCTCAAGAGGAAGATCCTTATCAAGGTGAGAGCCCATTGGTTACATGGCAGGAAATGGGATTTTTGGCAACTGTAGCCAGTTTCTCAACAAGGTACCTTTTATTGTTGATTTGATCTGTTCAGCACAAGAAATTAGCTGAGGGAAGTGCGTATGAGGAGGTCTCGTCTTCAACGCCCTACTCGGAGAACGACATCAGCAACTCCATCAAAAATGGCATCCTGTACCTAGAAGATCCCATCAACCATGTGAGATCCTCTTCATCTACTCTTACTGGAGAGTTGAATCTGCTGGCAGACTCGTGATGAATGTACACTTTTGTTGTCTTCACAGGAGTGGTACCCTCACTTCTTTGTTCTGACCAGCAATAAGATCTATTATTCTGAGGAGACTTCAAGTAATCAAGGGAACGAGGATGAGGAGGAGCATAGAGAGGTGAGTGAGTAGCATCACTGCTAAACTGCAATTTGCAGTAGTGTAACAGTTGTTCAGCTGCTTTCAAAATGGGGTTCTTGTGGATAATAAATGTCTTAAAGTGTAATTTTCAACCCACAATATCTTTAGTATATGTAAATGAACAATGAGGGTCTGGGTTAGGGTTAGGACCGAGTTACCTGGGCCAAGAAATTCACATTTATTTGTCAGCAAATGTCCTCCAGATGACGCAAAAACACGTCACTTTTGAAAGCTCCGGGGCTTTCATGAAATATACAGCATCGGATTGCCGCATGTTTGTGTCCCGCTCACGGACAGTCGGATCGGCAGAGGGTTATTAACAGAACAGTTATTGTAAGAGTAGGTTTATCACTGAAAATATCATACTTTGTCTACACTTTAAACAGCATTATGGAAAAAATGGAGCTCTATGGAAATGGCTTTCTTTCTAACAGCATTCCCACTTAATATTAAAGGATTAGTTCACTTTCAAATTAAAATTTCCTGAAATTTACTCACCCCCGTGTCATCCAAGATGTCCATGTCCTTCTCTCTTCAGTCAAAAAGAAATGAAGGTTTTTGATGAAAACATTCCAGGATTATTCTCCTTATAGTGGACTTCAATGGCTTCCAGACGGTTGAAGGTCAAAATTACAGTTTTACTGCAGCTTCAAAGGGCTTTAAACGATACCAGACGAGGAATAAGAGTCTTATCTAGAGAAACCATCACTCATTTTCTAAAAGAAATTAAAAATTATATATGTTTTAACCATAAATGCTCATCTTGAACTAGCTCTCTTCTTCTTCTTCTCTATTAGAATTCCGACAGTGTAGACACTGCTAAGAGTATTACTGCCCTTCACAGGTCAAAGTTTGAACTAATTGTTATATACTTGCACTAGCATATTGTATATGACAATTTAGTTCAAACTTTGACCTGTGGAGGGCAGTAATACACTTAGCAGTGTCTACACTGCCGGAATTCTAATAGAGAAGAAGAAGAGAGCTAGTTCAAGATGAGCATTTATTGTTAAAATGTATAAAATTTTATTTTTTTTAGAAAATGAGTGATGGTTTCTCTAGATAAGACCCTTATTTCTCGCCTGGGATCGTGTAGAACGCTTTGCAATGAAACTAATTTTGACCTTCAACCGTTTGGGCTCCATTGAAGTTTTCATCAAAAACCTTAATTTCTTTTCAACTGAAGAAAGAAAGACATGAACGTCTTGGATGACATGGGGGTGAGTAAATTATCAGGAAATTAATTTGAAAGTGAACTAATCTTTAAGTGTATAATTTATATAATAACATAAATCATTTGATACAATGCACTACTTATTGTGTACATTGTACTTATATTCACAAAATAACTTCATGTAATTAAAGCTGTAATTAATTTCTGTAATTACAACTATAATTACACTGTTGACCCTTAACCTACCCATACCACTAAACTTGTCCTAACCTTACCCGTATCTCTACCTCAACAGCAGCACAAGTGTTTTACAGACAACATAAACACAATAAGTACATTGTATCTAACAGTTATTTTTTTTTTTTTAAATGTAAGTACATAGTAGTTAAAGACACTTAATATAAAGTGACCTCCTTTTTTCCCTCAAGTGACCGTTTTTTGCTATATTGTACATTTGAAACACAACTTTATAATGCTTTGAGCCATCATTGAAAATGTTAAACGGAGCTAATAGTACTAGTCCAAAAAATCCCCAGGTTTCTGCCTGGGACTTTTTATAAAACACTTTCCCCAGAAGTTCCTGTGCTGCTTTCGATTCTTTTTTTTTTTTTTTTTTTTTTTTTTTTTTGTCAAGGTATATGCTCAGAATACTTTAAAGTAACTTCCTCCAATGCTGATGAATAGTTTGTTTCCTATTAGTTCATTAAACTAGTGGTTACTTTTGATACAGAATAACATGCTCACTTTCACACAATTCACAGGAGTGGGCGATATGACCATAATCTTATATCACGATATGAGTCATTTTATTTTACGATAATGATATATATCACGATATAGTTATTTTTGCTTTAAATAAGGTTTTTATGATATCAAAATTTGATACAATTTGAAGTTTCATAATTCTCATCACCAATTTCAGTATCACAAAAAAAAAGTATGCTAAATTTATGCTAAAATAAAAAAAATAAAAAAAATAAGAACAAAGAAAGGAATTACAAGTGTACAGGAATAGAACAAAGACACAAATGAAATGGACATGAAAATTCTGTCATTAATTGCACACCTTCATGTCGTTCCAAACGCGTAAGACTTTCGTTCATCTTCGGAACACAAATGAAGATTTTTTTTGGGGGGGGGGATGGGAATCTGAGAGCTTTCTGTAATCTCTGTTTTCATCAAAAAGATCTTAATTTGTGTTCCAAAGATGAATGAAAGTCTTATGGATTTGGAACTACGTGAGGGTGAGTAATTAATGACAGAATTTTCATTTCGGGTGAACTAACCCTTTAATGACACAGATGGCAGCAGGTGTATTAGGCTGCTGTCACATTAAGAGCTAATGCACAGATCCAATATACTGATAACGCATGCTTTTCCTTTCTCTACTAAGACATAAAGGACTTTTTACGAGGATACTTTCAAAGACGGACATTTTGACACTAGTATGTGTATTTAATCGTTCAAGCCCAATTATGCTTCAAAAAGAACTCAGTTCAGTACTCGCACACTCTGAGCAGCGGCTTTATGTGTTCTCTTTCACCGCTTATTGTGCTTCAGTGGTCTAAAATCACTTGATTTTAAACTGATATGCTTAAAAACGCATGCAAGCTGTCGCGACAAAGCAGCACGGCAACGTCATGTGACGGTATATCGCCCACCACTAAGTCACTTTATAATGGTAAAAGAAAACCATTGGTAATTTAGCCAGTGGTAGCACTGTGAACTCATTAGTATGATTGAACATCCAGACTCTTACGTGTGTTCTTTAGACCTGTAACGGCATGGACCAACATGTAACGGAGAAGTGGTTTCACGGTAAGCTGGGTGCGGGACGTGACGGGCGTCAGATCGCAGAGCGTCTGCTGTCGGAGTACTGCCTGGAGACTGGAGCGCCCGACGGCTCCTTTCTGGTGCGGGAGAGCGAGACGTTTGTGGGCGACTACACGCTGTCCTTCTGGTAACAACAACAATAACGTTGCCTCATCATAGTCACAGAGTAGCAGTTGACCGATTGTTTACTTGGAAACCTAAAATGGCTGTAAAATAAAAATGTATTTTTCCCCCCCTCTCCTCAGGAGGTCCGGTCGCGTTCAGCACTGCAGGATTCACTCTCGGCAGGAAGCCGGCAGCCCGAAGTTCTACCTGACGGATAACCTGGTGTTTGACACTCTGTTTGCACTCATCACACATTACCAGCAGGTGCCTCTGCGCTGCAACGAGTTTGAGATGAAGCTGACTGAGCCAGTGCCACAAACCAACGCTCACGAGAGCAAAGAGTGAGTCTCGCACCCAGCTCACAACTGAAGCAGTTGATGTATGAAAGCTCTTAAAGGTGCAGTAAGCCATGAGAAAGTGGATCAGACCGAGCAGCACAGCACACTTGTAGCCAATCAGCAGTAGGGGGTGTGTCCACTCATGATGTGGGAGGAGAGAAAATGAGCTAATCAGCAGTAGGGGGCGTATCCACTCATGAAGAGGGAGGAGTGAATGAGGCAATCAGCAGTAGGGGGCGTATCCACTCATGAAGGGGGAGGAGAGGGAGTGGGCAAGTCAGCTGTAGGGGGTGTGTCCACTCATGAAGGGGGAGGATAGAGTGAGCCAATCAGCAGTAGGGGTCGTATCCAGTCATAAAGGGGGAGGAGTGAGTGAGCCAATCAGCGGTAGGGGCGTGTCCACTCATTATGGGGGAGTGGGAGTGAGCAAGAGGGAAATTTGAAGAAAGACTGTAGAAAGAGAGATGGCTGAGAGACATTACAAAAGAGAAAATCTCAGAGGAATATCACTGGAAAAAGAAGGGTTATTGATCAGGCCAGAGCTTTAGGACCCGCGTTAATATTAGAAAAGATTTTCAGCGCTGGAGAGACGTTAGAGAGCGGGAAGGCTTGAAAATGGATGCTGCGTCACGTTGTTTCTGCTTCATATGTGAGTAACATTGGTTTTGCTCTGTTTCACAGAACGAAGATTGCTGTTGTTGTAATGTTAGCTATAGTAACAGGACAGTTTTGAGTGTCATTGTTTGTCTGGAGCTGGAGCATTTTTTGTTCTTCCTTGTTGTTTGTTCGTGATCTTCGCTTTGTTTTTAACCAAGCATTATTTTGCTGCGCATCAGCTTTGGTAAAGACGCATCCACTCTTGCATTGCGTGTTCGTGCATTTTGGGGGCGGAGCAATGAAGGGAGGGGTGTGTTTGTTTGGCTTGATTTTAAACATAAACAGTGTTTCTCAGAAATTGCTTACTGCACCTTTAAAAGACAGTTCACTTCAAATGAAAGATGTCATCATTTAATGTCGTTCCAAACCCGCACCTTTCTTTCTTTCTTTCTTTCTTTCTTTCTTTCTTTCTTTCTTTCTTTCTTTCTTTCTTTCTTTCTTTCTTTCTTTCTTTCTTTCTTTCTTTCTTTCTTGTTAGAATTCTTTTTGTAACACATTTGCTCCTGTGATACATTTTTATCAGGACAGCATTTATTAAAATGTCTTTACAGTCACTTATGATCATTTTAATGCCTCCTTAATTTCTTTCGGAAACACTTTATTTTAGTGTCCTTGTTACGTTTTACATGTAGTTACTATAGTAATAACTATAAATTATATAAACTACATGTAACTAACCCTAAACCAAACCCTTATTCTATAGTAAGTGCATGTTGTTTTTTATTATTACTCTGTACTTAAGTGTATAATTACACTGTAACAAGGACACCCTTAAAATAAAGTGTAACCAAAAGGTCTTACTGCCTTCAAACGTGTGAACAGCAGCGCACATCTTGCAGGGAATAACGGCAGTGGATGTGTAGCAGGGGTTTGTGTGCTGTTTCCTGTCTTCCTTGTGTTTTCTAATTTCAGCATGTGTTTTCCGTGCAGGTGGTACCACGCGTGTCTGTCCCGCAGTCAGGCTGAAAACATGTTGATGAGAGTCCCACGTGACGGGGCTTTCCTCGTTAGGAAGAGGACAGAATACAACTCTTTCGCCATTTCCTTCCGGTAAAATCCAGACTCCTGCTTTCATGTTTTTCGTGTCGTTGTTTCTGTAGTTTTTCCTCATTCTCTTTTTTTTTTTTTTTTTTTTTTTCTTGTTTGCTCTCTTAGGGCGGAGGGCAAGATAAAGCACTGCCGTGTGCAGCAGGAGGGACAGACTGTGGTTTTGGGCACCTCTGAGTTTGACAGTTTAGTAGATTTAATCAGTTACTATGAGAAACATCCACTGTACCGCAAGATGAAGCTACGCTACCCCATCAATGAGGAAACACTGGAGAAGATTGGCACTGCTGTAAGTGCAGCTACACACATCTAGATTAACATCCATCTCAGCTCCTCTAATCTGTGGTTTAAAGGACCGTTTACCTGTAAATGAAAATTCTGTCATTTACTTCCCTTCTGTATGACTTTCTTCTGTGCAACCAAAAAGATGATATTTAGTAGAACATTTTGTAACCAAACTCTTTTAGTGCCCATTGACAAATAACAAAGACATTTCTCAAAATGTCTTTTATGTTCCACAGAAGACGAGTGTATATATATAGTCATTGACATGAAGGCAGGGCGACAGACATTTTTGGTGAACTGTCACTTTACGGATGCACCAGTATGGAATATCTAAGCTGATAACCAAGAGAACTAACTTGATAATTAATTTAAAGCACTCCCTGGTGCTACTCGTGTGTATAAACTCAAAATCTGGACTTAACAACGCATGTAGGCGATCTGACAGCATGCATACCGAAATCTTGATGTACCTCTTACCTGAGTCATTTGCTCAGTGTGGGTACTGTTAAAATTAGATTTTCTGACTGAGAAGCACCCAATTTGAGTTAACTTCCTTCTGCTTTGTGACCGGTGCATTTAAGTTCCTCTGAAAGCTGCAACAGTTAGCCTATAATTAGTATCCAGAGAAAAAATGTAGGCCTGCTGCAAGTCTCAGGTTGCACACCTACAGTCTGATGCACACAGAAATGCCAAGATGTGGCTGAAATCCCAAGCTCTAATGGGATTGCCTGGTTTTATGCAAATTCCAGGAGTCGTAGTCTATGTCTACACTAATTTGAAAATGCCGTTTTCATTTCAAAACGGTTTCCATCCACACTAGCTTTTCCAAACGTTTTACGCCCACACTGAAATGCTGGAAGACGTATACTGCACATGCGTAAAGCGTAATAAAAGCTCACTGAGATGATGCCGAGAGACAGACATCTTAAAATTCTCACGCTATTCTTCTGGCACGATCAAATCGTTAACAAAATATCTCGCCACTGACTTGTGCATTCACACTCAATCAACACTTATTATATGGTCTAAAACGCAATTGAGGGTAAATTTTCTGTCATTTGCAGAACTGTAATGTGAAGATCTTTAGCAACACTGAAAGTGAATAATACATACCACTATAAAAATGGATATCTATTGGTACAATATGTGTCATATGACTAAACGTGTAAGTTTTCAAATACCTCAATTTTCACAGTCCACACTAGGGTTGTGCCGATGGACGATGACCGACATCACGATGGAGAGACACCATCCGTGATGCCACGCCCCCGCCCCGCCCCTTTTATTCCCCTCACATGCCCGGATGAGTCATTAGTTGGGAAATAAAATAACCCTTTCGCACTTAAGTTTAAAGGTGCCCTAGATTGTTTTTTTTTACAAGATGTAATATAAGTCCTAGGTGTCCCCTGAATGTGTCTGTGAAGTTTCAGCTCAAAATACCCCATAGATTTTTTTTAATTAATTTTTTTAGCTGCCTATTTTGGGGCATCATTAACTATGCACTGATTTTTTCAGCATGGCCCCTTTAAGAGCACGCTCCATCTGCCACACAAGCTCTCGACTATATTACAGTGCATTTACAAAGTTCACACAGCTAATATAACCCTCAAATGGATCTTTACAAGATGTTCGTCATGCATGCTGTATGCATGCTTCGAATTATGTGAGTAAAGTATTTATTTAGATGGTTACGTTTGATTCTGTGTGAGTTTGAGGCTATGCTCTGTGGCTAAAGCTAACATTACACACTGTTGGAGAGATTTATAAAGAATGAAGTTGTTTATGCATTATACAGACTGAAAGTGTTTAAAAATGAAAATAGCAACGACTCTCGTCTCCGTGAATACAGTAAGAAACGATGGTAAATTTAACCACATTTAACAGTATATTAGCAACATGCTAATGAAACATTTAGAAAGACAATTTACAAATATCACTAAAAATATCATGCTATCATGGATCATGTCAGTTATTATTGCTCCATCTGCCATTTTTCGCTGTTCTTGCTTGCTTACCTTGTCTGTGCACAGATCCAGCCGTTAATACTGCCTTTCTTGTCTAATGCGTCGAATGGGCTGGCATTATGCAAATATTGGGGTCATACATATTAATGATCCCGACTGTTACGTAACAGTCGGTGTTATGTTGAGATCCGAGTGTTTTCCGGAAGTCTTTTAAACAAATGAGATTTACATAAGAAGGAGGAAACAATGGGGTTTGAAACTCAATGTATGTCTTTTCCATGTACTGAACTCTTGTTATTCAACTATGCCGAGGTAAATTCAAATTCTGATTCTAGGGCACCTTTAAAATATTCTGGCTGACCCCCCAGCGTGAGTTTTTCAAGGCGACCGTTATTTAGAACGTATCACTTTATTGTTTCCATGGTGACGCATCATCGCTTGTCATGTCAGTCACACACCGCAGCGCTGTATGACTGATGATCTGCTTTTATTTCAGTTTTCCTTTTTTATTCAAAATATTCACTAATTTGTTAACTATAACATGAAATATCTGATATTCCGATTGTCAAATATGTGAAAGTGGATGTGTTTTGCTGTTTAAACAACTTTATAATGATTGCGTTAGTTGAGCTATACACGTTATGGGCGTCGCCATGTTAGTTTGTGCCGCAGGTTCTGTTGGATTCACAACATCTTATGTATTTAAACATCCGAAACCTAAAATAAACATTATGTGGTTGAAAACACTGCATATTTGTGATATATGAAAAGTGCTGCGCGCGTCCATCTCTGGTTTAGCGCCAGCCAAAGCGCACACGAACATTTGAATTTGGCAATTGATCACGTGATGCACTGCACTGAACGTTCTAATCACACCGGTGTGATTGTACCGATCGTACGCGTCAAAGGGATAAAGTAATAAAGTAAAATAATGAATAATAATTATATAATAACGAAAAATTAAAATACCCCCCCCCCCACACACACACACACCCGACGATATCATCGTCCATCACGATGTTTTACTGTAAACATCGTCAACTGCCAATTTAGGGGACATCGCCCAACCCTAGTCCACACTACAACAGAAAACAACGTTTTCGAATTTATCCATGTCAGAGAGCGTCTTCAAAAAGCTCCATTTTGAAAGGACAAAAATTCCTTCTTAGTGTGGATGAAGGACAAAACGCAGAGAAAAAAGATGCGTTTTCAAATGTACCTGGGATAAGTGTAGACGTACTGTAGTGTACAGATTTATATCAGTCAACTAGGGGCCTTAGTGTCACGTGAACCGCCGCATTGTGAGCACAGTCTGCTCTGGTCCAGAGCACAAGAGCACAGAGCGGATCATATGTGCAAGTTGGCGCAGACCACAAAACTTTAGGACGCATTTGAATTCTACAAACAATGCTATATTTTTAAAGCAATATTGAGGAAAAACGGTTAGAGATTATGAGGTAAAATTGGGCTTTAGGAGTTCAACGGCTCTGGCCAAGCTGTGATCTAGGCAAAACGCTATTTTTAAAAAAGGGGAGGAGCTTCTATATATATATATATATATATATATATATATATATATATATATATATATATATATATATATATATATATATCCCCTGTTTCATTGGAAATTACGTCAACACTGAATAAAGCTGAGCTTTCCAAGGCACATCAGTGGATCTTTAAGATAGAAAATGAACAGATAATGGCAGTTCAGGCTGTTTGCATTGAGTGCTAAAATTTATTTTGAGATACTATATTCTTGAGTGCATCTGTACGTTTCTCTTTATGTTCAAGAATTAACTGATCATTTTGTTCAGGCGGTTTTTGGGTGGATTGTTGTTGAAGTGAAGGCTCTTCCTCTGTGTGTCTGTGTGCAGGAGCCTGATTATGGATCTCTGTATGAGGGCCGTAACCCTGGATTTTATGTGGAAGCCAATCAAATGCCCACGTTTAAGGTAACTCCGCTCTCTAGCTGCATGTAGAAAATGTTTGTCATCATGTTTGGCTTAGTGTCTGACATCCCTGTGTGTGTGTGTGTGAGCAGTGTACAGTACGAGCCATGTATGAATACAAAGCCCAGCGAGATGATGAACTTTCCTTCAATAAGAATGCCATCATTCAAAATGTGGACAAACAGGAAGGAGGCTGGTGAGTACGAGACTATATCTAAATGCAGCTGCCAGTTCAGCATGTAAAAAGCACCACAACATTTTATTTTAAAAATTGTGTTCTGGTTAAAGGGTTAGTTCACCCAAAAATTTTAATTCTGTCATTAATTACTCACCCTCATATCGTTCCACACCTGTAAGACCTTTGTTCATCTTCAGAACACAAATTAAGATATTTTTGATAAAATCCGTTGGCTCGGTGAGGCCTCCATTGCCAGCAATATCACAGAACCTCTCAAGATCCAGAAAGGTACTCAAAACATATTTAAAACAGTTCATGTGACTACAGTGGTTCAACCTTAATATTGTAAAGCGACGAGAATACTTTCTGTGTGCCCAAAAAACAAAATAACAACTTTTCAACAATATCTAGTGATGGCCGATTTCAAAACACTGCTTCAAAGCTTTACGAATCTTTTGTTTCGAATCAGTTGTACAGAGTGCCAAAGTCAAGTGATTTCAGCAGCAACAGTTTCTGACATTTTCAGTGAGTCTGCTTGAGGTAATGTGAGGCGCTGCTAAGCGCTAACACGAGCTCCTGAAACTCCACCCCCTTTTGAGAGCAGCAGCTCATGTGCATTTAAAGGGATACACACAAAAACGGAGCGTTTTTGCTCACCCTCAAAAAGTGACAAATTTAACATGCTATAAAAAATGATGTGTAGGGTATTTTGAGCTAAAACTGCACATACACACTCTGGGGACATCAGAGACTTATTTTACATCTTGTAAAATTGGCATTATACCACCCCTTTAAGTTTGCACTTGGCTTTACAAGAACAAGGTGTAGCAGACAGTATATAAAAATATAGTGGGAAACTCAAGGGGCAGGAAGACCAGAATGATACATTATTTATAGAGTACAGAAGTGATACTTTCACTCTGATAAATAATGTTACTAAATAAGGTAGGTAAGGTCTAAACTAACGGTCTAACGGCTGACCTGAGATTTAAGACCCGTTCTCTCCATGAATGATAACTGTAACGATAACTATATTAGCGTCCACACCAGCGGATGATATTGTTCTGTTTATTAGAAGTGTGCGCTACAGTTTTTTTTCACCTGTCACTTTAAATGCTTGAGCTCTTTAAAGCAGGATGGATTCTGATTGGTTGTCAGTGTTTTTATCAGCTGAAAAAATCATTCTGAAAGTGATTCCAGTGATATTGTTTCTCTGTGACAACTATAACTATACACCGATGATTTTTAACAATCATTCTGATTCTGTGAGAATAGTGAAGTCCAAACCAGAACTATAATGATAATGATAGTGGATTCAGAATGATTTTTTCCAGCTGATGAACAATAAAAACATTGACAGCCAATCATAATCCATTTTTAGCTGCAGATGACAAAACTGCAGCTCATGAATAAACAGAACATGGGAAAAGTTACTTTTAAAGGTCCCGTTTTTCGTGGTTTTTTGAAGCTTTGATTGTGTTTATAGTGTGCAATATAACATGTGTTCATGTTTCGCGTGTAAAAAAACACAGTATTTTTCACATAATTTACTTATCTGTATACCGCTGTTTCCACTGTCATAAAAACGGGTTGATTGTGCCAGCGGTTCCTGTGTTGTGATTCGACAGCAGCTTAGCAAACCCTATGGCTCTCTGAGCAAACCCAGAGCAAACCTTGCCCGGAAAGGTCACGCCTCTTACCATAACGTGGAGATGCACGCGCTCAGTGTTATTGTAACATGTCTTTAATTTTACCCTATCAATTTGAGCCGGAATCAGACCCGGTGATTGGACTGCGGGATGAAAATAACAGCGTTTCGACGACATGGCGACAAACACACTCTACAAACGCAACTCTTGTGTATTCCTGTGGGCGGAGGTTAGTCAAAAAACTGTTTTAGTGACGTCATTAAAGAAGGAAGTAGAGGGATGTAGTCCAAACTGGCCGTTCGATGTAGGCGACTTCTGTTAAATAAAATATCTCGCTTGGCATTGAACTTTGAGCTTTAAAATTTTACAGATTTTATTTATACTCTAACAACAACATTACACACTAACTAAAGTTTGAAACATGGGATCACGAAGAACGGGACCTTTAAAAGTAATGCATTACAATATTGTGTTACTCTCTAAAAAAAGTAAATTGTGCTTCTTAGTTACTTTTTATGGAAAGTAATGTGTTACTGTACTTGCTTCTGGGCTGTGCTTGTTTGTTTTTGTTGTTTTTTTTAACAACAACAAAAAATCTATTTTTGGCAAATGTAAAGGCCCTTTCACACCAAAAGTGAACTGAATAAGCCTCAGGGTGAATGAAATGCAACTTCACGCCTGTACAGTAGAGGGCGCTGCTCAAACAAACCTTTCAGCTGTGCTGTAATTCTTAAGCCCCGAGTATACTTCGACCAGTATCCAGAGATAGTATATTATAGGGAGATAAGAGGGTCTGTATCTCTTACCGTTGGAGAAAGCATAACGGCTAACTTAATCATGTGCTCACCTCTCAGCCTATTGTGTAATGGCAGTGACATCAGTCGCAACATTCCCTAGTCTGCCTTCTCTTAAAAAAATAGTGATGATCTTAAATGTATTAATTATTAATTGACTAATAATAAATGTGTAAAGTTGCATAAAATGGAAATACTCAAAGTAGGCTAACTATGTTACCTCAGATGGTTGAATGGTTGGATTCCACAACTGGTAAAATATAACATAAATAAGACAATAAAACATTTACTGTAGGAGCCATACAATTTACTGATGATTTAATTTGAAAAATGTTCTTTTGCGCTTCTGATTTGGCAGTGAAATTTGCCGATCTTGGGTGTGTAAGATGTGAAGGATTCAATGGTCCAGTTAGTATTTTCACCCCATAATGGTGGCCGCGCTACCGGAGTGCCATCTAGTGGCTGTTAGCAAAAAAGTATCAAAGTGTTGCCTCTTGGGTTCTATACTCTTTCCCTGCGTTCCATTCAGAAGGGTGCATCCCTATGCCCTAATCCCTTCAGAGGAGAGCTTCGAAGCAGTGAAGGGTGTAGGGGTCAAAAAAACTATTCTTTTGGAACGCACTTCGCGTCATCTTAACGAGACAATCAAAGAGGAGTAGATTGTGCAAGCTGCGCCCTTTGTTTAACGTTAGTTTATTTATTTATTTTTGGTTTATCGCACCATGTATAGTGTGTCTATGTATTTTAAACATTTGAATGGACTGATAAAGGGAGCTGTAAAGTATTTTTGTTTAAGTACAATGTCGTTTCGACCATAATTACGTACCAAATCTAACTCGTATAATTATTACATGGTGTAGAAAAATACTATACATACACTACCGTTCAAAAGTTTGGGGTCAGTAAGATTTTTTAATGTTTTAAAACAAGTATCTTCTGCTCGCCAAGCCTGCATTTATTTGATTAAAAATACAAACAAAAACAGTAATATTGTGAAATATTATTCCAACTTAAAACAGCTGTTTTCTATGTCAATATACAGTAAAGTGTAATTTATTCCTGTGATCAAAGTTGAATTTTCAGCATCATTACTTCAGTCTTCAGTGTCACATGATCTGTGATGATACTGTATATTGACATAGAAAACAGCTGTTTTAAATTGGAATAAGATTTCACAATATTACTGTTATTGTTTGTATTTTTAATCAAATAAATGCAGGCTTGGTGAGCAGAAGATACTTCTTTTAAAACATAAAAAAATCTTACTGAACCCAAACTTTTGAACGGTAGTGTACATTTATAGGTAAACTCGAACTCCTAACCTACTGTACCCATTCTGTGATGCCAAACAACTTCCCTGTGCAAAGGATCATGGGGGCCTGAAGTGTCCATCAGTTGTACCCTTCGAAATCCTTAGAAGTGACCCTTTGAAGTGGCCAGTTTTGAGCACTTCAGTTTGGAACGACCCTTCAATATGGCGGCCATGATTATTTTCACTCCGAAGTGCCCTTCGGAGGGCGATATATCCCGTTTGGAAAGCACCGTTTGTTTCTGTCAACATGGAGACAGGAGAGCTGTCAGTCAATAAATGAGAAAACAAAGTTACTTGCATTACTTATTTGAAAATGTAACTCAGATATTTTGTGTCATATTTAAAACTAATGCATTACTTTACTCGTTACTTGAAAAAAGTAATCTGATTATGTAACACGTGTTTACCCACAACACTGATTGTTGAGCCCTGACATTGTTTTTTTTGTTGTTGTTTTTTTAATATTGATGTCTATGTCATGTATCTGAATTTCTAAAACATTAATATCTAACTAACCAGAAAGTCTCATTTACTTGCCAAAGCCTATTTTACCTGCTTTTTGTTTTTGAAGCCTGTCTGGGCCGTTTCTCTCATTCAGTGTTGATTTAGTTCACAACAGACAAACCCTGAAAATAAACGTGTCTATTTCTGTTCTCCACACAGGTGGAAGGGAGACTGCGGTGGCAAGAAGCAACTGTGGTTCCCTGCGAATTACGTTGAGGAAATCAGCCCGACAGCCGTGGAGCCTGACAGATCTGTGAGTTCAGTTTGTACTCCAGTCAGACGCGTGTTTGTGTTTGTTGTTGTTCTGTTATGTCAGAGCTCCTCGCACCGCTCTGTGCTCCGACCTTTTACCCTTTTTCTCTCTCTCAGCAGGCCACAGAGAACAGTCCTCTGGGAGATCTCCTGAGAGGAAGTGTGGACGTGTCTTCCTGTCAGATCGGTGAGTGTGTGTGTGTGTGTGTGTGTGTGTGTGTGTGTGTGTGTTCCTCTTCCCTGATACACACTCATCATCAGATCCCTGTTTGAGGCCCTTACAAAGAGAATGTGTGTGTGTGTGTATATGTGATATATATATATATATATATATATATATAGTTTTCTTCCAGATTTAGTGTCTGCATGAAATGGAAGTTGTGATAGTGTTTTCTTCCCTGTTGTGATGTATAACCGAGAGTAATGGCTTCTGGAACAAGAACAAATGGACTTGATTTTGTGTGTGTAATTGATTTGATGGTTGTGGTTTGCTATTGGTGGATCTCATGTGAGCGACGGGTTGCCCCGCCCTCGTCATCAGAAAAGAGATGTTGCTGCAAGAGGGAGGGGAAGTTATTTTGGTTCAAGATTATGAGGCACATATTCTTTTAAAAAAAATAATAAATCATGTGCACATATAAATCATTAATAATAATGCAATATTCCATAAAAAAAGCATTGTTGATTTTGATTTCATGGTGACTTTAATGCATTCAGTCTGTTAAAGTTTTAAAGTAAAAGTTCTCTAGTTTTTAATGTATAATTAGATAAATGTTTTAACTGTGGTTTAATTTAAAGGTTACTTTTGGCCCTCTAGCAGTTAAAAAACAAAACGCCATGTATTTTGCGGAAGAACATTGTTTTGGTTGTGCTTTGGCTATTATTATGGGGATGAATATGGTTCTCAAAAAGCATTCACTACTAGGCTTAAGAGATATAACCAGCTTAGATCTCAGCTTAGAAAGCATCTCAAGCTGAAGACGTTACTGTAGCTTTACCCATTAATAGACACAGTACTTCCTTGAGAATAAGCACAGCACTACTACAACCATGAAATGAGCCTTCACAATAGATAGTGCTTTACAATGAACTCTGTTAGAACACCATCATGTCTGCATCGCTTTTACAACATTTCAAAGTTCTCAGCATCTCTGAAAAGCCAGGCCAATGTTGATTCTGGTTTTATTACGAGTTCTGTCACACTCTCTTTTTGCAAGCAGACTCTCCTCTGTTCTGCGTTTGTTTAAAATGGCTGAATCCCCGGAGATTCAGGATTTAGCTGCTCCATGTAAACCTTTCTCGCTCATTGTGACAACTAACCTCTGTCACTCCCACACCATACACAAAGTAGCTGGAGAAACTTTTCTCTATTTATGGATATGACACAAGACGCATGTACGCAATTTCCCACAAAAACCATCCTGTCAGGTCTAAAATATAAACACTTATTAAAGGCTTACCATAGTGAATCAGGGTAAGACAAAAACATTTTGAAAGAAGGATTTATGATGTATTGACATTTTAAAGTTCATTTTTGACAAAAAAAAAATTACATAGTGTACCTTTTTAAAGGGGTCCTTGATTATGATTTCACTTTTTTAACTTTAGTTAGTGTGTAATGTTGCTGTTTGAGCATAAACAACAAAAGCAAAATTACAATGCTCAACGTTCAATGCAAAGGGAGATATTTTCTTTTTATAGGAAAATGCTTTTTTAGGACTACAACAAAAGGCTGGTAGGGACTACAACGAGCTTCTTTTGGTTGGTGACATTACTAACCCTAAAATTGGCATGAACTCTGCCCCTGGGAATGCGCAACAAAGGGGGCGAGGCCATGTTGAGCCAATACTATCCAGCTGCAGACCCGCAGTACCACAGTTTGAGAACGCAGTTTCAGAACCGCAGACACAGAGCGGAAGTGAGGGGCGGGGCTTAACAGTCATATTTGCGCTACCCATACATGCCATTTTCTTTTGTTAAATACAAGTTGTTTTTACATGGATTTTGATTGGATCGATGTCTACAGTATTTAACAGCAATACTTTTAATTAAAGTCATTTTTCTGTTCATATAGGCCCAATAAAACATATATTAATAATCAAACATATATTAATAAATGTGTAACATTTGACTGTATATTTGATCGTATTATTTTTGTCATGTTCAAATTGTTACAAATAATACTTAGATTATGTAACGTAGGCTATTTAATGTCAAATAAAAATAGCCATTTAAAAAAAGCCTTGAACAAGTGAAACGTGTGTTTCTCTGTATGAAAACAAATAGGATATTTAAAAAACATTTCTAAAATAATAGGGTTAAAACACATTTAAACTGCTCATAATAAAATAAAAACAAGCAAACAACAAATAATCATCTTAAAACACTTAAAAATTATAAGCCCATATCATGGCATTTCTGCAGAAATGAAAACAAAATGAATAAGTCTTATTAATTAATATTTATTTAATATTAACACGATAAATATCTTTGACAAATGCACAAAAATCTTTAAATGGAAAAATGTAAATGATTCAATAGCCTGTAGCAGATAAACACTTAATATAAATATATAAATATAAATTTGTTCACCACATCATGACAGAAATATCATCACCGTATACACCTTCTGTTGTTAAATGCCTTATTGGCTTAAATGTATGTTTCACTTTTTCAAGGATTTGCAATGATTAAATACATGTAGGCCTATATTTTGACATTAAATGCCCATACCTCTGTGTCTTTATACTATTTGTCACAAGTTCACAACATGAACATACGGAAATAATATCACGGGAGTCAAGGGAGACATTTTACTATATGGTTACACATTTATTAATATATTTTCAAAATTATATGGTTAAAAGTAATTGTTCAGTTTTTTACAAATTAGTTGCACGCGGAAAAGACGCATGCCTTAACAAAATCGCAGCGTCTTTTGCTTTTCTGTGAGCACAGTTTGTATTGAAAGAAAGCCACGATCACGCGACCCATTAACATGGTAATTAAAACTCTAGAGAGCTGATTGAGACACACCATTGTACATCATGATATCTTATGCATATTAGGCCATCACTCCTATATGAACAGAAAAATATCTTTATTTAAAAGTATTGTTGTTAAATACTGTAGACATCGATCCGATCAAAATCCATGTAAAAACAACTTATATTTAACAAAAGAAAATGGCATGTATGGGTAGCGCAAATATGACTGTTAAGCCCCGCCCCTCACTTCCGTTCTGTGGCTGCGGTTCTGAAACTGTGGTGCTGCGTCTGCAGCTGGATATGTCTCTGTTGAGCTGCTTAGAGAAGAGGAAGAGTTGTTGTAGTAGAGTGTTGTTATCATGCCATCATTTTACGCCGGACTGCTTCATAAATGAGGGTCAATTCAATGCTGGATTTGCACAAAAGATTAAAATGACGGCACATGCTAGTCGATGAGTTGAATCAAGGCAAGGCAATTTTATTTGTATAGCACATTTCATACACAATGGTAATTCAAAGTGCTTTACATAAAGAAGAATAATAAAAATAGAACATAAGGAATAGAAATAACAGTAAAAACAGAGAATTTTGCTATCTGGATGGATGAGCTTGGAGGTCTTAGGGAGTTTTTTGTTGTTGTTGTTGTTGTTGTTGTTGTTGTTGTTGTTGTTGTTGTTGTCCGTCAGAGTGGATCTAAACGGATCTTCCTCACACGACAGGACTGCTACCTGTTAAGGCACTTCAAACTGATAAACAAAGTTTCAATCTCCCCTTTTGCCAAGACACCTCAAACTGCGCCACACAGCCCTAATCCCCCTTCCGGAGAAATCTATGCAACGCAGTTCAAATTTCCCCTTTGGAAATTTCCCCCTTTGGAAAGTGTCCTGACTGTAATCCAGAGATATCTTAACCATGCACCACAGCTCAAATTTCCCCATGGTTTGTCCCCCAAATTTAAACCTAATCACAAATGCTTTCTTCCTAATTCTCCCAGCTCCTTCAACCAGACAGCAATATTTAAAATGCATTAAAAGTCAGAAATAACAAGATGATACATAAAAGATATAAAATACATTGAAAATGAAATAAAAACAGGAAAAGGAATTAAAAGAATAAAAAGATAATACGTATCAAATAAAATGCAAAAACAGTTTGGACGTAGCACAGTGCTCAATCAGCAAATGCATAGATAAAAATATATGTTTTGAGTCTGGATTTGAATGTGGCTACTGTTGGAGCACACCTGATATCTTCTGGAAGCTGGTTCCAGCTGTGGCTGGCGTAACGGCTAAAAGCAGACTCTCCTTGCTTTCAGTGAACCCTTGGTATTTCTAAATGACTTGATCCTGATGATCTGAGTGATCTGTTAGGTTTATATTCTATGAGCATATCTGCAATGTATTGAGGTCCTAGGCCACTGAGTGATTTATAAACAAGTAACAGTACTTTAAAATCAATTCTAAATGCAACTGGAAGCCAGTGCAAGGACCTGGAGACTGGTGTGATGTGTTCATGTTTTCTGGTTCTGCTCAGAATCCTGGCAGCAGCATTCTATACGAGCTGCAGCTGTCTTATGGTCTTTTTGGGAACGCTAGTGAGGAGCCCATTACAATAATCCACCCTGCTGGTGATGAAAGCATGAACAAGTTTCTCTAAGTCTTGACTGGAGACAAAGCATCTAATTCTTGCAATATTTTTGAGATGATAATATGCTGATTTAGTTACTTCTCTTTATATGGCTAGTGAAACTCAGGTCTGACTCCAAAATCACACCAAGATTCCTGACTTGATTTTTAGTTGTTTGACCACTAGAGTGAACATACATGTTCACTTTGAGAACTTCATCTTTGTTTCCAAACGCAATGATTTCAGTTTTGTCTTTGTTTAACTGAAGGAAGTTTAGGCACATCCAATTTTTAATTTCATCAATGCACTGGCACAAGGAGTCAATGGGGCTGTAGTCGTTAGGTGATAGGGCTAGGTAAATTTGGGTGTCATCTGCATAGCGGTGATATGCAATTTGGTTCTTTCTCATTATTTGGCTCAGTGGCAGCATATATAGGTTGAACAGGAGGGGTGCAAGTATTGAACCTTGAGGGACTCCGCATGTCATGGATGTCCACTCAGACTTATGGTCACCGATACTCACATAATAACCTCTCCCTTCTAAGTATGACCTGAACCATTTAAGGACCATCCCAGAAAGCCCAACCCAGTTTTCCAGCCTGTCAAGAAGTATGTTGTGATTGACAGTGTCAAACACAGCACTGAGGTCGAGTAGAACCAGCACTGATAATTTACCTGAATCTGTGTTTAGGCGAATATCATTTATTATCTTTATGAGTGCTGTCTCGGTGCGGTGATGCGGTCGGAAACCAGATTGAAAGTTGTCAAAGTATCCATTCAAGTTTAAGAGCTGATTGAAAACAACTTTTTCAATGAACTTGCCTATGAAAGGAAGATTTGAGATTGGTCTGTAGTTGCTCAATATGATGTTATCCAGATTGCTCTTTTTCAGGAGGGGCTTAACAACTGCAGTTTTCTGGGATTTTGGAAAATTCCCAGAGAGAAGTGAGGCATTTACTACTTCTAGGAGATCTGCTTCTAAACAGTTAAACACACTTTTGAAAAAAGATGTGGGAAGTGTGTCAAGGGCGCAGGTAGATGTTTTAAGGTGCTGTACTGTTTCTTCCAAAATTTTGCCATCAATTGCTTCAAAAACAGACATAATAGCTAATTTCTGAGGTTGTGATCTGATCTGTTTGACCCCAGTGCAGCTCAAGGATATGCTGATTGCCTTTCTGATATTATTAATTTTCTCAGAGAAGGAGGAAGCAAATTCACAGCATTTGCTGTCTGAGAGCATTTCACTGGGAATCTGACTTGGGGGGGGGTTGTTAGTCTCTCTACAGTAGCAAAAAGAGTGCGGGTGTTGTTTAAGTTTCTGTTTATAATATTTGAGAATAAGGTCTGTCTACCTTTGCCTAGTTCCACATTGAAATCATGAAGGTTATCTTTATAAATGTTATAGTGGATTTCAAGTTTTGTCTTTTCGCCAAAATGCGCTCAGCTTTTCTGCATTGTCTTTTCATATTTTGCACTGCTGTTGAGTTTCTCCACAGTGCTTTTTGTCTGCCACTCTTCTTCCTGACTTTCACAGGAGCAATGTTATCAATAACATTCTGTACTTTTGAGTTAAAAGAATCAAGGAGAAAATCAACAGAGTCTGCAGATATGCTTGGTGTTAAAGATATAGCCTTCATAAACAGTGCACAAGTATTCTCATTTATGCATCACTTTTTGACCGAGATAGATCTAACTTCAACAGTCAGAGAGATCAATATATCAAAGAAAATACAGAAATGATCAAATAGCGCTACACCCTTAATGACAATGGATGAAATGTTTAGACCCTTACTAATAATTAAATCTAGAGTGTGTCCACGATTGTGTGTAGGTCCAAGTACATGCTGAGTCAGATCAAAAGTATTCAAAACGTTTAGGATTTCTTTTGCCATATTGGATTCTGCATTTTCTATGTGGATGTTAAAATCCCCACTAATAGAAAAACAGTCAAACTCTGAGGAAATTGCTGATAACAGTAATGTAAAGTCCTCAACAAAGGCTGGAGAGTATTTGGCCTGTAAATAATTATAAGTAGAATGCGAGGAGCACCTTTTAACACAATACCCAAGTATTCAAAAGACAAGTAATCACCAAATGACACTTGCTTGCATTGATAGACCTCTTTAAATAGAGCAGCTACACCTCCACCTCTCCTAACAGCTCTGCAGACACTCATAAAAGTAAAATTAGGAGGGGCTGTTTCATTCAGGATTGTTGAACTGCAACTGTCTTCAAGCCATGTTTCATTTAGAAGCATAAAATCTAGGTTGTTTGACTAGAAGTGATTTATTTTTAAGTGAACGGATGTTTAAAAGTGCTAACTTAACAGTCTTACTTTCTGTCTCTACAGTAATCTTAGTTTGACGTGTAATAGGTAGCAGATTAAATGGGTTTGCCAAACGGTTTGAGAAGGCCTTAGGCTTTCTATCACGTAATAAAACCGAAATAGAGAAAGCAACCGGCACACTTGGTTCCCACTTGTTCTCTAAACATTTGATAAAGTCACTGTTATCATGGCGGAGACCCGACACACATCACTGAGAGCTGTTATCGGTTGTTTTTGGTTCACCTAGAACAGATGGAGGAGGGTGAGGGCCCTGGGCATTGTGGCAGGGGCCGAAGAGCTCTCGCAGGAGGAGGGGGAGGTCGAGCTGGGCCCAAAGGCTTTGGTGGTTTCGGGGGTCGGTTTTTTGTTGATATCTGGGGGCTCGCAGCAAAAGAGTGGGAGAGTTTGGTTCCAGCATACACCAGTTCCTCCATTTTCTCTGAGAAGCACAGAAGAGGGGATGCTGGAGAGAGGGATAACGTGTCCGGTGAGAGGGGCTGTTGCTCTGGTGTTACCGGAGGCTGTAATATGTTGTCCTGGCTTCCCTGGCTGTTTTCCCGAAAGTCGTCCTTGGGTGCTGAATCTTGGAGCAGTTCTAACACGTCACTGTCTCTTGGTGAGTTCTGTGGGCAGGGCTCAGTCAGGATTGTGTCCATGAGCAGTGGTTGTTGTGGCTGCGTGGTGTTATCATTGACCTTGTGGGATGTGTCAGCCGCATGTCCATTCAGGTGCTGAAATGAAGTCCTGTGGTCAGTTGTACTCTGTCCAGGTGTGTTTGTGCCATTCAGGTTGAGTGTATTTGCACACACTGCTGAAGGATGATGGAGGCAGAAGTAGATATTGTCCTTTAGCACTCTTGAGCCCAGTTTGTTTGGGTGCAGGCCATCATGAGTGAACATTTGTCTCTGACTCCAGAAAAGATTGAAGTTGTCGATGAAATTCAGTCCCTGTAAGTTGCAGGTTTTTTGCAGCCATGGTGTTAAGTCCAAGCAACCTGTGTAAATCTATTTGTTCCTCTTGCTGGGAGTGGTCCACTGATGAACGACTGAACTTTTAGTCTTCTAAGCATTTCAAAAAGTTCATTGAAATCCCTTTTAAGGAGTTCTGACTGCTCCTTCCGAATATAATTCTTCCCCACATGGATGATTAGTCGATTTGCAGTTTTATATTTCATCAGAATGCTCTTAAGTTCCCTGTTTACATCAGAAACTGTTGCTTGTGGAAGGCAGCATGTAGTTGTATCCCTGCTGCTAATGTTTCTGATAATAGTCACCCACTATCAGAGTCCTGGGCTCAGCTGCTTGAGTGGCAGTTAGCATCGGTGTTAGCTGCTGGCTGATTTGATCTGTGTCCGATCATGTTTGGGGATTCCTTACCCACATTCATCATGTCTGGAGATTCCTTACCCACATTCATTAACACTTCAAATCTGTTCTCCAGATGTATTGGCGGTGGTAGGGAGCTAGTGTTTGGGGTAGAGGATGCTACTGCAATATGTGATACTCGTGACAATCTGATGTCTCGAGTGCCTTTGGGTCTCGCTCCCTGTTTGTGCCATTGATTAGTATGTTGATCAGTTTCGGCACTCAGTATGGTCTGTTTAGTGGCATTAGATTCATGGGACTCACCGACTGTGTGCTGAGGACATCCATGACGAAGCTCTGTTGTGTGTTCCGTCTGGTTTGGTAGTCCCGCAAGTAACTTTGTTTCAAGAACTGCAATCCTTTGTAGAAGTCTGTGGCAGTTTGTGCAGCAGGTAGATTCTTCAACCAGAGGAGGCATATTATTTCTAATCCTTTTGGATGTAGGCAGCTGTTTCTCTTCTCCGGAATGTAAGCTGATGGCTGCCATCAGTGGGAGGCTGGTTGGATAAAAATTTTTTGTAGCAATTCTTCCAGTTAAAAAGTTTGTTGGTGCCAAGATTTGTCGTTTGAGCACTGTGCTGATTTGCTGTAGTTAAAATTAGGAGATAAAATAAAAAAGCAATAGAGCAAAGCGCGGAGCTGTAAGCAAGAGCGTCCGAACAGTAGCGAAGCAGGAAGTAGATTCTGTGTGTATGTATGTAGTATATGTATGTAGTTGCTGTGGAATCAACTCCACAGCAACTACGTAAATTTATCTACTAATCATTCTTCAGAAACATCCAATTTCATTCTAAAAGTTGTAACTTCTTCCTGAATCTCTCCATCAGTGTCAACTCCGGTTTGAACAATGTAAGTCTGAACACCGTTACTGACCATCCTCATTTTGGCTGCGTGAGATTCTCCAGCTTTGTTGTTGAGCAACTGACACGTGAGCTGTTAAAGCTCCGCCCTCTTCTGGAAAGTGGGCCGGGAGTAGCAGCTCATTTGCATTTAAAGGAACGTACACAAAAACGATGTACAAATTCGACAAGCTGTAATAAATGATCTGTGGGGTATTTTGACCTGAAACTTCAGACACATTCTGGGGACACCAGTGACTTGTATTACACCTTTTGAAAATTGGCATAATAGGTCCTCTTTAACGCAGTGATATCAAACAGGTTTAAGTTAACAGGTTAACTTTGGCAGTCCTGCATTTAGGGTTAGCCTAGCGCTGGATTAGCCCTACTTTGGATGCAGCACACACTTGCGGTTTATTGTGCAGTAGCACTGAATGCTCTATCTAACTTCTAGAAATTAATGTGACACAATTGACACCATTTCCTTTTTTAACATATTCCTGGTTTTATTGTGCAGGGATCAACAGTGCATGTTATTTATTCCAAAAAGAGAGAATGTTGGTCTTCATAATCTTTGATCAAAACGAACTTACTGCACTTCTATAACAAATTTCATTTTCAGCTGACTAAAACCTATTATTTTCATCCTCTCCCCTTCAATCACCTGCCATATAGAGACTTTTTTTGACCATAAATTCAGTTGATTCACCAATTCCTGATGAATAAAATTAAGTGATGCTAATCCATTTTCCCCTTGTCTAATATTCTGTTTAATTAAGAAATATATAGATTGCAGGAGTAAAATGCTGTTTCATGTTGACTTGAAATATTTGCATGTGTATCTTGTCTCTGCTGTAGTGGTCAGACCAGAAGGGAAGGGCAGTAGACAGTTTGTCTTCTCTTTGGTCCTCGTTGCTTCGCCCCGTACCGGCCCAGTTCTGGACATTGCCGCTAGTTCACAGGAGGAGCTGAAGGACTGGGTGGTGAAGATTCGAGAGGTCACCATGACCTCTGAAGCTAAGGTCCGTCCTGCCGTACGCGCCTTATCTCCTCCTCCTCCTCCAGTAATACAGTAACTGACCGTGACCACCTGTTACTAAATCTCTGAGCTATCTTTGATGCTAGAACAAACTTGTGCTTGGAAATCATGTGGTCAAGTTGATCTAAAATTATTATTTTTTTGCTTTTCCCATAGACTGTGTGAATGTGTTTGATATGAGTAACGATTGTTCTCCTTCAGATTGAGGAGGGTAAAATGATGGAAAGAAGAAAGAAGATTGCTTTAGAGCTGTCGGACCTTGTCATCTACTGCCGCCCTGTTCCCTTTGATGAAGACAGTAAGACGTCCAACACTTTTCAAATTCAGACTTATCGATGCCTCGTGGAAAGTGATTCTCCAGCTCATGTCATATCATGTCCTAAACAGGGTTATTATCGTTAAATAAAACAATAATAATAATAATAAAATAATTTCTTGGAATAATAAATAAAACATTGACTAAAATAAAATACAAAAAAAAACTAATAGAATTAATACAATTATAAAATTACTTAAAATAAAATGAAACAGAAAATAAAAAGATTAAATCTAATTTAAAGTATTAACAAAAACTATAATAGTATATCAGTGATACTAAAATAACACTGGCCTAATGTACTTTTTAACACTTAGGACTGGGTCATATATTTAAAATCTCTCATTTTTCATTTTTTTTAAACCTCATTTTACAACGGTTGTTTGTTCAGAATATTAAATCTAGTTGTCCTCTGTTTGAAGAAAAAAAAAAAAAAACAATTGATAAACTAAGAGTATAATTGGTTTTAATAATCCTGACCAATACAAACATTGTACAATAAAGATAAAATAGTGCAAAGCTGACACTAATTAAATAATTAACTTCTCACTAAATTAATACTATATTATTTTTAATATGCACAAAATATTACAATACATAGCAATAAACACCAATGTTTACTTGCATATAGTTTTTTTTTTTTTTTTATTAATACATGTTAATGGCAGACAGAGGCTTCCATGAACATTTTTGAGTGATAATAAATCATTGAGTCTGAGTCAATAAAATTGACAGTTTGAACTGATTTATGGAAATAATCATTCTGCACTTATGTTTAAATCTGAGCTATTAAAACTGTTTTAATGCTTTCTTACTGTCAATTAGGGGTTACACGATTAGTCTAACAAGATGCTCTGTGGGAAACCTAATAGCCAAATAAACTGTTTTCAAATCAAATCATATTCATCATGTTGCATAATATTTATATTGGCATAAAATTACTGTGAATGCATTTTACTTGAAACTTGACCTGATTCTGCTTCTGCCACTATATAGTTAGATACCATTTTTTAAATCATACCAACTATTGTTATTGAAGGTGTTTTGACTTCAGGATGTTTTCCAACATCTCTGGAATAATTTTTTTTTTAATTTTTACTTACTTTTTTTTACAGATATTGTAAAAGATAAATTTGACCTATACTAAAGTCAAAGTTAAGTTTAGTATATTGGCATGTTAATGTGAGTTTTTTGTAATCGGCCGTAGCGCTGACTCCACTTCAATCGAGAAATGATTCTGGATAGATTCTGAGATTTTCCGAATGCATCGTGATTCTCTCTCCAATCGATTCTGAGCTTAGTTTTTAACAGCAGATGGCACTGTGTGCTTTAGAAACAGCCATACTCGTAATCACTCAGAAAGTTCAAAAAGGTTGAAGCCAATTACAAGTGTGTTTGCAGTGCGCCGTTTACATTAATCTCGCGTCATAAAAGCATTCTGAGGTGCAAGTACATTCTCAGATTCAGGCCGAATGCACGAGCACTCTTCTTCGCGAGCATTTGAGCGTGTGGTTAAAAACTAGCCTAGAGCACCATCTGCTGTTAAAAGACACGCTCCATGCATGTAAATGATAACAGTTCATGTGGAGCAGCATTTATTGTGAACAGAGCCACTCTGAGACGAACGTAACCTACACAGATGTGTGTGTTTATATTAAACCCACAGAGCATATATTTATTTAATTGACTTGCAGTCTATGTGATTTCACAATAGCAATATGCTATAGTATGGTTTTAATACATCGTGCAGCCTTAGAAAATGGTCTAATAATGCGGTTCATGGGGAATAATGCGGTTTCAAGTTGGGAAACACTGCTTTAATATACAAAACCAAGTAACTCCTTAACATAAACCCTGGCATCTTCTATCTCTTACAGAAATTGGGACGGAGCGGGCCTGTTTCCGAGACATGTCCTCGTTTCCCGAGACCAAAGCAGAGAAGTATGTGAACCGCATCAAAGGAAAGAAGTTTCTGCAGTACAATCGGCTACAACTCTCTCGTATCTACCCGCGCGGTCAGCGCCTGGACTCATCCAACTATGACCCGTTACCCATGTGGCTTTGTGGCAGTCAGCTAGTGGCCCTTAACTTCCAGACCGCAGGTGAGTACAGGGCCATGATTCCTTCTCTCATACCCTTTTTCCACCAGCATGAACCGTGTGCTAGTTCAGAGCCAGTGCTATTGTCGGTTTAGAGTTGGTTCCAAGAACCAATTTGCCTTTCCACAGGCTAGAGAGCCACCACAGAGCCAGATCTTATGTCACTGTATAGTGTATACGTCTCATCTTTCCCAGCAATGCTAGTGCGTCAGTGCCAAACACAAACACACCATCAACAATGGTGGACGTTGCTTTACTATTGATATTCATGGCTTTGCAAACCTACATTGGCATCCAAACACTGCGAATCCAACGTGTTCTCACTCTGAATCCCATCTCACTATGAATTTGCTTTAACACTGGTTTCGTCCGTGAAGCTCCCTCCAATTTACTCTCCGAGGACCAGAGTGCAAGGAGGCAGTTTGTGTCCTCCACGGACCACTGTTGTTTCGGCTAAATCGCGTCCATCGATTTTGGGTGCTATTTCAAAAATGGCGGTCACAAGTTTCTGTTTGTCTTGTTGATCATGGTAACCCAGCCCCTGATGCAAGTGGTTCTTACTTTTAGACCAGCAATGTTTTGGTGCTACTTCTGAAGCACTTTTCCTGGTTTGGAGCTGGTGCTTTGGGTGTCGAAAGACAAAGAACTGATTTGAAACTAGGCTCTGGCTCTGAACCAGCACTCAAACTGACTTGGTGGAAAAGGGGCATCAGTCCTGTCATCTAACAGTGTAATCATCTCTCTGTAGATAAGCCGATGCAGATGAATCAAGCGCTCTTCATGTTGAACGGCAGGAGCGGTTATGTGCTGCAGCCGCCAATCATGAGAGATGACAACTTTGATCCTTTTGACCGGCACTCTCTGAGAGGAGTGGAGCCGATCACGCTGAGCATAGAGGTACAAATGCCCTGCCGCACTATAGGACACACTAAGACTAAATCTTTAGAAGTGCCATACAAATGTGGCTAGGGGATTTTATTTTCATTACTTTTACGCAATGTCACCATAGAATGGCAACATGTTAAAAGCAACCAGTTTTCAGACCAAGTGCACATGGGTTATCTGCCAATTAGTGTTAATTTTGTCAGCTATTTTTAAATTTAGTCTTAATCTTGTGTCAAATGTACTTTTTAGTTTTTATCATGTTTAGTCAACCTTGTCCTGTTTTTATTCAGTCAAGTTTTAAGTTTAGTGTTTTAGTGAATGAAAAAATTCATGCTTTGTAATGGATAAATTGAAAAAAATGATTATTTTGCTCAAAACTGTAATTATAAAAAAGAAATTTAGTTTTATATTTACCAGAATTATTGCACTTTCAGCTATGAAATCAAGAGAATGTTGTCTCATACGTACGGTTTATTTCACCTCATCTATTTTCCTGATTTATTATTGGCTATTTATCATATAAATTAACACTCTCTGTCTATATTATGAAAACAAGAAAATTCTCTCAAAAATTAAAACTATTTTAATAGTTCTATTAAAGCAACAGCAAAAAAAGACTTTGTATTGCCACACAGAGGTTGCACAAGTGCATTTATTCAGCAACTACAATCACAGTTTAGTCGAGATCCATGTTTAGATTTATTACCGTTCATCACTGAGAATGTTTGATCGCAGATTTAGTTACAGCAAACAGCACAAGTGAAGGAACACTGAGTGAATGACACTTTCATTTAAGCAGAATATATCAAATGGAGATCGCTGAACTCCAGCTTACTTGTTTTTCAGAGAGAGTGCGTACGCATGGTTGCCAGATTGCAAAGATTAAAGGAGTAATTGATTATTATTTCACTTTTTTTAACTTTAGTTAGTGTGTAATGTTCCTGTTAGAGCATAAACAACATCTGCAAAGTTACGATAAATTTATCCACTAACCATTCAGAAACGTCCAGTTTCATTCTAAAAGTTGTAACTTCTTCCTGAGTCTCTCCATCAGCGTCCGACTTTGGTTTGAACGATGTAAGGCTGAACACCGTTACTGACAATACTCATTTTGGCTGCGTGAGATTCTCCAGCTTTGTTGTTGTTGAGCAACCGAAGCATGAGCTGTTAAAGCTCCGCCCTCTTCTGGAAAGCGGGCAGGGAGCAGCAGCTCATTTGCATTTAAAGGACACACACAAAAACGGTGTGTTTTTGCTCACACCCAAATAGAGGCAAATTTGACAAGCTATAATAAATGATCCGTGGGGTATTTTTAGCTGAAACTTCACAGACACATTCTGGGACACCAGAGACTTATATTACATCTTGTTAAAGGGGCATTATAGGTTCCCTTTAAGTAAAACACCAGACAGAAATTGTGTCCTTTTGATAGAAAAGCTCTGATTGAGGATTTAAAATCTTGATATCTGGCAACCGCAAACATGACAGATTGTAGAGGCTTGTTAAAAACAATCTGCAATATTTTGTCTCCTCTTTTTATTTGACAAAAACATAGTGATTTTGGTAAAGGTTTTTATATTTTTAACTACATTTTATTTTGATATAGTCACAATTATGGTTTAATGACGTTGTTGTCTTCTCACATTCGTCTTGTCTTAGTCATGGAAAAAAAAAACGTTGTCAACAAACATTTAATACTTCGTCAACGAAATTTACACTACTGCCAATTCCGACAAGCTGAAAGTGACCAAATTTGAAGAAAACTGAACGTTTTTTGTGTTTTAAGGTTTTGGGAGCACGCCACCTGCCCAAACATGGTCGAGGTATCGTCTGCCCCCTCATCGAGATTGAAGTTTGTGGAGCAGAATATGACAACGCCAAACAGAGGACTGACTCTGAAGGTGAGGTGGACATGAACAAATGTTATAGGGGTATGTGGGATCACCTGGGATTAAAGGAGCTGTAAGTATCTAGAGTTCAACCGTACAAAACGATTTTCCTGTTTTACTCTCAGCTGACAACGGTCTGAACCCCACCTGGCCCAGGAAACCCTTCCGATTCACCGTGTGCAATCCTTCTTTTGCGTTTCTGCGCTTCGTGGTCTATGAAATCGACATGTTCAATGACCAGAACTTTCTTGCCCAGGCAACGTTCCCCATCAACTGCCTCAAAACAGGTACTGCTCCTGAATGAATGACCAAAGGGAACTTCTCTAAATAAATCAGGGGTGTCCAGTCCTACTCCTGCAGAGTTTAGCACCAATCCTGATCAAACCTGAATCAGCTAATCAAGGTCTTTAGGATCACTAGAAACTTCTAGGCAAGTGTGTTGGGGTTGAAGCTAAAGTCTGGAGCAGGATTCGTCACCCCTGAAATGAATATTGCAGTAATCGCCCTGAGTTTGGAAAAACCAATGTCACTCCTGTCCGTCTTTTAGGCTACCGTTCGGTCCCGCTTAAAAACAGCTACAGTGAGGATCTCGAGTTGGCGTCCCTGCTGGTGCATATGGACATCATCAGAGGAAGGGTGGGCTATGAGATCATAGTATGTAGAAACGCACCTCAGTAACGTCATTTACTAGACTAAATGAATATGCTGTATCGTAATGGCAATCTCTTTTCCTCTGCAGCATGAGAACGGCGAGATGTTGAGTCCATTCTCTGCAGCAGGAGCGATTGGCGTGGCCATGCAGGTGGGCCGGGAGCGTATGGGGGACACGAGCTCAGTTTCCTCCACGTCCTCCATGTCACCTCTGCCCTCGTCTCCGGGTCAGGCCCTGGGATATCGTGGTCGGGAGGGCTCGTTTGAGGCCCGGTACCAGTCCCCGCTGGATGACTTCAGAGTGTCACAGGAGGCGCTGTTGGACCATGAGAACAGGAGGTGTGTTTGGTTTGAAGAGCCTGCTTTTGAAAAAGATGCTGAATTGTCAAATAATACACAGCATGTAGTTGCGATGAAACAAACGTTGTGACATTTTCTTCCGTATTGTGACGTAGAGAAAAAAAAAATGTAGGTTGGGACTAGGGATGTCATGAGAACCTATACTTCGGTACCAAATTGGTATCAACACTTTAAAATCTGACGGTACTTGTTTTTCTACAGTACCGTAAGTACCAATAGTACCGAACGTTTCTGCATTATAGCATGTAGGTTGAACCCAAACATATTATCAGATAAAATCAGAAATTTCAAAACTTTCTATGAGACGTAATTTCATAAACAGTGATTCAGCACTAAATCACGTCTTCTCTCGCTCTCAAAATACGCAAACGGCTTCACACCCATAGTATCTATATTGATTTTGTTCTGCAAGCGAGCTGCACGGTGCAATACAAGACGTTAGCGCACACATTGTTTTATATCATGCCAATTTATAAATTCAAGCGAATTTAAACTATAAAGTACTCTCGCTCTCTCTGAGAGACGATCTTCAGTCAGTGCGCTCTCAACCAAAGCGCGCGCACATAGTCGCTTCTCGTGAGTGTCAGATTTCTATCGCTTATTATACATAACTGTGTGTGTATTTGAATGTTTATGTCAAAATGCCCGTCTTGCCAAATATTCACACAAGCACAGTCGGTTATGCACATTAGGTCTTAGTGACTGCATCTTGCTACTTTCTCATACTGGCTGTCTGTATTATTAATAATAAAAAAACAAAAGAAAAGCTTTAATAAGGGTTAATGTCTATTTAACTTATACAGTGTATACGTGACTGTGCAGAGTTATTTTATATTTGATTATTCAATTTCTGTGGTGTTTTTACTTAACTATTAGACCTACCTGAAAAAATATACAGCATTGTTTAATTTGTATCTTTATTCTGTTGTATTTATTTATGCTACTGCTTGTAATGTTTATTCATTCTTGTTTTATTACTGACTACTGCAACAAATTACCTCATAAAAACACAAAATTGTAAATTGTAATTTCTTTTTAAAATATGTATAAAAATGACACACACACACACACACACACACACACACACACACACACACACACACACACACACACACACACACACACACACACACACACACACACACACACATTAAAAGAGTTAATGTTTAAGTATTATTGTTCTTTTTTTTTTTTTATCGACTTTGGTAGCGAGTATCGTGTACTTTTGGTGGTATCAGTACCGACTACTAGATTCTTGGTATCGTGACATCCCTAGTTGGGACTTGGTTCTACCCATCAGTTGTTGATTGAATAGAGTACCTCAGGGGTGACGTGTTTTTGTAGAACAACCCGGAAGTTAGCGGCGCATGGGTTCCCTCGATCGAAAGCCTATATATTTTTCCCATAGACTTTTGGAAAATCGCAAAAAATAAGCTCTGTGTTTAAAGGTGCCCTAGAACGCTTTTTCACAAGATGTAATATAAGTCTAAGGTGTCCACCGAATGTGTCTGTGAAGCTTCAGCTCAAAATACCCCATAGATTTTTTTTTTTTTTTTTTATTAATTTGTGTAACTGCCTATTTTGGGGGCATCATTATCAGGCTGCTTCCCCTTTAAATCCTCGCGCTCCCCGCCCCCGAGCTTGCGACTCTAATACATTGCATAAACAAAGTTCACACAGCTAATATAACCCTCAAAATGGATCTTCACAAAATGTTCGTCATGCATACTGCATGCATGCATCAGATCATGTAAGTACAGTATTTATTTGGATGTTTACATTTGATTCTGAATGAGTTTGAGGCTATGATCCGTGGCTAATGGGCTAAAGCTAACATTACACACTGTTGGAGAGATTTATAAAGAATGAAGTTGTTTAAGAATTATACAGACTGCAAGTGTTTAAAAATGAAAATAGCGACAGTCTTGTCTCTGTGAATACAGTGATAAACGATGGTAACTTTAACCACATTTAACAGTATATTAGCAACATGCTAACAAAACATTTACAAACACAATTTACAAATATCACTAAAAATATCATGATATCATGGATCATGTCAGTTATTATTGCTCCGTCTGCCATTTTTCGCTATTGTTCTTGCTTGCTTGCTTACCTAGTCTGATGATTCAGCTGTGCACAGATCCAGACGTTAATACTGGCTACCCTTGTGTAATGCCTTGAACATGGGCTGGCATATGCAAATATTGGGGTCGTACATATTAATGATCCCGACTGTTACGTTATGTTGAGATTCGCCTGTTCTTCGGAGGTCATTTAAACAAATGAGATTTATATAAGAAGGAGGAAACAATGGTGTTTGAGACTCACTGTATGTCATTTCCATGTACTGAACTCTTGTTATTCAACTATGCCAAGGTAAATTCAATTTTCAATTCTATGGCACCTTTAATAAAGGGTTATGACACTTACACATTTTTTCTATCGAGATAATCTTTACAAGTTAACACAACAATTGTACATTTTGAAGCCTAAATAAAGTGGTCAGATATAAAAAGCTAACAGTAGGCTATAAACGGACTACAGCACACCATGGTCGCGGATCAACGTCGTCACCACCAAGCTTCCTCAAACTTTATTTAAAAAACAACTTTATTTAAAAACATGCTCGCTGATTATGATCTGCGCTGTGAATGAATACTTATCCACTTTTTTTATGAGAAATGCTGTCCAAATGTCCTGTTTGTCATGATGACATCTAAAGTCCCCTCCAAATGAAGTAGGCCTTTTAGCAACTTGTTAGCAACTGCTGTTTTTAAGACACAATAAAGGTTAAAAAAAAAAAAAAAAAAAAAAAAAAAATAGATCACTAGTGGTTTATAACTGGTGTGTTTTATGTCATAGATCAAAATGTGAAAATATTTAGAGGCTTTGTTAACCACAGACCTTTTCTCAGGCGATTTAGCAAAAACCCATTAAAAAAATCCATAGACTTTAGGGCGATGGAACCAGAAGTCCTAAAATGCTAACTCACTTCTGGGTTTTGCATACAAAAACACATCATCTCTGAGGTACTCTATGGAGGCAGATCTGGATGCGAGCTTGCAGTCAATTGTAAGAAAGGGGCAAGACTAAATGATTGGAGAAGTTCAGCATACATCAGAGAAGATGGAAGATCGAGTTATGACATTTTGATGTTAAATTCAAGATAAGCTCAATAACATGCATTTAACATGCAATTTTCATTTTATGCTTTAAGATGATAACTTTAAGATGATGAATAACATAGTTGTAGTAAATATTAGTTTGCAGTCCATAAGCTGGTCCACTTTGCAGCTTATAGTGGCTAAAAATGCCCACAAAACAGGAACGGGCCTGTAAATTGCCATTTCTGTTTGACGTTTAATGCAGATAATTCTGAAATCAGTGTTATCACAGTTGGTAATAGAGTGGAGCAGGGATATGGGATATTTTGGATTATTGCAGAAAATAAAGTCTATGACCGACAACTTATTATTCTTACATGTTTTGTTTATCATGATCATCATCACAATGAATTTTGAAGCCTGAATATAATCGGCAGAAGTCAAAAGCTAAACTTAGGTTATAAACGAATTACACCACGGTCACATGACTTCAGCATCACCATAATTAAGCTTCCGACAATTCTTTCAGTCTTAAAAACATTTTAGAGTTATAGTAGTTTGCAAGAGCGATTTATAAACCCAACAAGACTATGAAAGCGACTAATGCCAGTGAGTACAACCTCTATAGTCTCATTTAGACATTTGTAAGCAACCGTCTTTTTCAGGACAAGTAATAGCTTTTGAAAAATCACAAGAGGGTTTTACTGATGTGTTTTTTTGCCGTGGAATAAAATGTGAAAACACCTCGAGCTTGTTTTCACCACAGACCTTATTTCAAGCACTGACCCAAAAACCCATTCAAAAAACCCAGAACGTGCTAAAATGCAACTCGTTTCTGGGTTTTGGTCTACAAAAATACATCATCCCTGCACCACTCTATAGAACAGCACATTTAAATTCTGAAAATCTATTATCAACTGTGGCTGGTTGAATTACTTGAGATGGGCTCTTCCTGTCTGAGTTGGTGGTTCTTGGCAAAAGAAAGCTGCGACGTGGACCAAATATGATCAAAAGTGGTTACATTTGAATCTCTTTTCCCTCGTAGGCTTCGCAGGGCTCGCGTCAGCGCCGACAACCGTGCGTAAACGACCGGCTGAGCGTACGACAGATGGACAGAGCAGACGCAAGGCCAGCGACAAGGTTCCTTCAGAGCTGATGATGTCAAGGACTGCCGTGAAACCCGTTTCTATGGAAATCGCCAGCGTTTTTGGACAGATCTCCCTCTCTCTGCGACTCTCTCCCGCTCAGGGCCGTGTGAGTGGCAGAGGGACTAACGGGGCGTGAATGGAGCCTTCGCTCACGGACAGAAATGAACAAATATCTGCTTAGCTACAATCTGAACCTGCGGCGAAAGGGACAGGGGTGTTCTGATACAGCGCGAGACTCGAGGACAGGGCCAGTGTTTCACAATTGAGTGGGGGCTGTATCATTCATCACTTTGAAACCGATTCCAGGTTAACATTTATGGAGTAATAATACTTTTCTTTACTCTGTCTCTGGCTTATATATAAATATATAAATGTGTGTGTGTGTGCCCCATTTTGCTGTCAGTTAGAAAAGCGTTGCAGCTGATCTGCTCTCAAAGAGCCTCTCACTCCACATTTTTATTTCATTTCAGATTGATTATTTTTATTATTTAAACGTCTGTTTTAAACTTTCATAATGTTATTGTTTTTTTTTTTCTATACGAGTATGTTTCTAACATGAGGGCTTGGCCTTTTTAATTGCGTTTCTCATGCTTTCTCTTCCCTCTGTCCGACTTGATGGACTGAAGTGTTTGATGTGTCCCAGGATGCACATGTTCTTGTTTATTTTTTTTTTAGGCAGGCAGATGGCAGATCTCATTGAAGTAGTCGCCGTCTAAGCTTCAGGAACACATTCTTCAACGTTTAACTCAAGAACAGCCTTTATTTTGTTTTAAAATAAAGTTATGAAGTTATCAAGTGACCATAGAGCAATATCACTCTCCTCGTTTTATGTTTTTCCAGTCTGCACGGGTGGACTTTAATTCACAAACAGCTCAGGTGGGGTTTTTAGGCTATGGGAGCTTTGGAAATGTTGTGTATTTAGTTTACAGAACAGAACTTGGACCATCTCATTTCAGAACATTTTATCCCTCTAAAACCATTTCTGTGATTTATCATTTACTGTTCCTCCATTTTAGCAATTGAAATGTCTTGTTCCTGAAGGCTTTTTATTATGTGTTGTCTTATCAGATCAAATAGGGAGGAAATGTTATGTGTGATTTAGTACCTTTCGTAGTGTGTTAGCCATGGTATCTGTTTAAAGAAAGCCAAAGGTAGACTGTGCAGGTGGTATAAACAAGAAATTGGGACCAAATACTTTTGTCTCAGTACATTGGGTTACTAGAACTCACTGAATGTTGAATATTTACAGGGGAAAAAAGGACATAATGTTTTTTTTGTTTTGTTTTGTTTTTTAACCCCCTACTGTGGATAAGAGTGAGGGCATTTTTGGTCATTCCTTCTTTTGATGTATACCCTGTGCCAAGCAGTCATTTAGTTTTGCATTATGCCATAGTATTGCTCTAACACAGGTTGTCATTAATTGATAAACCGGCTAAGACTGCTAAACCTCAGTATTTACAGTGGATGTACAGTAAAAACAAGGCCATATTTATTGTAGCTCTGATAAAAGTTTCATGCAGTTCTCTTGTTTAGCCAGTAGAGGTTGAGATGTTACTGATCTGCACACATATACACATGCCATGTAGTTCTGAAAATCATTCAGTCTCCAACAACCACATACAGAAGCCATTGCGATGCTGTTGTATTATTTTTTTTTTTTTTCCATCACCGATGCTTTACCTGGCTCTCCATGTGATCATGGGGACCAGGTGCATTTTTATGGAGCAAGGTGACTATGCAGAGGCTGCTTTGTGCTTTGCAGCCCCACCTTTTTAGAATTTTTTTTTTTTTTTTTTTTTTTTTTTTTTGCCTTTTGGCTGTAAAATTATGGCGCTTTTGTCAGTATTTATTTGGTTCTGTGCATCAAAGTCTGAAAGATGCTCCAGAAGTTTACTCCCAAAGTTATATTGTAACATTGTTGTATGTTCCCCTGATTGAGCATATGCAGAAGTGTTAATAACATTGAAAATTGGAGAAGAGGGACATTAACTTGGAGGTATGTGTAACGGGCTTGCGTCTTCGGATGCATGCATAAATTCTGTCATTCCCCCATCCCCCCCCAGTCTGTCTCTGTGGTTTAGTGTACAACAATTTTTCAATCTAGAAATATTACAGAAAGACACAGGGACCATAATCACTTCCTGAGTTTTGAAGAAAAGTCAAGGCCAAACCTCTTCAGAGGGAATTCACCTGCATTTATTCCTAATTAGCCAACATTCCCTCAATTACTTTTGAGTGTTAAATCCCTTTCCCTGAAACTTCTGTAGCCCTTCTCCAGTCTGTAAATTAGTTTCTGCTAATTCCTTGCATCATCATTCATGTGCCTTGGTGTATGTATACATATATACATCAACGAAAGATCCCCTGTTGGACATGTATGCCTTTTTCTATGCTTTCTTGCATCAGTGTTTTGTTACCAATGTTCTTATTTACAAACCAAGCCTTTTCTGTAATGTGCCTATGCTATATTGGAGGAAGTACACATTTTAATTTTGCTTTTCATATGAAACATAATCAAGCCTGAGAATAAAGTACTTATTCAACAATGAAAAAGTGATTTTTTTTTTTTTTCCAAGCCTGAAAATCCATGACCTTTTTTTATTAAATTTATTTTGCAAATAATATTTGTAAAAATCATACAAGCCTAAGCGTTCACACTGGTGAATCTATCATGATTTTACAGTTTTCTTTTACTTTCAATGAAATTTCAGAAAAAAAATGTGCTGTGGTATTGATGCTCACCTACAGCACACAACTTAACCTCTCTGAGGTGCAATTATGTCAAGTCATATTTTAAGAATTACAAAAGGGCTCAATGAGAGCTGTGCAGTTTACGCTTCATACACCATAATTTCCCTAAAAATGGCAATTCCTCTCCAGAAGTAGTAGAAAGAAAGAAATACACATCCAAGAAAAACTCTGGACTTCAACTTGGGCGTCTCGCTTCTCAAAGCCAATGTCTGTTTTCCCCTCTATTCTATCCAAATAGAAAAAGCAGCTGGCTGGTGAAGGGGTGTATCCTGACCTTCAACAATCCACACCATGTCTTGAACAGTGGGACAGCTAGTAATTCTTGGGTGAAAAAGAAAATGTTCATTATAGAAGAAATTTTTTTGCAGAGGTATCCTCCAGTGCTCCTGTTAAAGTTTCATCTGACATTTAAAAAAAAAAAAAAAAAAAAAAAAGCCTTCAAATAAAGGTCACATGTGCTGTAATCCCGTAGGCTGATATCTCTTTACATCCATTCATGCATAAACTCTCCTCCTCAGTCAGACTCTGCAAAAAAACAAACAGCATTAAACAAGAATGACTTTATAATGGACACAATCTGAGGGCTAATTTCTTTTAATCCCTCCGATTCACCCATCCTCAAATAAGCTACAATGTAATTCAATTGATGGCTAAGTTGGCAGAAAATGAATCACCTTGTTAGTATTTGTTGATATTTCAATTGTTGACTCTACGGTTTGATCCTTTGAGATTAGGCTGCTTCCTGACTGCCCCACCTTTAAATCTTCATGGTCTGGATTCTGTGACGTTAGAGCAGCTTCAGTTGGGGTTGCAGATGATGACCCAGTCATCACACTTCCTGTGTTCTCAGAGTTCCTTTCCTCCAATAAAAGCGGGGTCTTATTTGCAAACCACCGCCGTATTGACTCTTCACCTAACCCACTTGACTTGGCAATCTCCTCCAACTTAGTCTCATCTAGTTTACCATGTGTGTCTAGGTGCTCCTTTAGAACACTAATACTGGCTTTCTGAAAGTCTTCCTCATCTACCATGGTCTGGTAACTCTCAAGCCACTTGAGCTGACCATTCTTCAGGACATAGCGGCAATCTCCAAACCAACGTACTACCTCTGGTCGTGGTAGACCCGTTTTAGCTATCAGTTCATTGTACTGGGGACTGCTGGGCCAGTGGGTGCGTGCAAAGACTTGCTTCAGCAGGTGGAGCTGTTCAGGTGTTTTTTTACCTCGGTATGGGGAAGTCTGAGAGATAGATTGTGGCATCTTGGTAGCTTCAATCAGTTGATTTCCCTCAGGCTCACCTTTTCCATTAGATTCAGTAACTTTCAGCATTTTGAGATTGATCTTGATAGGGTTAACTTTTGGCTCAGTACCGGTCTCATCCCTTAGTTTCTCCTCTTTGACTTGTGTTTCTATGGAGGAATCTTCAGCTTCATGTGTCTCCTCATTGCTTGTTTTTTCCTTTTTTATTCCATCCCCCTCTTCCTCTCCCACTGTATCATCATCTTCCCTTTCTGCCTTCTCAGCTTCCTCTTTCTTCTTCTCTGCTGCTACCCTCCTTCGCCGCTCAGCAAACCAACCATGGATCTCGCGGCGAGTCATCTTGGTTTCTGCTCTTAACCGGTCAACTTCTTCACTAGATGGATCTGGGTCCTGTGCAAAGCTGGATTCCAAAGCACGAACCTGATGAGGCTCTCGCTCCTTGTACCGTATAGCCGTGAAATCTGGTGATGGGGGTCGTGGAGGACGCCGTGTGGGAGTTGGTGGTGATGATGTTTGTGAGGGGCTGAGAGGTGACTGCTGGGGAGTTTTGGGCCTCTCCGGGGTTGAACTGTTTTCTGACAGGTCTACAGCAGCAAGTGTATCAAGCTGGGAAATGCTACCACTAGCTGTAACAGTTTGACCACTGCCACTTGACCTTGAGCCCTTCAGATTCCGGAAGTGATAGCGGCGGTCACTGAACCATTTTCGTACTTCACGCACAGACAAACCAGTTAGGCTTATAAGTCTGTCTACTTCCTCTTGATTAGGAAACTGGTTAACAAGGAAGCTCTCCTTTAGGGCTGCCAGCTGTCCCTGGGACTTTTTGGTTTTGTTAAAGCTGGGGTCCAGGAAGTTATTGGAGGAGAAAATACGAGAGTTCATAGAGACAGGACATGGGGAGTCTGATTTACTTGGTATTGTGCTATCTGTTGTAGTTGTAGATGCCAAGGTAGTGGTTGGAGTGGTACTGGCAGACAGAATATTGTTCTTGCCGTTAATGTTGCTTTTAGCCTCAGAATTGCCTTTACCCTCACTTTTCACAATATTACCGTTGCTCTGAATGCAAGTGCCATTAGTACCTGGTGTACTGACCTTCACATTGCTGTTGCTATTTCGACTTTGCAGTGCTACTTCCACCAACACTGATTACACTAGCCTGGCTACATAAGCTGCTAGTACTACTAATACTGCTTGAACTGCTGCTAGCACTAGCACTGCTGCTACTACTGCAATTTCCACTACTACTGCTACCAACAGTGCCTAAAACCATGCTGATTCCTTTATCAGCTACCAGGGCTGCAGCAGGTCTGGCCTGCATCATAGGTTTTGCAGCAGCCTGAGGTTTGGGTGTGACCGCTAGTGCAACAGGGGCACTGCTGACCTGAATTCCATTAGCCATCATTGGTTGGGTGACAATCACCCCTCCTTGTCCAACCAGGCTACCTTGCAAGATGTGAGGGATGGCAGTTGTACCCAGAACTGTGATAGTTGGCTGAGTAGCAGTGTGGTGGGTCTGACGTTGCTGCTGGCCAATGGAAGGTGCTGCCTGTATGATTGTATTGAACATTTTTCTGCGGGCATCTTCTATTTCCTCAGGAGACCAGCTGATTCCTTGTTTTAGCCTCTGTGCTGTGAACCAGATCTTGATCTGCTCCTCAGGATACTTGGTGACAACAGTAAGGTAGCAAAGCTCAGCCTTGGTTGGATAAGGGAACTTGCTAAAGGATGTCTTTAAGAAACTGCTATTGTCCATGGATGCATTATAGGTAGGAATGCTGCTGAGAGGGATCATCACTTTTGGAAGATTCTTAGTACTTGATGATGAAGAGGCTGAAGAGGAGTGGGATGAGGAGACTGGAGCAGAGTGCTGATTGAGACTTGTGTTCTGCACAACAGACACAACTTGTGTAACAGCCGTCTTCAGCATGGGTAAAGCCCCAGAGCCATTAACAATCTGTATGGCTGATGGCAGAGCAACTTTGCTGGTTGCTCCACTGTGCACAATAGTGGGCACATGGGTGACTGTAACTGCAGGAGAGTCATTTTTCCCCACCGCTTTAGTAATAGAGGGTGGAGGGTCATCAGTGGCAGGGTGGGAAACAACAATCCTTTTGGGTTCTGATTTACCCTTCAGCATTTTCATGATTGGTGTCTTGGTTATGGATATCTCCGTTTCTTTAGAGCTAGTGCTTTCACAAGGTTCCATGCAAAGACTCTGCTCTACCATGATCCTGTTGTCCTTCTTTTTGAGCTGAAGTGTGGTGGTTAGTGTACTGGGATGGACACGGGCATTGTGCAGAGCTAAGCCCTCAAATTTTGCAGCACTTATCCCACAATCCACACAAAGAAAACAGGGGTCAATTCGGAAATCTGGGTGCCCACTGTAGACATGATCAAGGAAAAGATTTAGGTCCTGTGTCTCAAAGTTACATGGCTTACAAGTGTAAATGCCGCCATCTTTATGGATATCACCTGCTTCTTGCCCAGAGGACTCACCCAAACTTTCACTGCCTTTTGCACTTGTTTCCTCCCTGAAGGAAAAGCCAATATCCTTGGTTGGAGGGGACAGTCTGTCCCGTTGAAAGTCATCCTGCAGATGCATGGTTTTTATAGGAATCATGCATGGAACGGTGGACTTCCTCTTGCTAGCCATGGTTTTGTCTACTTAAGTCTCCAGTGAGATTCCAATTACTTAAGGTTATCCTGCTCTTATAGAACATCCACTGATAACTTGGTGATGGACATGATCATCAGTCCATTATAAAGTATTCTGTGTCCTTAACGGCAATGTGTATCAGGCATCAGAACAACAATCTGTAAAGACAAAAAACAACAGCATTTAACAACCACAGAATTCAAGATCAATTTAGTTATTATACTAACATAAAGAAACTGCCTATTGGCCTAACTGTTTTTCCCACTGAAAGAGAAGAGCTGCTTTGTCTGTCTCTTGATGGCTGAGCCACTTTCAAAGAACCTTTTACAGCCTCTCATTCAGTTTACGTAGAGTTCTCACAACCCATCACACCCCACTTTTCACTTCTGTAGTTTAAGTGAATGGCATACTATCAATCAAACCTGATCTAATGATACAAACAAAAAAAGTCAGAAAAAAACATTTCATTTCAACAATTAAGTTCAACAGTGTATTCACCAAACTAAAAAAAAAAAAAAAAAGCCACTGCAGTTCATTTTTGCTTCTAATGGCTTGTTAACAACTGCTAGATATTTGGGACACTTCTCTCAAATTCACTAATATTTGACTGCAGCAAGCAGACACCCAAGAACAGGGCAGCACAGTTTCTTAGCTGCAAGTTAACCCTCAAACATAAAGGGGTTTAGTGGGTCACAAATAGTGAATAGTGAAAAGTCTTCTGGGAGTACTACAACTTTACCCAATTCTACCATATTATATAAGGACAAGGAATGGTTTAGTCCAGTGATCCTCAAAAAGTAGGCCAACATAATGACAACGGTAGCACCATTTTACCGTTTCTACAGTTTAAAGTGAGCAGCGTGTCAAAACAACAGAGCGGTACACACCACAAGCCCTCAGGCTAGTTTATGGTAATAAACATTTGGCATTGCTTCTCTCTCACGTTATAGACATAAAGCGCCACATTAAGAGCTGCAGATGATGCAGTTATTTTGAACAGCAAAATAGATTAATGCTTTCGCTAAAACACTGCAGAAAATGAGAATGCAGCAAATACAATTATTTATCTGTCATACATATATGACTACGACCATTCAAATAAACAAGTTTTTTGACAACATTTTTCCAACCCGATCTCCTAGTATTATGTATCTATAGCATGAATTTATGTTTGTATTTGGCGTGCTATTTATACACAGATATTACTTTTTACGTGCATATATGATACGTTAACCCCTTGTGTAGGATTGGTGGTGTGGGTTAAGTGCATATTATATGTACACGAAAAATGCATATCCTATGCACGTAAAACACATGCGTATCAAACGCACAAAAAAAGTAATTTCTGCATATAAATAGCACGCCAAATACAAACATAAATTCATGCTATTGATATGCACTTTCATGAGATCAAGCTCATTTTTTTCATCTACATTTAGTTTTATTCATCAGCATGTTAAGAGCATTTCATAATAAATAATGTTATAATTGGGGAAATTTGTAGGGCAAGGAAAAGCAACTAAAACTTTGAAATTACAAGTTAACTTTATTTTCTGCTCACGATGAGGGTATTTACTACTGCTGCCCATATGGAAATGTATAACTATTCCAAAAAAGTATTGTCCAGACCACCACTGGGAAGGAAATATAGAGATGTGACCTCTAGGAACTGTAATTGAATACCCCTGGTTTAGTCTATTAACATGGTCTAGTCAGCCCCTGCTGGTAGATGCAGTAACTACACTATCTGGACCCAAAACATATTCTTCATTGATGGCCATTCAATATTATTCATGTATTCTGACTACATAAAACTTCTTCCAAGCAACATATAAATCACTTTTTTTTTTAGTTTAGATTATGATTTTCCAGTGCCCAACTTAGAGGGCTCTTAAAGATGCAAAATATACTTTTTTTTCTCATTTTTTCTGTCTGATGTTATTGACAACACACAGTAGTACCAAACTTCACAAGCATCTATCTTGAGCTGTGCACGTTCTTTTGGTGGCATCAGACAATTGCCATTGTCATGATATAATTTTCCTGCAGTTTCAGAGTGATTAGTCACATGGCATATATGGCTCAAGTTATTGCCTCAAAAGTTCTGAGCCCAGAAGCAAAGATAGCAGATTCTAAATCGCGTACTTCTAGGTGATCATGTGTTTGTCGGAGGGTAAGTGAGGGGTTCATCCTTGCAAACAGAACACACTGCCACGTATCTCCTGTTTTTCCCAGATGGAAATGCCCTTCATTGTAGCTTGCAGTGTTGCCATTCAGTTTTGCATGAGGGGCACGGCCCTGCCAACACTGCTGGGTCACATAACCAACACAAAGGGGTTGTGCGGTAGGCGGGCCTCACATCCATCATGTGGGTCAGACCCTGAGGACGAGAAGACGTGTGGGGGCAGGGCAAGTAAGTTTGGTCTGAGGTGCGAGCGTGTGTGTACACATGTGTTGGGAAGTTGGGGAGGGGCCATTAACTGTTGCAGGAAGCAGTGAGGTGTTTCAGCAAGGAATTTTTTTTTGCCTTGATACCAATTCCCCATCCCTACCCCCATCACACACACCCTTTTTTCACCCTCATCCAACAATCACAGAGCCGTTACCCCCCCATCTCCTCCTCCTCCTCCTCCTCCTCTCTGGCTCACTCCAAAGACTCTGGAATGTTCCACCATGAGCTATTTAGCGAGTGGTCAACCTGGGAGCCAAGCTGCCGTTTGCGTTGAGCGCCTCTCGAATAAGCTGTGGATACATGAACAAGCACTATAACATACAAAACGAATGGATTGTATGCCAATTTGTTTGCTTAAAAATTACCCGACAATACAAGAAAATATTCAATATTGAGTGGACAAATTTACAAATTTGTTACTGAAAACCACATATTGATCAACCAGTATTCTGACATGCTAATAAAATAACTTTGGGGTCATGGACTTGTTTGGCAATACCTAAATGTAATGCATACCTGTCTGCAAGAGTGCTGATCTTCTTTACCCTTGAGCAAACAAATCTGTTGACACTAAAAAGCATGAATAAAAACTATTTCAAATGTTTGCGGCCTATATATTCAGACAAGTACCGTCCTGTGGCTTCAGACAGAACATCTTTGTCTCTCTGCCCGGAGAACACGTAAATAAACAATATCACATGTCCTGTGTGACACAATAGTGCCTAAACTGACCAATTCTTAGCCATGCGGATGTTTTAGAGGCAGCGTTATGCATTGATAAACATGGCTTCGTATAGTTGGGGTTACAATCTATTCTCTATCTGTTACGTTTGCTTTGGCGAAAACACATGTACCCCACCGTCAGTTTGCCTGCTCACCTCCCCTCCCCCATTCCCTCTCTCTCTCTCCCCTTCAACAAGTTCAGCCCAGTCTGCAGGGAGACGGGTCGTCAGCACCACTGGTGTGTTACTATCCCATGGCAACCCCCCCCACACACACACACACACATACACACACACAAAACTCTGTTTCACATACACACTGAATTAACGCACTAATACACGCAGTGGTCAACCCATGGATGGCGTTCGGTCCCTGGCTCTCACTGGCTTGTTTTTCAGGACGCTGCGTGTGGCGAGAGCAGGCCCTGATCTTATTTCAGGCTGTGTTAGATAGGTGTGGTTGTTATCACTCATTGTCAATAGCATGGCGTTCCCTCATTCCCTGGTCGTAGCCCCTCATTCTGAATGGCATGTTGACTTTCAAATGAAAATGTGTTTCAGCTAACATGAACGTGCATTTTTTAACAGTCAATAAATTGTAGAGATTTCATAAAAGTTAGTCCGATTTGGGTTTTTTTCTACTGACAGTTTGCTTTGAAAATAAGACCTCTTCGTCAAATAGACCAAAAGTGGCATAGTATGGCTTTTTGTCATGTTTTGCTCAGTTTGGTTATTATTACAAATGCAACTACACCAATGTCATTATAATAAGTCCAAAGGTGCCATGAACATTGGGCTTTTTAAATGCAAAGTGGCACAGATTCGATGTCGCCAGCACCTAAGGTGTTAAGGCTCAGTTAAAAATGGAAGAGTGAGGGGAAAAAAATGGCGGCACACCACACGCTCTGCTGTCCAACCTAAAATGGCTGACATCACAGTCTCCTAACCAGCGAGGCAGTGCAATGCCAGCTCCTGCTGACCAGACCAGAGCCGCTAGAACGCACAGCGCAGGGACCCGCAACCCTTGTCCTGATTTCAAGGGAAGGGAGCGCTTCCATGTTTTGTTAGGGGACAGATTTGCAATAATCCCACCTGGAAGCTGGGAAGAAGGAAAGGAAAGTAAAACAAGGAAGACATTCTAACAGAACCTTTAACTGGGCATAAAAGTGTTGAGAGTTTACTGATGATTTAGGGTTTTTATTTCTTCCTACAGTCATAGAAGAACGATAATAGTGTTAATACATGAAAACAAAGCCTATTATATCAAGAGGTTCAGCACAACCAAATATTTTCAGGCGACTGTCATTCCTAACATACAAATCTGTTTTCAAGGTAATAGCTCTGAATACTACGTAGTTGTGCGTCACAGTCATTTTGAGATGCATTTTTACATTGGCCATGACCTTTTGCTGAGGAAGAAAGGCCCGTGAAGGTGTTAAAACTTTTCTTGAAGCAAACACCAGGGCCTGCAAGTTCACCACAGACAGCCTTGAGCTTCAGGACAGGAAACTGACTTCATGCGCTTGATGTTCATTTTTTACTACTAAACTTGACTTACTGAAAACAATTTGCCACCTCTAAGTGTGGATGATCATTCATACATTTGACACTAGTAAGTGACTGCTTTTGAAATGACTGATACTGACAGATACTGATGTTATAGTGGAGGGTGGACTAAGGAAAATGTATGAATAATACAATTTGATGATAGCAAATAAGATCTATAACAAATGGGAAATTTAAATAAACACTTGTCAAATTTTATAATAACATTAATTTAGCATTTTCCCCATTTACAATTCAAAACGGACAATGTGCACCATCCATAAAGAAAACTACAGGTATATCTAAAATCTGACAAATATTTGTTTTGTTTATCGGTCAATCTGGCTCAGTTATTGGCCGATGCCATTATCTTAAAATGACCAAATATTGCCCCATATTGTTCACTAAACATGACTAAAATGTGTCAGCAATATATTCTGAGTTCTGATCACATAAGAGTTAATACAAATTAGTTATCACTGACTAATCTGGAAATATTAAAGGAATAATTAACCAACCAACTTGATAAATTCAACTTTAAGATGAAACTATTAAAAGCAAATTAGTTGAACATGATCTCAACACTAGTAATTCACATACATATTGTTAGATGTATGATCTCACACGTGTGCCACTGATCAACTTTAATGTATATGAATACTAATATTATGAAATATGATCACATATTTAAAACCATAACCACAAACTACATCTCCACCCCTTCTTCCTGTCGCCATTACACACACACACACTAACTCCTCACTCACTCACAGAGCAGCAGTCAGTCACTTTAAATGTATCAGTGCAGTATAGCTGCTGTAATGATAGATTGTGACGTCGATGTGTAACAATAAAAGTCAAACACAAACTCACCCGCGCGCACGAGCCAAATCCCGTCAGAGGCGCGCAGCTTCAGCTGCCATACACACAATAAATACAACTCAGGTCAGCTTGTGCTGGAGGATACAGTGATGAGTGTAACACAAAGGCCCTTCACTCTTGTTTATGTCCAGTCGAGTGTGTGTGAGAGTGTGTGTTAAACACAGACGGGGAAAGAAACTCACGCCGCACGTCACCAGCGGCAGTGTCATGTGACTGGATACGTCACTGGCATCCGAAGCCCTGATGATCAGCTCATGAATATAAACTGATAATGATGAGTAATTAACATTCATACACAAAGATACGAAATGCATCACTCATTGTCATGAATGAAAAGTTATTTCTGCGAACAGAAACGAGTGAAAAAGTTTGAGGGAAGTTTAAATTACAGTGAAGTAATAGCAGTTAAGCTAGTGTAACTTGTTTCTGTGGTTAGGGCTTTGCTACAAAGGTCAAGTGAGGTAATATGAATGCTGCAGAAATAAGGGGTGTAGGTACAGTGCTTTTGAAACATATTGTTGCTTGTGACTGTGAGTGCAACCCTATTAAATGTAAAGGCAGCTCTTTTCATGTATAAAGACTCTAAGCTGTGCATCAACAGCATGACAGCGTTGTTGAAATGATTGGCTTTTATATTGTCAATGAAGCAAATATTATGTTTAAAATATTTACATGTACTCATTTCACAGACGCTTTAATCCTAAAAAAAAAAGAGAAGTAGCCTATACAAATATTTACTTTGCATTTAAAGGATTAGTTCACTTTCAAATGAAAATTTCCTGATAATTTACTCACCCCCATGTCATCCAAGATGTTTGTGTCTTTCTTTCTTCAGTCGAAAAGAAATAAAGGTTTTTGATGAAAACATTCCAGGATTTTTGTCCATATATATATCTAGCGAAACGATCACTCATTTTCTAAAGAAAAAAACATTTTTTTATACATTTTAACCATAAATATTCATCTTGAACTAGCTCTCTTCTTCTTCTTCTTCTCTATTAGAATTCCAGCAGTGTAGATGCTGCTAAATGTATTACTGCCCTCCACAGGTCAAAGTTTGAACTAAATGTTATATACTTGCACTAGCATATTGCATATGACAATTTAGTTCAAACTTTGACCTGAGGAGGGCAGTAATACACTTAGCAGTGTCTACACTGCCGGAATTCTAATAGAGAAGAAGAAGAGAGCTAGTTCAAGATGAGCATTTATGGTTAAAATGTATGTACTCACTTGTGTAGGTATTGATATTGTTTATGAATGGCTATGTTGCCTGATGTGCTATTGTATCCCATTTATTTATTTATTTATTTTTGATGGAGCTATTCTGGTGTCTATTTTTTTTTTTTTTTTTTTTTGAAGGATCTATTCTGTGTGATTGTGTGATTTACTCTTGTCATTCTTTAATTGTGACCTATTACCTACCTACCTTGAACTGAAGTTTGTGGACTGATTATCTGATTGCTATAATCATGATTGTGAGCACCTGTGGATTTATAGTGCATTTTCTATATTACTATTGAGAGTGAATGAAATTGTTATACTGACGAAGGTGAAGAGCCGAAACGTTTGTCATCTTATCTCCTGTGCACTTCAATTAAAGTTTTTTTTAGAGTGCAGACCTTTTTTGTATTCTTAATTTGAACTATAGGTCCTGGCACCTGATTAGCTGGGAGAGCGCGGTGAACGTCTTAATTGGTTAAAATGTATAACAATTTTTTTTTTTTTTTTTTTTTTTAGAAAATGAGCAATGGTTTCTCTAGATAAGACCCTTATTCCTTGTCTGGTATTGTTTAAAGCCCTTTGAAGCTGCAATGAAACTGTAATTTTGACCTTCAACCGTCTGGAGGCCATTGAAGTCCACTATAAGGAGAAAAATCCTGGAATGTTTTCATCAAAAACCTTAATTTCTGATTAAGGTTTGAAGGACTGAAGAAAGAAAGACATGAACATCTTGGATGACATGGGGGTGAGTAAATTATCAGGAAAAGTTTATTTGAAAGTGAACTAATCCTTTAAGCTCTACCAACTAGAGTAGGCTATACATATTGCAATTCAAATGTAGCCTATATAATGCATTTTACTATAAATATACATTTAAACCAAAACAAGGGCAGTCAAGGAAGTGAATAATCTTGATTAATAGCCGTATAATCATCTTTAGAAAGATTTCAGACCAGTCTTTAGAAAGCAGAATGAAAAACAAATGCCACATTCTCTAGCCTACTTCATGTTTTATTTATTTATTTAGCCTTAAACTTATTTAATTAGTATCTCAGTTAGTTAACACACAACCTTGAGCAGCGCTAAAATAAAGGCAATCAAAATAAAATGCATTGTCAATAATTCTATTAAACTCTCTGGCACCCCCTTCCGGCCCTGGGTTGACAGGCTCATAGGGGTTAGATATTGCTGTGTCATATGAAGCGCGACACCGCGTGAGGTGTTATTTTTTAAAGTCTTGTTATGCATAACGCCCGTATATTTAAGGGTATATTTTCTATATTCACAATATATCACTGCCATCTTGTTGCTTTCTACATAGCTAATAAAAAATATTAAAGACACAGTTTTTCATTAAACATAATTTTATTAAGCATGCTGTTTAAAATTATTAAGTGAACAAAATACACAAAACGTGTTTTTTGTTTTTTCGTGTTTTTTTTTTTTGTTTTTTTGTGAAACAAGAAGAGCCACGTGGCTATTTCGTCCAACACTGGAAACTTTAGCCTACCTGAAGAAACAATAAAATCTCAGAAAAAAAAAAAATCTGAAAAACGATTGTTTAATTCATTAACGTATTAATTTGCGTCACAATTCCTGTTATCTCTAGAGGTTATTTGCTAGTTTTTATATAATTATTTTTACATCTAGATCTTGTAAATACAATGATTTGCTATGCTTATTTTACTTTGTAATGAAAAAAACACACAATATATGCAAATGAGTCGGAGCTGAACTCCTTCACTTCATTCATTTACTAACGCTCTCTGAAATTGCAGTAATTATCGCTTTCCTGTAGAGGGCGAAACGCATGCGTCTGATACCAGTTCTGCGTTCTCATTGGCCGAACGTTGAGACGTCGCATTCGCTCATTGGATGGTATGGCAAGGTCATGACTTCGGTGCGCATGCGCAGAGTCAGTTCCCTGAGCTGTGTCAATGTGGGGCGAAAAGCAGCAGTTCTGAACGCTTGTAGAAGATTTTACAATTTGGATCAAGGCTTTTAAACATCAGGTCGCGTGTTTTATCGTGTTTACACAGACGAAACATCATGACGAGCAGCTCAAAGCGGAAAGAGGAGGTTCATGTGGTTAATGGAGGAGTAAAGCAGCCCACATGGAGCAAAGCCATCAGCTGTAAAGCAGTGTGGGACGAGAAGGTCTGATTTACACTCACATCTCACGCTCCAGTCATGTATGTAGGCTACTACATGTGTATATGTGTTTTCTATAATGTGTCCTAGCAGAAGCAGACGCGTGTATGTGAATGGTGAACTGTGTTCGGGTTTAGGTGTCATATGTAGGGATTGGACTGTTTAAAGGAGATTACTGCTGGCGTGTGCTGCGCTGCCCCCCTGTATTATCATATAGCATATATATATGTGCTATATATAGCACCACAGATACATTATAGATACACACATTTTATATATATAAAATGTGTGTATCTATAATGTATCTGTGGTGCTACAGAAACAGAAGTGTGGTTGGGATAAATGATCTGATCTGATTTGTTAGTTTGAAGTTGTTAGTTTTATCAGAACTAAACTGCTGTTTTATACACTTTATACACACTCAATATTTTTACTTTCAGGAGAAAATTTCCCAAAGTCTTCATCTTGTCAGAATCAATTGTTCATTAAACATGTTTTACTCTTCTAACCCCTTTGAGGAACTTGTTTTATTCTGTTAATACTTTTGAAAAGGTTTTTAACAAAGTAAATCCAAATTTATTCATAAGGTTTTTTTTTAACCTAAACCTGGCTCTCACCATGAATATAGCCATAGAAGCTGGGATGGCGTTAAAAAGGAAAGAATGAAAAATACACAAATGTTTATGCTTTTCTTACTTTTCCACCTATTGTTCCTTGTTTTTTTTAAATTTCAGGATGAGTTTTTAGATGTCGTCTACTGGTTCCGACAAATCATCGCTGTCATATTGGGCGTAATCTGGGGTGTCGCTCCTCTGAAAGGGTTTCTGGGTATAGCCATGTGAGTACTGACGTCCTCAAACTGAACACTTTATCAAATCATCCGTGAATTATAAATGTCTGTCTGTGTTTGTTTCCTTCAGATTCTGTGTAATCAACGCAGGAGTTCTGTACGTGTACTTCAGTAGTTTTCAGCAGGTGGATGAGGAGGAGTACGGAGGAACATGGGAGCTCACCAAAGAAGGATTCATGACTTCATTTGCTTTGTTTCTGGTACATATATTTTGGCTATCTCCTGCTAAACCTGTTATACTGTGTTTGAACTGATGCTTTATAGAGTCACCCAAAATATTATGGAACATTTTCTGTGAATTTTTTTTAATACTACAGAGCAGTGGAGGATGAAGTACTTGAGTAAAAGTACAGATACAAGCCAGGATTAGGCCTTCGTTCAATTGGGGCAGCTTTTTTAAACGTGTCTTTAGAAAAAAAAACATTACTGGTGTGCATTTTGAGACAAAACAATGGCGTTGATATATTTTAAGATATTTTAGTGCAATTTGCTCTCAGTTAAAACGGCTCAAATATGCATTTTAGTGTGGGACTAGGCTTAAGCCTTGTCTGTGAAACCGGGGGAAAAAGTATTCAGTAGACCTTTTCGATTTTACTTGAGTAGAAGTACAAAAGTACTTGATTTTTAATGTACTTGTGTATTAAACGTACAATGTACTGTTTACTATTTTGTATACTCCATCCTAGTATAGGATGGAGGGGGGGGGGTGATTGTGCAGACACTTATGTACTGATAAGAAAATGTTTTACATCATTAACAAAACTTGTCATGAACTGATAACTACTACTGATAATTACTGAATTCAAGTGTGCAAACAAGTGAAAATAACAAAATATACAGTAGAGATGCACCGATGGATTGGTCGCTGATATTTATCAGCCTATTTTTGATCAATTTAAAGGAATAGTTCAAAAATCAAAAAATGTTGTTAATTCTGTAAGTCTGTCATTAATTTCTCACCCTCATGTCGTTCCAATCCTGTAAGACCTTTGTTTATCTTCGGAACACAAATGAAGATATTTTTAATAAAATTTGAGTGAATTCTGTCTCTCCGTTGACAGCTACGCAACTGACACTTTGACACTTCGGTTTCAAAAGTTCATAAAGAGATTGTAAAACTAATCCATATGAATTGAAAGCTTTAGTCCAAATTTTCTGAAGAGACTCAATCACTTTACATGATGAACAGATTTAATTTAGGCTTTTATTCACAAATAAACATTCATCAACTTGCACATCAGTTGTGGTAAACAGAAGCTCAAGCATGTTTGCTTGACATGAGAACCAGTTCATTCTCGTGTGTTACGCAGCTCATTTGAGCTTCCATAAGAACCAGTGAGGTTCATTCTCATGTGTTACGCAGCACGTTTGAGCTTCCGCAAGAACCAGTGAGGTTCATTCTCATGTGTTACGCAGCTCGTTTGAGCTTCAGCAAGAACCAATGAGGTTCATTCTCGTGTGTTATGCAGCTCGTTTGAGCTTCAGCAAGAACCAATGAGGTTCATTCTCGTGTGTTATGCAGCTCGTTTGAGCTTCAGCAAGAACCAGTGAGGTTCATTCTCATGTGCTACACAGCTCGTTTGAGCTTTCGCAAGAACCAATGAGGTTCATTCTTATGCAGCACGTTTGAGCTTCAGCAAGAACCAATGAGGTTCATTCTCGTGTGTTATGCAGCTCGTTTGAGCTTCCGCAAGAACCAGTGAGGTTCATTCTCATGTGTTACGCAGCACGTTTGAGCTTCAGCAAGAACCAGTGAGATTCATTCTAGTGTTACGCAGCTTCCGCAAGAACCAATGAGGTGCATTCTCATGTGTTACGCAGCACGTTTGAGCTTCCGCAAGAACCAGTGAGGTTCATTCTTGTTACGCAGCTCGTTTGAGCTTCAGCAAGAACCAATGAGGTTCATTCTCGTGTGTTATGCAGCTCGTTTGAGCTTCAGCAAGAACCAATGAGGTTCATTCTCGTGTGTTATGCAGCTCGTTTGAGCTTCAGCAAGAACCAATGAGGTTCATTCTCGTGTGTTATGCAGCTCGTTTGAGCTTCCGTAAGAACCAATGAGGTTCATTTTTGTTATGCAGCACGTTTGAGTTTCAGCAAGAACCAATGAGGTTCATTCTCGTGTGCTACACAGCTCGTTTGAGCTTTCGCAAGAACCAATGAGGTTCATTCTTATGCAGCACGTTTGAGCTTCAGCAAGAACCAATGAGGTTCATTCTTGTGTGTTACGCAGCTCGTTTGAACTTCCGCAAGAACCAATGAGGTTCATTCTTGTGTTACGCAGCACGTTTGAGCTTCCACAAGAACCAATGAGGTTCATTCTCATGTGTTACGCAGCACGTTTGAGCTTCAGCAAGAACCAATGAGGTTCATTCTTGTGTTACGCAGCACGTTTGAGCTTCAGCAAGAACCAATGAGGTTCATTCTTGTTACGCAGCACGTTTGAGCTTCAGCAAGAACCAATGAGGTTCATTCTTGTGTTACACAGCACGTTTGAGCTTCAGCAAGAACCAATGAGGTTCATTCTTGTTACGCAGCACGTTTGAGCTTCAGCAAGAACCAATGAGGTTCATTCTTGTGTTACGCAGCACATTTGAGCTTCCACAAGAACCAATGAGGTTCATTCTCATGTGCTACACAGCTCGTTTGAGCTTTCGCAAGAACCAATGAGGTTCATTCTTATGCAGCACGTTTGAGCTTCAGCAAGAACCAATGAGGTTCATTCTCGTGTGTTATGCAGCTCGTTTGAGCTTCCGCAAGAACCAGTGAGGTTCATTCTCATGTGTTACGCAGCACGTTTGAGCTTCAGCAAGAACCAGTGAGGTTTATTCTTGTGTTACGCAGCACGTTTGAGCTTCCGCAAGAACCAGTGAGGTTCATTCTTGTTACGCAGCTCGTTTGAGCTTCAGCAAGAACCAATGAGGTTCATTCTCGTGTGTTATGCAGCTCGTTTGAGCTTCAGCAAGAACCAATGAGGTTCATTCTCGTGTGTTATGCAGCTCGTTTGAGCTTCCGTAAGAACCAATGAGGTTCATTTTTGTTATGCAGCACGTTTGAGCTTCAGCAAGAACCAATGAGGTTCATTCTCGTGTGCTACACAGCTCGTTTGAGCTTTCGCAAGAACCAATGAGGTTCATTCTCGTGTGTTATGCAGCTCGTTTGAGCTTCAGCAAGAACCTATGAGGTTCATTCTTGTGTGTTACGCAGCTCGTTTGAACTTCCGCAAGAACCAATGAGGTTCATTCTTGTTATGCAGCACATTTGAGCTTCAGCAAGAACCAATGAGGTTCATTCTCGTGTTACGCAGCTCGTTTGAGCTTCCGCAAGAACCAATGAGGCTCATTCTAGTGTTACTCAGCACGTTTGAGCCTCCGCAAGAACCAATGAGGTTCATTCTTGTGTTACGCAGCTCGTTTGAGCTTCCGCAAGAACCAATGAGGTTCATTCTAGTGTTACTCAGCACGTTTGAGCCTCCGCAAGAACCAATGAGGTTCATTCTCGTGTGTTACGCAGCACGTTTGAGCTTCAGCAAGAACCAATGAGGTTCATTCTTGTTACGCAGCACATTTGAGCTTCCACAAGAACCAATGAGGTTCATTCTCATGTGTTACGCAGCACATTTGAGCTTCCACAAGAACCAATGAGGTTCATTCTCATGTGTTACGCAGTACGTTTGAGCTTCAGCAAGAACCAGTGAGATTCATTCTAGTGTTACGCAGCTTCCGCAAGAACCAATGAGGTGCATTCTCATGTGTTACTCAGCACGTTTGAGCTTCCGCAAGAACCAGTGAGGTTTATTCTTGTGTTACGCAGCACGTTTGAGCTTCCGCAAGAACCAATGAGGTGCATTCTCATGTGTTACTCAGCACGTTTGAGCTTCCGCAAGAACCAGTGAGGTTTATTCTTGTGTTACGCAGCACGTTTGAGCTTCCACAAGAACCAATGAGGTTGCATTCTCATGTGTTACTCAGCACGTTTGAGCTTCCGCAAGAACCAGTGAGCTTTATTCTTGTGTTACGCAGCACGTTTGAGCTTCCGCAAGAACCAATGAGGTTCATTCTTGTTATGCAGCACGTTTGAGCTTCCGCAAGAACCAATGAGGTTCATTCTTGTTATGCAGCACGTTTGAGCTTCAGCAAGAACCAATGAGGTTCATTCTTGTTACGCAGCTCGTTTGAGCTTCCGCAAGAACCAATGAGGTTCATTCTTGTTATGCAGCACGTTTGAGCTTCAGCAAGAACCAATGAGGTTCATTCTCGTGTGCTACACAGCTCGTTTGAGCTTCCGCAAGAACCAATGAGGTTCATTCTTGTTATGCAGCACATTTGAGCTTCAGCAAGAACCAATGAGGTTCATTCTCGTGTGTTATGCAGCTCGTTTGAGCTTCAGCAAGAACCAATGAGGTTCATTCTTGTGTTAGGCAGCTCGTTTGAGCTTCCGCAAGAACCAATGAGGTTCATTCTTGTTATGCAGCACGTTTGAGCTTCCGCAAGAATCAATGAGGTTCATTCTTGTGTTACGCAGCACGTTTGAGCTTCAGCAAGAACCAATGAGGTTCATTCTTGTTATGCAGCTCGTTTGAGCTTCAGCAAGAACCAATGAGGTTCATTCTTGTGTTAGGCAGCTCGTTTGAGCTTCCGCAAGAACCAATGAGGTTCATTCTTGTTATGCAGCTCGTTTGAGCTTCCGCAAGAACCAGTGAGGTTTATTCTTGTGTTACGCAGCACGTTTGAGCTTCAGCAAGAACCAATGAGGTTCATTCTCGTGTGTTACTCAGCACGTTTGAGCTTCCGCAAGAACCAATGAGGTTCATTCTTGTTATGCAGCACGTTTGAGCTTCAGCAAGAACCAATGAGGTTCATTCTTGTGTTACTCAGCACGTTTGAGCTTCCGCAAGAACCAATGAGGTTCATTCTTGTTATGCAGCACGTTTGAGCTTCCGCAAGAACCAATGAGGTTCATTCTCGTGTGTTATGCAGCTCGTTTGAGCTTCAGTAAGAACCAATGAGGTTCATTCTCGTGTGTTATGCAGCTCGTTTGAGCTTCAGCAAGAACCAATGAGGTTCATTCTTGTGTTACGCAGCTCGTTTGAGCTTCCGCAAGAACCAATGAGGTTCATTCTTGTTATGCAAGCACGTTTGAGCTTCAGCAAGAACCAATGAGGTTCATTCTTGTGTGCTACACAGCTCGTTTGAACTTCCGCAAGAACCAATGAGGTTCATTCTTGCTATGCAGCACATTTAAGCTTCAGCAAGAACCAATGAGGTTCATTCTCTTGTGTTATGCAGCTCGTTTGAGCTTCAGCAAGAACCAATGAAGTTAATTCTCATGTGTTATGCAGTTCGTTTGAGCTTCCGCAAGAACCAGTGAGGTTCATTCTTGAATTACTTGTTTTTATGAAATGTAGTGGAGTAAAAAGTATATCATGCTTTGGAATGTAGTGACATAAAATTTTCCAAAAATAAAAAACTCTAAGTACATTTTCAAGTATCTGTACTTTAAGTGAAGTAACAAAGTAAAGATTCTTTTACTGTCCACCACTGCTACAGAGCATAAACTTTAGTAGGATAACTGTAGAACAAATATATCTGGAAACTTTGTCGGTCCTGTGTTGAGTACAGTCTACACTATTAGCATTAAAGTATTTTGTAATTTTAAAAACTGAAACATTGCACTACCATTCAAAAATGTTTGGTCAATAAGATGTTTAATGTTATTGAAATAAGTCTCTTGTGTTTAGTAAAAAATAAATTGTGAAATATTATTACAATTTAAAAACTGTTTTCTATGTGAATATACTGTAAAAAATTAATTTATTCCTGTGATCAAAGCTGAATTTTCACCATCATTACTCCAGATTTTAGGGTCACATGATCTTTCAAAAATCATTCTAATATGCTGATTTTATGATTATCAATGTTGAAAACAGTTGTGCTGCAATACATTTTTTTAGGATTCTTTGATGAATGGAAAGTCCAAATGAACAGCATTTATCTGTAATAGAAATCTGTAACATTATAAATGTCTTTACTGTCACTTTTGATCAATTTAAAGGGTTAGTTCACCCAAAAATGACATTTCTGTCATTAATTACTCACCCTCATGTCGTTCCACATCCTTAAGACCTTTGTTCATCTTCAGAACGCACATTAAGATATTTTTGATAAAATACGAGAGGTTTTTTTTTTATCTCCCATAGAAAGCAACAAAATTACCACATTCAAGGTCCAGAGAAGTTGTAAAGACATTGTTAAAATAGTCAACGTGACTGCAGTGGTTCAGCCTTAATGGTATGAAGTGACGAGAAACCTTTTTGTGATTTCATCACAAAGATCTTAATTTGTGTTCCGAAGATGAACGAAGGTCTTACGGGTGTGGGTAAATAATTAATGACAGAATTTTCATTTTTGGGTGAACTAACCCTTTAATGTGTCCTGATTGAAAGTGTTAATTTTCTTAAATGTACTGATTCCAAACTTTTGAATGGTAGTGTATTGGGTGGAGTGGTGTAATATTTTAAGAAAATACTTCAATATTAATTATTATAGTTAAGTTTTACATGGTAGGTAAAATTAAGCAAATTAGGAGCATTCCCACCTTTAATGAAGGAATGTCACAGATCATCCCGAAATCAAAATAAAAGTTACATTTCGCATAAGATGAATGAAGCCTGTTTTAGACTTCTTTTCCTTTTTTTATATGACTGTATATTCATGGTACATATCCAGTAAATTCTCATGATATGAAATGTTATTCATTTTACTGTAATGAAGGAAGTCATCCTGTCTGGAGACAGCATTGTTTTTTTGTTTTTGTTTTTTTTAATCAACATACATTACATTAATTTAGTACCACAAATAATACAGTCATAAAATATTGTTTTAATTGATTATTAATGGAATGGGGGATGTGATTCCTGTTGGTTCTGGTGGTTGATTCAGCTTGTTAGCTGATATCTAATTGTCTGATAAATGTATGGGTTTGTTTGCAGGTGGTTTGGATAATATTCTACACGGCGCTGCATTACGACTGAGGACGTGCAGGAAACCCATAGTCCTGGAGAGACAAAGACGGACATTTTATTTAATTTAAAATGGAAGGGCTGTATCGAGCTACTTCTCCAAGGTGTCTGTATATGTTACCAGCAGCATGTGTGAGCCTTGAGGAAGAGGTGCATCATGGGTACAAGACATGATAATAACCTTCTCGCACCCAGGGGTCATTGAATTTTTAAGCTAATATTGTCCAGTGCACTGCCACGGCTAATGGGTTAATAACTGTTATTTCCGTTTGTCCTTTCTGCTTTTTCTCATTCAAATGCCACCGTATCGAGCAGGATTTAACTTAATTTTATGTTTTTGTTTATTTCTTTCACGATTAGCTTCCAACAGATTGTCTTACTCTGTTATGAACAGTCAAATCGAATAGGAGTGTGTAAATTCTGTACAATTCATTTTATTGAATCCATAATGTATTAAAGAATTTCTTATGTCTGTTGATGTAACATACTTCTCAGTATTTTATAGTGTATTCATGGAAATGGAAATGCAAATGTTCTGAATGCTTGTTATGATTAATAAGATGTACCTGAGGCTGTAGAGAGACTATTTTCTGGCTGAAATGTTTTGGAGAATAAAATAAAACCTGGGCATTGTCTGCCCCACACTTTTCAACAGATGTTCTGCTCACATTCTGATGGACATTTTATCCTTTTTTTTCTTTGTAGCTTTACAAATCCAGTAAAGTTGTTTGTTTGATAACTCTATTGAGAGAAGCCCTGTATTTCTGTTTATTTAATATATAACCCTTAATGTCTGGTCACATTTACATGGTTGTTGAATATTAACAGGTGAATCCTGTCATTTCAATAGGAATCCACGCGATCTGGAATTGGGAATTTCACATGAGGGCGAAAGGTTTAGTTTAGCAACGGGTTCGCCATGTTGGTCAACGGTTTGAAAGTGACGTGTGTGGGCTGTGCTTCATACTTTGTTCCACGGTTGACAACAGGAAATTGACCTTTTTTGGCAGCGGAATTTTGCTGAAAAAAAAATTGTACGCCAGTCAACTCTCTGTTGGTTAACGCGTGACAAATTTAAACCTGTTGCGAAATCTGAGGGGAAATATGCCCACGAAATTCCTGAACGCATGGATTCTCCATTATAATTTCGCTGAGCAACTGTAAATGTGACCGCACTTTACAGTCACAATGAAATCAAAATTGCCATTTCTTTCTTTTTTTTTAATATTGCTGTGTTTATAATATTTATGATTTGTTTAAAATTCATGTGTCCTTTTTAAATCAAAATAACGAACTTCCCCTCCTTACTGGTGCGACATTTCTTATTGGTTTAATGGAATATTGCAGTATTTATTATAAATGATTTTTTTTTTTTTTTTTTTTTTTTAATTAAAGTGCCTTTTTAAATCAAACTACTTCTCCCTACTGGCGCAAGGGCGGGGCAACCTGTCACTCACATGAGATTGATCAATCGCAAACCACAACCATCCAATCAATTCCTCATGGACAAAATCGAGCCCCACCCTACATTTTTTCTTGTTTGATAAGCCATTTTGTTTATGCAAAATGTGGTGCAATCCATCTCAACCAGGGGGCCAGAGGATGACTTAAAATTGTTTTAATAGCCTACTGTTGTAGCCTAATTGTTTTTAAATGTTTTTCCTCTCTGTCTTCCCTCCTCTCACATGAGGTAGCCTAATTTTAAAAGGTGTAATTTTTAAAATGGAGAAAAGTCATGTAAATTAATAAAATATTATAACTCTATCAACATTTTTATAATGAATATAAATTTTCTAGTTAGGCTGTGCCAAGTTCTAAAAAAAAGTAGGCTACATTGGGTGGAAATTTTGAGTAGGCTATATCCTTAAAGGCCCACTGAAGAGTGTTGGAGCACACAGCATTATTCAATGTGTTGACGTAATTTCAACTGAAACAGGAAGACAGGACAATATATCAAACAGCCCCGCCCCCTTTTTTAAATAGCCATAGCGTTTTGTTTACGTTACAGCTTGCCAGAGCTGTTAGAACCTCTGTTTCCTTCTAATCTCTAACCGTTTCTCCAAATAATGTCCTTTATATCGCTTATATACAGCATTCTGTGCAGAATTCAAATGGGTCCGATACCTTTTGTGGTCTGCACCGACTCACGCATATGATCTGCTCTGTGCTCTCGTGTCTCTGGACTGGAGCAGACTGTGCTGCTCGCGTTGCGGCGGTTCATGTGACACTAACGCGAAAACGGACTTCATTCGCGTCAAAGGAAATCATATTTACACTGTCTGAATCATTCCCTATTCTCTATAAACTGGACTATGTGCCATTCACCATGTAGAAACTTGTAAATGTGAACAAATTACCGATTTCAGCCGCAGCTTCAGTGTCTGTTGATAGTGTAGGAGGGGGCGGGACTTCAGATTCTAGATTAATCGGACCGAAGATTTGACGAGAAACTGAAGTGCGATGTGATGTCATGAAAATCTGTGATCCATTTTAGCGGAAGTGAGAGACTAAGTTTTGAATGCTTATATCTCCTAAATGCGAATTTTGTCATTGTTTTGGAACACACCAGCTTATTCATAACCTTCAAGGTACAATATATAATTTTGTCCGCTAGAGGTCGCTAGAGGCCTATTCAAAACAAAGGCGTAGCTTGATGACACCAAGTTTGAGCGTGGAATCTTGGGACATGTGGTCTCCACCTCAACGGACGGTGTAAAAGAATAGGGATAGGACTCGGGAAGAAATCATGTTCATGGATGAGATTATCAACATTACTGTAGTATGAAGCAGAGCAGGATCGAGTGTTGTGGGAGCTGAACGAGGCCGCTGGAGCGATTGATCAACACACGCCTCACGAGCAGCGGGACTTTTATTATGACACAGTCACCGGCGCTGCTTCCGCTTTTCCGGTCATGAGTATGAGGTAACACAGCTCTGTTTATCATATTAGATACATTTGAATGTGTTTAAAATGATGTTATAACATTACTCTGAGCGTTCGCTCGGCGGCTGCTGTGAGACACTGTTACACACTGCAGTAAGATAGATCGATTTTACAATATCATATTAAATGCTGGATGGCTTGTGTTGATAAATGGCATGCAATTTAAAACGTATTGTATGATGGAGAAAATTCTGTATTACTGTTACTAAAAATAAAGCTGCATCTGATTATGCTATGTTAGCTAACGTTACTTGACAAAATAGTGTTTTTCTCTGAGGCATGGTAAAGCATGTACTCGCAAAAAAATCAAGAAAATTAGATTTAAACAATAAGACTAAACGTGAGCTATATAACAACAATTAGTTTTCTGTCTATGAATATATCAAATATATTAATAAATAAATATGTCTATTAAAACATGTAAATTTTAAAGCGTCTTTGGTGTTTTCATGGTTTCTACAAAATAAAACCGGAAACCGAGGGTAACGCGGTATGACGCAATTGACGTCCCTCACACGTCCCGGAGCCTTGGTTAAAATTGCAATTTTCTCACGATTTACAAATAGTTGGAAACATTTGGGATATTGTAAGTACTCAAGTGAACAAAATATATAACACTGACCTAGTGGTTTTTGGATATTTTACTGCAAAAATATTACATATTGCACCTTAAGGCTAACATATTCATACTAAAAGATAAAAAAAAAAAAATGATTCCAGGGACTTTAAACCTTATCCAGTAAATCACAGAGAAAAAAGAAAAAGTCATGGGGAATATGTTTGCGCTCATTGGGAGGTGTTGGAGTCAAAAAGGTTGAGAAGCACACCAGTATTTGTCAAATTTGTGATCAGTAAAACCATCCTTGCAATAGCTTTTGTTCACACTGAACATTTGTTAACTAACTAAAATCATGTTTAGAGTGTGCAGTGCACTTATGTCTCCCTGTGGTTTCTCTGTGTTTCTTTATAAGCCTGCATGAAAGCACGTGATAATAACAGAACAACTAGTGTCTTATGTTGTATGCATAGTGACAAACTTTAAAGCTGTGGCTATAATGTGTAGATATAGATGGATTATTGAAATGATTGATTGAGTTCAAACTCAACTGAAGCAGCTGGTTTTTTTTTTTTTTTTTTACAACGTCTCATTAAACATTTTCTTTTAAATTTTTTTAATTACACAATAAATTATTTTATACGCTTTTAACATTCATATTTTAAATGTATTTATTTTGTTCTATGAGAGATAGACATATTAATGTACATATTAATTGTGTTTGTCGCCCTCTAGCTGTGAGTTCACAGGTACGATGATATCACCGAGGTCAATGACGTAGCATCATGGCGGCGCCCCACACCACCATGAAATTCTGGAAACCCGGTAAAATTCATATCGTGTATCACAGAGTTATCCTAATATATTTATACATATTTTGACCGGTGATATTACCGCAGAGTAAACGTATGCTGCAGCAGCGCTGTGCTGTGTGTTGATTCATGTGTAGCGTTAGTGTGTATTTGATGTATTAGTGTGTTACTGCAGTGCTGCATGGCTATATAACATGATAACATGCCATGTTTCATGTTTCATGTCCCAGAAATACAACACAAAATGCACAAGTTATCACACTATAATGCATTAGAAGGACATGATTTGATCCAGACTCGGGATTCTCTCGTACATGCGCAGCATTGTCCAGAATGCTCTGAATCCACTGCCTGACAGTAAAGATGGAGCTCCTGTCAGTGTGTGAATGGCTGATGTGTGTCTCTTCCAGGCTCAGAGGCTCCGGGTGTGTGTGAGGAGAGAGACCTGTCCACTGAGACCACCGGCTCTCCCATCATCTTTAACCCGCACACGGCTCTCTCCATAGAGAAACAGAGGCAGAGGCTGCCCGTCTTCAAGGTACCTGCAGAAACATGATAAATACAGATATGTGTTTGTGTATTATTCATATTAGGAGTGCAACTAATGATTTAAAAAGAAAATAATCAATTAATTATTTTTCCGATTAATCAAATGAAAAAGCTAAAAAATTATTATAGCTATATTAAAAAATATTTTTTAAATAATAAAAAAAAAAAATTAATCCATTATTTTAAACAATGTTATTCCACTTTCTGTCCAGTGCGAGCTTCCAAACAATGTATGAAAACAAGTATAGTACACTCACTCAACCCAGAATGCCCTGAACATCAAAGTTATAAGAACGAAGAAGGAGACCTAGGCCTAATTGAAAGGCCGTGTGGAGAAATTAGCAAAGATTCATTTTGTGATGTAATCACAACGATTCATACTTTGTTTTGGGGTAAAAAGAACTTTGAAATGCGTCATATTGTTAATGAATATCCCGACCCGTCCATGCTGCTGATAGCACCGTTTATAGGTGCGTTTTCCTCTCAATAACAAAAACACACAACAAATATGAAAAGAAAAAAACAAATGTAAGAAAGCGTCTGATCTGATCATAATGATGTTGATATGTTTGCAGCAGCTCTGTAATTCAGCACTCTCCAGTCAAGTCACGTCACGTCACGTTTATTTATAGCTTACTTTATACAATATAGCCTATTGCTTTAAAGCCACAAATATCATAACTATCTGTATGCCTACTGTGATTGAGACATGTATTTAAGAAATTTATTAAAACAGAAAGACATTGTTTCCACCTCAAAGGCCGCGGAAACATAGAGGGTTCGTTTGTTATGCACTTCAATCCGTTTTTGGTTTCGTTCTCATGCATTAAATCTAGGCAACTGGTTGATGAAACATTGCTTAAAATTAAGATACGATTTATACAAAACAAAATTCACTTTAAAGAAAGGATTTCTACAAATCAAAACTTAACAAAGTGGTCATATTCATGTTTGACCCACTGCATGTCTCCCGACATATTGCGCATCTTGATGTAGTCATGCTGTTCACTTTTCATAATCAACATAGATGAAATAAAAAAAAAAAATCTTATATTTAAACATAAATATGAAACTAAATAGGCTACGTTTTCTTTAATCCTGTTCAACGAACGCGCCGGCGCGTTCTGATGGATTTTTTTGACAGCGGAAACAAAATTTTTAGCCATACAGATTACTGTAAGACAACTATAATACTTTTATTTGTGTACACTCACAGTAACATCAAAACCTTGTGCTTTTGTAAAATAAGGAAAATAAACGGTGCGCTTTCTCAAAAAAGTGCATTGGGAAAAAAGGTGCATTTCTAAAAACTCATCGAATTGCCTACTTATCACACAAACATGACATATATGTCTAAAGAAATAAATAAAACCTCTAATTTAAAACAGATATTATCCTGCAGTGTAATCTGTATGAAATTAAAGAGATGCACAGTTTAGCCTATCTCTGCTAATTATTAATGTAATCACACCCATGCACAGAGTGCTCTATTCATAGATAATGTGCTGAGGCGATCTTTGCAAAATGGTAAACGATGCCTTAAAAAGCATCAACAAAAAGTACAGTACATAGAAATTTCATGTCGGAGCAGGATTTGAGCGAATGTCGTCTTACCGGTGCACGTGGGCGACACACGAGTGGAGCGTATGCTTGGGCCGTGAGTGATTGAGTGCCCACAACATTTCGAGCGTGCTGGCGTAGAGGAGTAATTATGCCCGAACAGAGCGACCAAACATTGAGCGATGATTGGATTATCACCTGAAACGTAATCACACAAAGAGCGCTTGGGTTGAATTAGTTTACAACAATGATGGCTGTTGTTGAAGCTGAAATGTGTAGATTTCGCGTTATAGAAGATATCGACAGCGCATTAATTGGCAAGTACTCCGTGTATACTTAAATTCTTTTTACAACACCGGCAAAGATTGTTTGCTCCATCTTCTACTAGTTCCAGCATGTGTGCAGTTCTGCTCTGACAACTATGCGTCGCTCAACATACATCACTTACTCTGTACTCTGATTGGTTGAAGGTCTTTACTTCTGAATCGCTCAAAGCCCTCGCAGACTCATATTACTTTGATGACCACGTCATATGTCATATACCGATCAGTCTGTGCAGCGCTGATTCAAGTCCAACAAGGTTCACCCGATTCGTTCAAAACACGGATTCAGAAATGAAATGACACTGTGTGTTGCTCGGAGATGAACAGTTCTGCTTTGTCTTTATATTTTCTTTGGCAAAATTGAGCAAAACAGACAATATTGTCTAAAATTTGTGGACGGAAAACAGCACTCCTGTGATATTGTGCCCGTTACTCTCGTGATATTGCTTAACTATGTCATATGATGTAAATATGAGACAAAAACATTTCTTGAATTTTAGGGACATTCTAACTACATTCTATAGACTGGTTTCTTGTATACAAACAATACTGAATGCACGCGCATTCAGGGGGCAAAACCGCTAACAGGTGTTATGCCGAGTTCCATCTTTTTGGCGGTTATTGCAGTTTACAGCACAACAGCCCTGTGTCATCTCTGTTTCTGCTAGATATGCTGTAAAGAGTGATGCTTTCTGCCCTTTAGTTGCGCGCGCATCTCTGTGATGAAGTTGCACAGAAACCTGTCTATAGGCTCCATTACGCAGTGAGTTGTTGAACTGCTTCATATTTGTCATCAACCAACTATATGAAATGTCAGATGACCTACGTCGGTCTGGGCACCTGTTAGTGAGTGGGATATATTAGGCAGCAAGTGAACATTTTGACAAGGGCCAAATTGTGATGGCTAGACGACTGGGTCAGAGCATCTCCAAAACTGCAGCTCTTGTGGGGTGTTCCCGGTCTGCAGTGGTCAGTATCTCTCAAAAGTGGTCAAAGGAATGAACAGCGGTGAACCGCCGATAGGATCATGGGCGGCCAAAGGCTCATTGATGCACATGGGGAGCGAAGGCTGGCTCTTGTGGTCCGATCCAACAGATGAGCTACTGTAGCTCAAAATTGCTCAAGAAGTTAATGCTGGTTCTGATAGAAAGGTGTCAGAATACACAATGCATCACAGTTTGTTGCGTATGAGGCTGCATAGCTGCAGACCAGTCAGGGTGTCCATGCTGACCCCTGTCCACCGCCGAAAGCACCAACAGTGGACACGTGAGCATCAGAACTGGACCACAGAGCAATGGAAGAAGGTGGTCTGGTCTGATGAATCACGGTTTCTCACATCACATGGATGGCCGGGTATGTGTGCATCGCTTACCTGGGGAACACATGCCACCAGGATGCACTATGGGAAGAAGGCAAGCGAGCGGTAATGTAATGTGCATTACATTAGTCTGATGCTTCGGGCAATGTTCTGCTAGGAAACCGGTCCTGCCATCCATACTTCGCACGTACCACCTACCTAAGGATTGTTGCAGACCATGTACACCATTTCATGGAAACGGTATTCCCTGGTGTCTGTGGTCTCTTTCAGCAGGATAATGCTCCTGAAACAAAGCAAAAATGGTTCAGGAATGGTTTGAGGAGCACAACAATGAGTTTGAGGTGTTGACTTGGCCTCCAAATTCCCCAGATCTCAATCCAATCGAGCATCTGTGGGATGTGCTGAAAAACAAGTCCAGTCCAAGGAGGCTCCACCTCGCAACTTACAGGACTTAAAGGATCTGCTGCTAACATCTTGGTGCAGATACCACAGCACACCTTCAGGGGTCTAGACGGGTCAGGGCTGTTTTGGCAGCAAAAGGGGGACCAACACAATATTAGGAAGGTGGTTATAATGTTATGCCTGATTGGTGTATATGTACTGTATATATTTTGTGATTGCATTTTCTAAAGATATGGCCATAGATGTGCAGTCTACCAATAACATAAGAGCGACAGGACTAGGAATGCCCACAAGTGTCTTCACAGTACAGAAACTAGCAACATACAGTGACAAAGTCGCTGGCAGTGTGAACAGGGCTTGAGGCTTATTCATTTCACTTTTGGTGTAAAAGAGACTTTACATTTGCCAAAAAATAGAACTTTTTTTTTTGTTATGTAAAAACAAACAAGCAAGCCTAAGTCAGAAAAAGTAATGCATTACTTTCCATAAAAACAAATGGTAACACTTTACAATAAAGGTTCATTAGTTAACATTAGTTAACTACATTAGTTAACATGCACTAATAATGAACTGCACTTATACAGCATTTATTAATCTTTGTTAATGTTAATTTGAAAATTTACAAATTTATTATTAAAATCTTGTTAACATTAGTTAATGCACTGTGAACTAACATGAACAAAAAATGAACAACTGTATTTTCATTAACACACATTAACAAAGATTAGTAAATACAGTAACAAATGTAATGTTCATGTTAGTAAATACATTAACTAATGTTTAACCAATGAACCTTATTGTAAGTGTTACCAAAGTAGTAATGCAATTAGTTACTTTTTTAGGGAGTAACACAATATTGTAATGCATTACTTTAAAACGTAACTTTTCCCACCACTATTTACAATATTGTTTGCAATTTTACAATTCAGTTTCTGTATTTATGAATGATGTTTGTGTTCTGCATCCAGCACAGAAACAACATCCTCTATCTGGTTGAGAGTTTCCAGACTGTGGTGATTGTTGGAGAAACAGGATCTGGAAAAAGCACACAAATTCCACAGGTTTGTCCATCCTATTTGAGGGTTTCCTTGAGTTCTCCTGAATCACTTTTTGGCAGGTTTGCTTGACAGAGTTTATTGTCATATCATGTGACGTGAGGTGTGTCTGCAGTATCTGCTGGAGGCTGGATGGGCGGCAGAAGGGAAGGTGATCGGAGTGACTCAGCCTCGACGGGTGGCGGCCACATCTGTACGTAAGCCCTTCTCCTCAGCTTATGTTTGAGCGTGAACACCTGCTGCAGTCTCTGAACGTATGCTCGCAGGTGGCCAGTCGTGTGGCAGAGGAGAGAGGGGCATTTCTTGGGCACGAGGTGGGCTACACCATCAGGTTTGATGACTGCTCTGACCCGCACGCCACTCGTATAAAGGTAGAGACGGTCATTTTCATCCATAGATGTTTATTACTGTTGCCTTCTGGTATGTACTGTTGTCTTCTCTCTCAGTTTCTGACAGATGGGATGTTAGTTCGGGAGATGATGTCTGACCCGCTGTTAAAGAAATACAGGTAAAGCCACCACACCTCTGCCAGCGTTGATTTGCAGGGGATTGATTCATATCACAGCGCATTCAGACATGGATGTTGTCTCGTTGTAGTGTGTTAATGCTGGATGAAGCTCATGAGAGAACGCTGTACACGGACATTGCCATCGGCCTTCTGAAGAAGGTGACGCTTTATTTGCTCTTGATCTTCTGTCAGATGAGAATCTCTGTGGGATTTCTCCGTTTATTGTTTTCTCTTACTTCACAGATTCAGAAGAAGAGGCGAGACCTGCGTCTGATTGTAGCCTCGGCCACTCTGGATGCCAAGGTAAGTCTGACCTCTGACCCCATTTACAGCGCATGTGAAAAGTACTCCTTATATTCAAAATTTCTCACAAAAAATTGTTTGAATATAATTGTACAAACATCATTACATTGAATTATTAAAAAAATATATATTCATTTGATAATTTCCTGCATATTTCTGCATGTTAGTTGCACATTATCAGCATGACTGTATAGCACCAAGAAGATTCGAATACATTTTAATTCAGAAAATAAATTTTATATATACATGTCACTTCTGCTGACCAGTACTGCATTTATTTGATTAAAAATACAAAAAACAGTAATATTATGAAATATTATTACAATTTAAAATAGCTGTTTTCTAGGTTAATATGTTTTAAAATGTAATTTATTTCTGTGATCAAAGCTGAATTTTCAGCATCATTACTCCAGTCTTCAGTGTCACATGATCCTTCAGAAATCATTCTAATATGATGATTTGTTGCCCAAGAAACATTTGTGATTATTATCAATGTTGAAGAGTTGGGCTTGGTGTGTCCCAGGCTTTATAACAGCAAATCAGCATATTAGAATGATTTCTGAAGGATCACGTGACACTAAAGACTGTGTAATGATGCTAAAAATCTTTTGATAAAATAAATGCAGCCTTGGTGAGCAGAAGAGACTTTTTTCTTTTTTGTTGGATGGTTATGGAGCTGACAGACTGAGTGAACGTGGTTATCCTGTCTGATCATCTCCAGTAGCGGTCTATAACAGTCTATGTGTTAATGTACTAATAATGCTTTTCTCACAGAAATTTCAAGATTTCTTCAACCTAAATGAGTCTGGAGACCCAAATAAAGACACCTGTGGCATTCTGACGGTTGAGGGCCGAACTTTCCCTGTGGATATTTTCTACACTGTCAGGTGCGTGTTTATACCATACGGTCAGTCCTGTGAGGATGAGTCTCTGTGCTTTGAATAATGAAACTGAGGAGAATGATTTTGTATCTAGTCCTGTACCAGACTATGTGAAGGCTACGGTGGAAACCGTGCTGAAGATCCACGAGACAGAGGAGGATGGAGACGTGCTGGCGTTTCTCACAGGACAGGTGTGTGTGCTGGGAGAAAATGTTGACATCTCTGTATTTTTGTTCTGGGATGCAGCATTTATTTTATTCGATTAAAAAGGACTTAACATAAAATGTGATTTTTAAGAACTTTGAAGCTTCCTTGATTTTGACATGACATGCAAAAAGTATTGCTCTCAGCGTTTATGAAAGGGATGGAAAATTCTGTCCTCATTCACTCATCCTCATGTTGTTCCAAACCCACAAGACTTTCATTCATCTTCAAAACACAAATGAAGGTGTTTAATGAAATCGGAGAGATTTCTAACCCTCTGTTGAAAGTCTATTCACCCAAAACTCTAATGCTTCAAAGCGTTCATAAAGAGATCGTAAAAGAAATCCATATTAATGGAGCGGTTTAATCCATGTCTTCTGAAGATACACGTTCTCTTCATGTGCTATCGGAAATTTCCTACTTCCTACTTCTGAAGTCGTGATTACGAGCTCGTCGTATTCAAGTGCTTTGTTTTTGGAAAGAACAGGAATCATGGAGGACTAGGGCTGCCCCCTAATAGTTAACTAAATGTCAGTGTCAGAAGAGGCTTAGTCGACCAAAATTTTATTAGTTGGTTAAAGGGTTAGTTCACCCAAAAATGAAAGTAATGTCATTTATTACTCACCCTCATGCCGTTCCACACCCATAAGACCTTCGTTAATCTTCAGAACACAAATTAAGATATTTTAGTTGAAATCCGATGGCTCCGTGAGGCCTCCATAGCCAGAAATGACATTTCCTCTCTCAGGATCCATTAATGTACTAAAAACATATTTAAATCAGTTCATGTGAGTACAGTGGTTCAATATTAATATTATAAAGCGACAAGAATAGTTTTGGTGCACCAAAAAAACAAAATAATGACTTATTTAGTGGTGGCCGATTTCAAAACACTGCTTCAGGAAGCTTCGGAGCGTTATGAATCCTTTGTGTCGAATCAGAGGTTCGGATCGTGTGTCAAACAGCCAAACTACTGAAATCACATGACTTTGGTGCTCCGAACAGCTGATTCGACACGCTGATTCATAATGCTCCGAAGCTTTGGGTGAACTAACCCTTTAATCAAAGAAAAAAAACAAAACAAAAAAACAACTCATAGCGATATCATGCAGTCCGTGAGGGACAGATCGTTAACCGCGGGTCCTTGTGATAATTACAGTATGTCGGGCAGGAAATCCAAATTCACCATCAACCTCAAATATGGCTTATAATTTGAAACATGTAAGTAACAACTTAAAGTACTAATTTTTGTCATGTCACAATGTCATTTTCGTTCAAACAGATAATAGTAATACATCATTCGGAACTGTAAAATGTCTACTTTTATTTGTGTAAACTCAGAATAACAAGAAAACATTGTGCTGTAAAATAAAGAAAAATGGCAGCTTTTGCGGCAAGCTTTATGTGCGCTTGAGAGCGGAATAGGTAAATTACGCCTATATGTATATTAAAGGCTCATTATGGTTTAGTATTCTGCGCAGTATATATCTAAGTTATTAAATTAATATGAATGTGCAATTAGTCGACTAATGGCTTAAATGAACGTCTAATAATAGAAGTCGAATAGGAGTCAACTCTATGGAGGACACCAGGTTTATTTGTGCCTCTTTATTGGGGAAATCTTATTAAAAGCCAAAATGCATTGAAGATATTTAATGAATATCCAACGGATTTTGAATAAAATTTTGAAGCCGATTCATTGACAACCCTACAAATATTCACCACGCTATCTAGATAGTCAGCTTGCTGTGTATAAAACATATGATACACTTCAAATGATTATTCATATATGTACTGTAAATATGTACTACTTTAATGATAAGATGAAGGCGATGTAGCTGTTGTGAAAAAAATAAAATAATGAGTAGCAGTCACAGCAGCAATCATTCTGCCCTCCGCCATGTTTAAAGTTTATGTCCCGTCCAGCTTAGGAACTTGGGTATTAAAATTATACCCCAGTTTCCCAGTGGTAAAATATGACTGGAGAGCACAATTTTATCCTGGCACAATTTCCAACTAGGATACTCGTATTTACAATAATTCCGATAGCATGTGAAGGCAGCATTAATTTAGGCTTTAATTCACATATAAACTGAATTGATTAGTGAATATACAGGTGCATCTCAATAAATTAGAATTATCATGAAAAAGTTTTTTTTTTTTTTTTCTGTAATTTAATTCAAAAAGTCAAAACTTAAATGTATTCTAGATTTATTAGACATAAAGTAAAATATTTCCAGACTTTTTTGTTTTCATTTTGATGATTACAGCTTGCTGCTCATAAAAAAAATAAATAAAAAAAAATCAGTATCTCATATTATTAGAATATTTAATTTCAAGTTCTATTAAATTACCATTCTCAGGCTATAAATACTGGGTTTAGGTCAGTAATCCCAACAGCAGTCATGGGGAAGTCTGCTGACTTGACAGTTGTCCAGAAGACGATCATCAAGACCCTCTACAATGAGGGTAAGCCACAGAGGGTCATTGCTGAAAGAGCTGGCTGTTCGCAGAGTGCTGTGCCAAAGCGTATTCATGGAAAGTTGACTGGAAGGAAAAGGTGTGGTAGGAAAAGGTGTACAAGTGAAAGGAATGACCACAGGCTTGATGATTGTTAGGCGAAGCCGATTTAAGAACTTAGGAGAGCTTCAAAAGAAGTGGAACTGAAGCTGGAAGTCAGTGCATCAAGAGCCACCACACACAGACATCTTCAGGAAATGGGCTACAACTGTCACATTTCACGTACCAAGCCACTTCTGAACCAAAGACAACGTCAAAGCATCTTACCTGGGCTAAGGAGAAAAATAACTGGACTGTTGCTCTTTTCAGATGAAAGTAAATTTTGAAATTTCATTTGGAAATCAAGGTCCCAGAGCTTGGAGGAAGAGTGGAGAGGCACAGAAACCATGTTGCTTGAAGGTCCAGTGTGAAGTTTCCACAGTCAGTGATGATTTGGGCTGCCATGTCATCTGCTGGTGTTGGTCCACTGTGTTTTCTGAAGTCCACAGTCAACGCCGCCGTATACCAGGAAATTTTAGAGCACTTCATTGCTTCCTTCTGCTGACATGCTTTATGGAGATGCCTGATTTCATTTTCCAGCAGGATTTGGCACCTGTCCACACTGCCAAAGGTACCAAAAGCTGGTTCAATGACCATGGTGTTATTGTGCTTGATTGGCCAGCAAACTCGCCTGACCTGAACCCCATAGAGAATCTATGAGAGGAAGATGAAAGGCACCAGACCCAACAATGCAGATGAGCTGAAGGCCACTATCAAAGCAACCTGGGCATCCATTACACCTGAGCAGTGCCACAGACTGATTGCCTCCATGCCACGCCACATTGATGCAGTAATTCATGCAAAAGGAGGCCCAACCAAGTATTGAGTGCATAAAAAATGAACATACATTTCAGAAACCTGACATTTCTGTTTAAAACATCCTTTTTTTTTATTGATCTCATGAAGTATTCTAATTTGATTGAGATAGTGAATTGGTGGGTTTTTGTTAAATGTGAGCCAAAATCATCACAATTAAAAGAACCAAAGGCTTGAAGTACTTCAGTCTGTGTGCATTGATTTTATTTAATACACAAGTTCCACAATTTGAGTTGAATTACTGAAATAAATGAACTTATCCACGACATTCTAATTTATTGAGATGCACCTGTACATAGAGCATTAAAGCATTAAATGGCAGCTCAACCGTACTTGCTGTGTTCAGTTCAAGATAAACATTGCCATTTGATCATTCAACAGGAGGAGGTGGAGAAGGTGGTGTCTCTGCTCCAGGAACAGGCCCGAACTTTGTCCCGCTACGGGATGAAGAAGCACCTGTGTGTGCTGCCCATGTACGCAGGCCTGCCCTACAGCGAACAGATGAGAGTATTTGAGAGGATGCCCCCTACTGTCAGAAAGGTGCAGCGTGATCACATTATATGGGACAAAAACTATGAATTGGGATTCAAACACAGTTGGAGACATTTAGTGTACTATTTAACTTAGACATATGGAATCGGCACAGATGTAAATATGTGCTAGGTGCTAAATTGGATCTTCTTGAAGATAGTTTGTTCTGTGATGTTTTTTTTCAGGTGGTGGTCGCAACCAATATAGCCGAGACATCCATCACCATCAACGGTGTAGTGTTTGTGATTGATTGTGCATTTGTCAAGCTGAGGGCGTATAATCCACTAACAGCAATAGAGTCACTGATCGTCACGCCCATCTCTAAAGCCTCTGCCTGTCAGAGAGCCGGAAGAGCCGGGCGGAACCGCGCAGGGAAGTGCTTCCGTCTCTACACAGGTACTGTGCTATTATTATATATAATATATTAATAAAACATATAATACAAAGATAATTAAAAATATATAGTAGTTTGACCATGAAAAAAGATCTGCAAAGTTCCAAAGCATGTATGATAGTATATTGTACTGTTCTGTGCATGTGTCTCTGTCAGAGGAGGACTTTGAGAAGTTGCCCGCGTCTACAGTTCCAGAGATGCAGCGCTCTAATCTGGCTCCAGTCATTCTGCAGCTGAAAGCTCTGGGCATCGACAATGTGCTGCGATTCAGCTTCCTTGTCTGTGAGTGCCACCTACTGTTGTATCAAGACATTTATGAGTGGTTGTTCTTCAAGAGTACCTTGTCTCTGATGGCATCAGTGTGTTCGTATCGCAGCCTCCTCCTGCTCAGTCCATGGTTCAAGCCCTGGAGCTGCTCTTCGCTCTTGGAGGTAGAAGAACAAGACTTTATCTTACACTGTCACATGATTTCTGCTTGATTGTCTGTATGTGAACTCATCAGATCTGGTTCTGACAGGTCTGGATCAGTACGGGCGTCTCACTGACCCGATGGGTGTGCGAATGGCCGAGTTCCCGCTCACTCCCATGTTTGCCAAGATGCTGCTGGAATCAGGAAACTTCGGCTGCTCCAAGGAGATAGTCACCATCGCAGCCATGATGCAAATTCAAAACCTTTTCACGGTGCCACACAATCAGAAGAAAGCAGCTGTATGTCTTTTTTTTGCTGTTTATGTTTTACTGTTTTTTTTTTTGTGCTACTGAATAGTTCACCCAAAAATGATCCCATGATTTTCTCACCCTCAAGTCATCCTAGGTATATATATGACTTTCTTCTTTCAGCCGAACACAATGGTTATTTATATTAAATAATATCCTGGCTCTTCCCAGCTTTGTAATGGCATTGAATGGAGCTTTTGAAGCTCCAGAAAGCACATCCATCCATCCGTCCATCATAAAAGTAATCCATACGGCTCCAGTGGGTTAATAAAGCCCTTCTGAAGCGAAGTGATGCGTTTTTCTAAGAAAAATATCCATACTTATAACTTTATAAACTTTCACTGGCTTCCTGTAACGGCCGTATGCAAGTCGAGTTCCAGTGGAAAGAGTGACCTCTGACCCGTCGCATGATGTAGGCTTGGGTAAGCTTAGGTGAGAATAGATGAACAGATTCACAGAGGATAGAGCAAAACAAAATACTGGTCACGAATTAGAAGTTTAAAATGAGACATTTATTTAGATTTTTTTTTTAACCAAACCTCTTTCTCATCATGAATATAGCCATAGAAGCTGGCATGGCGTTAAAAAAAAAAAGAGAAAGAAAGAAAACCAGACATTTTTAAAATGTGGGAGGATTTCGATATAAGAGAAGAGGAGCTACGTCGTACATTGGGGTCAGGTGAGCTCGACCCTCTCGTGAATGCACATATGGCCATAGTCGGAAGTAAAGCTAATAAATATGGATTTGTTTTTACAAAAGCGCATTGCTTCGCTTCAGAAGGCCTTTGGAGTTGTATGGATTACTTTTATGATGAATGTGCTTTTTGGAGCTTCAAAAACTCGGGTGCCATTTACTCCCATTACAAAGCTTGGAAGAGCCAGGATATTTTTTAATATAACTCAGATTGTGTTTCGCTGAAAGAAGAAAATCATATAACCTAGGATGGCTTGAGGGTGAGTAAATTGTGGGATCATTTTCATTTTTGGGTGAACTATCCCTTTAATGTATTTGTGCCAATAAAACATTTTTCTGTGTGTCCATATGATGTCAGGCGCGGGAGCACAGGAAGTTTGCTGTGGCTGAGGGGGATCATCTCACCATGCTGAATGTTTATGAGGCTTTCATAAAGGTAACTGAGCATCCTGTTGGTCAGGCACCGCACTCAAATTCACTTTTACTTTATTAAACCTTGGTTTATTTTAAGGTTGTCCATTATATCAGAAAATTAAATTTGAGTGCTTGATTTTAAAAAATCCTCGATTGCAGTTTTATTGTGTAAAATACTGGAAGTGGAGCATTCCATGTATGAGAATCCATGAACCGCATTATTTGACCATTTTCTAAGGCTGCACGATATATTAAAACTATTTACTATAGCATAGTGCTATTGTGAAATCACAAAGACTGCGATTCAATTAAATACATATATGGGCTGCGGGTTTCAGAGTGAAGCGCTACACTTTAATTATTTACATGCGTGCAGGTTAAGAGTTTCTTCCAGCTTCTCAGAGCAGCTCCGTTTACAGTAAATTCTGCTCCACATGAACTGGGTTTCCAATAACGTGCATTTAGGAACGCTTATAAAATCTGATGCGCTTTGTGTTTCATAGCAAAGTATTGCACTGTTATCATTTACATGTGTGGAGCGCGTCTCAGCAACTTGCCTAAAAACCTCCATATCTGCATATGCTGTGAGTTTGAGTTGCTTGTAACCTTAAACTTTGTTTGACCAGTATCACCAGGCTGTTGGTGCCCTCTGCAGGCGTTTATAATACGTAATGTACATAAGTTGAATTTGATGACATTGTTTTTTTAAGTGTTGTTCATTAAAACCACATGATTACTTGCTTTTGATACTTTATTTGAATAAATTATTATTTTATATATATATATATATATATATATATATATATATATATATATATGAAGAGTTCATTTGCAAAAACCGATAAACGCCATTTTAAAAAAAAATGAACAGTGCTGTGCATTATTCTCCATATATAGCACGTCCTGTACCCTAAATCATTTTGTCAGAAGAGCCGGTTTTGCCCACTTTCAGGCATGCAAGTTCACGTTTTACAGCAGAAGCCGACAAGGCCCTTGTTTTTACAGACAGAAACCAATAGTCCGTTTTACGAATCAGCGCGCAGTATTCAGGTCAGGTGACAAGGCTTCTAGTCACTTCAAAAAACGCGCTAGCTGAGGGAAGTTTTATCAAAGCTCACTAAAAGTGATCGAGGATTTATGATTTCGCTTTAAGTCCTTGTACACCATACACGACTTCATGAAAAATTGGTTGTCCTTTTGCTTGTGTGTGTGTGTGCGCGCGCGCGCACGTGCGTGTGTGGAAGTGCGTGTGTGTGTACTTGTTGCCGATCTGTGTGTGTGTGTGTGTGTGTGTGTGTTTGAGAGAGAGAGAGCGTGCGCGCGCGCGCGTGTGTGTGTATGTGTGTGCCGATCTGTTTGTGTGTGTGTGTGTGTGTGTGTGTGTGTGTGCGCGTGGGTGGGTGGGTGTGTGTGTGCGTTTGTGTGCACACGTGTGTTTGAGAGTGTTTTAAATGCAATTACTTGGGTTTTGTTTAACTATGAAACATGAAATGTGGAGTTATCTGCTTTTGCCAAAAAACGACTGTTGGAGTTATCTGCTTTTGCTAAAAAACAAACTTTTAATATATATATAAAACATACTTTCAATGAATTTTAATTTTTAATTTACCTATATTTTTTAGATATATTATATCAAAACAGCCCAATGCAGTTTATTGTTATATGGAATGCACAATAAAAAAAACATGATTTGTGAGAATTCATAAAAATGGAGTTATCTGTTTTTGCAAATAAACTCTTCATATATATATGTGTGTGTGTATGTATGTATTTTAAGTCATTTTTTCATTTTTAGGCAATTGTCCACTTAATTGTCAAAATAATCGACCGATTACTAAAATAATAATTAGTGACAGCCCTAGTTTATTTTGCATTTAGATCGATTCTCAAGCTTTTTGACTCCAATGCCAACCCCGTAGCACTTTGCTGAGGCCTCCTGGTTGATAACCACAGATTTGTGATGTTTGGATAAAGATATATGATAATTTGGTATTTTGATATTGAATCCAGCCTATAAAATGCCACATTTGTTCCCACAGCATCAGAAGAGTTCTCAGTGGTGTCAGGATCATTTCCTCAACTATAAAGGTCTCCTCCGCGCTGTGGCCGTACGGGAACAGCTGCGGCACCTCCTCAACAAGTTTAAGGTGCCTCGGACGTCCAGTGAAGGTGAGCTGTCATTTCTGTGACCAACATGAATCTAATGCTTTCATGCTATCGGTTGCCATATTGGTTTGTTAAAACTGCTTATTTTATCCTCAGACATTGTCATTGGTTTGTCATATTGTCTGGCCGTATTTTTATACAGAGTTTAGAGATGTCTCACTCTTCTGTCTGCTCTCAAGGTGATCCGGATGTGATTCTCAGATGTATTGTGTCGGGTTTTTTTGCGAATGCCGCCCGTATGCATCACTCCGGCTCCTACAGGTCGGTTCGTTCATCCTTACTTGTGTGTCCTCAATAGTTCCTCTTCATCAGTGGTAGTCTGCTGACTTTTCCAGCCATATTTGCATGTCACTGTTCTTCTTTTAATGCTGTACATCGTCCAGGACTCTACGTGACGACAGAGAGCTGTACATCCACCCTGACTCGGTGCTGTATGGAGAAAAGCCCCCAAAATGGTACTCGTATGAATCTACTGGGATAAATTGTACTTCTACTCCTGTTTTTCTTTTTCACCAGATATTAACCGAACTGTTTGTTTTGGGATGTGTCTCAGGGTCGTCTTCAACGAGGTGGTTCAGACCAGCAAGTACTACATGCGGGACGTGACCGCAGTCGAGTCGTCCTGGCTGGTGGAGTTGGCTCCTCACTTTTACAAACAGGCCAAGGTGAGACACAAAGGATTTGTGGGTCGATGTGTTAATCTAGAGTCAGGTTTAGCAGAGAACGGACTATCTGAACTGAAAACTTTTTTGACCACTTTAATATGTACACTACTGTTCAAAAGTTTTGGGGTCAATAAGATTTTGAATGTTTTTGAATGTTCTCTTCTGCTCACCAAGGCTGCATTTAATTTTTAGTTAAAAACAGTAATACTGAGAAATATTATTATAATTTTAAATAACTGTATTCTATGTGAATGTTGTAAATAGTAATTTATTCCTGTGATCAAAGCTGAATTTTCAGCATCACTAGTCCAGTCTTCAGTGTTCTTCAGAAATCATTCTAATATGCTGATTTGCTGCTCAAGAAACATTTCTGATTATTATCAATGTGCTGATTCATTTTTTTGTGGAAAAATTGATACATTTTGTTTTCTAGGATTCTTTAAAGAATAGAAAGCTCAAAACAACAACAGCATATATTTGAAACTGAAATATTTCTTTTAAACTTTCTTTACTGTCACTTCAATTTAATGCTTCATTTATTTTCTGCATAACCAGAATTTCATTTGCCTTGAAGAAAATGTCCATCTTTAAAGCTCAATTATAAACAGGGTTTTACCAAATAAAAATACAAAGCCAATTCCTTTAATAGTGGGAGCATGAATTTTACTAGAAATACTTGTTCTTTGCTGCAGTTAAACACTTTTCACATGCCTTGCAATGTTTTTCATGTCCTGATGAAAGTTACTTTTAAAAGCAATGCATCACTTTGCGGCCTTTGCAATCCGGAGGCCTGTTTAAAATTAAAATACAAAGCCAACCCCCCCTTGTTAAACATATTACATGTAGTTACTGTAGTAATAACTATAAATGATGCATAATTACACGTGACTAACCTTAAACTAAAGCCCTAATTCTAATATTAACCCTATAGTAAGTACATGCACTTAATTGTTATTACTCAGTACTTAAAAAGCATATTCTGTTGAATTGTAATTTTTATGATGCTGCTAGAAAATGAAAGTTTTATTCAGAAACATGCTTGCATGGAATATTTCAAAATGTATCACCCGAATGTATTTTAGATTTACAAACCAACAAACACAGTAACACAGACACCTTAAAATAGTGTACCCAAACATTGTATGCAATGTGACTGCAATTATTTTCTCTGTCATATTTTTACAATGTTATCTCATATTTCGCTCTTAGAATGCATTTATAAATAGACTATTATCTCTTTAATCAGAACTATTCATTCAAGCATTCAATCTTCACCCCTCAGCTAAAATGAAATGATACTAAAACCGCCAGTAGGTGGCGACAAATCATTGTCTCAATGAGAAATGCCTTGTCCAAATACCCACACTTGCGGTCTTGCCCACTTGAGAGCTCATGTACGCGACAGGAAGTAAGTGCGCAAGACTGTCCAATGTCTTAAAAATGCTCAAGTGCAGTGCCCTTAATGCACACTAAACCCACACTGCTTCTGAGCGGTATTCAAGGCTAAGCGTATCCCATCATGCATTATGTTCAGGAACTCACATGCCCCGAAATCGTGAGATGTCAAGGAAAACATATGACTGTAAGTTAAATTAATTATATAATACATATAATTTGGTATTAAAATATAAAGTGTTATGCATTTTATTGATGCAAAGATGAGTAGGCTATGTGTATTTTGTACATCATTTGCAACTGCTTTTTATCACTCAAAGAAGCACCGCAATTTTAAAATAGTGTTTTCTGTTAGTTGCATAGCGACCACTGAACAGACATTTAGAAGTGTATTTTAAAATGCAGAGTACTGAAAATAATAATTTAAACAAAAGCTGTAAACGCTTGCATTTTTTGCAACACTATAAGTGTGTCCCATCGGGCAATCAAAAGTTCTACACACACTTGTGGTCTTCACACCCACTTGGGCCAAATACAGGAAATGCATCATGTAAGTAGACAAGTGGTCAAGTGCAAAGACTGCAAGTGTGGGTATTTGGACAAGGCTATGGTCATTGAATCATTCAGTCAAACGATTCGTTCAAAATGGCTGATTCATTCAGGAATAAAGCAGAAGTGAGTGAGTCGTCAAATCATTCATTAGAACGATTCGTTCAAAAATGCGGATTCATTCAGTAACAAAATTGAAACTGTGTTGCTCGGAGATGCGCAATGGCTTTACTGTTTGGAACTATTTTCATTGGCAAAATATAGAAAAAACAGACAATACTGACAGACAATATTGTGTCTAAAATTTAAGTCGCCTATTAACTTGTTTATTGAATTGTTGTATAATATCAATATTACATTTGCAAACATGCTGATATTCAGGAAAACAGAACCTTTGCTCATGTAATACTGCTTATAAATATTAAAAACAAGAACTTATACAGAACTTTTTTTGCACCATATCTTGGTTTTTGGAAGCATTTTTATTAATTTTGGTGGCATTTTTGCCCTAAGATCTCATTAATTTTCGACCCCGGTGTGTGTGCTCTGTGTGATGGCGAGGGGCGGGGCTCTTTGTCGAGTACAAGCGGAGGCCCCTTCTGTTGTATTTTTCTGTATTTTTTATATATATAAAAAAGTTCTATTTTCGGCAAATGTAAAGGCCTTTTCACTCCAAAAGTGAAACGATCCTTTAGATGATCCAGCGCACACAACGCCTCTGCATTTACTCCCAACATGTGAGCTGTCAGTCAATAAATTGGAAAACAGAGTAACATACATTACTTATTTGAAAAAGCAACTCAGATATTTTGTTGTAATTTTAAAAGTAATGCGTTACTAGTTAGTCGAAAAAAGTAATCTGATTACATAACTGTAACCCGTGTTACTTGTAATGCATTACCCCCAACACTGGTCACACAACACTACAAAAACAGATGACCTGAAATATTGCTTTTCACATATCTGTCGCTCTAATTTGTCTTGCAGCACGGGTCTCTGAACAGCAAACGGACCAAAGTCTTCTGATTCACATCTTTAGGAGCCGATGGACTCGGTTTTCCTGAACAACAGGCCATAATTAAAGGAAGTTCTTAGTTCAAGGAACTACACATGCAGACTTTGGGTGTTTATTGCAGCTGTAAGGCGAAAGAAACACTGTGTTATTTTGTATATACAAATGTATATGACATATTTATGCTGTCATGGTCATCTTTGTATTATTTAATAGCTTTTTAGTGAAGGTGGAGAGCCATTGGAATGACGTGACTGTGATTGTATTATTGATTACTGTTTGAGAGTGAGAGAATGACTGGATGGATGGATGGATGGATGGATGGATACAGATGTACAGCTTTACAACATTCGCACGAACACCTACCCTCAATAATAACCAGAATATTATTATAAGCTATTTTTTCCCAGTTTTTTTCACACCCTCATCGGAGAAATACTGTGTAGCTCAAACGTAGTGGCCTTTTAACCATTATGTGCCAAATATTATAAAACCATAGAACATTTCCTGATGTATATGGAATGTGCAAATAATTGTAGTTACACTGTAAGCATGTGACAAAAAAAGTGCCATTTTTTTATATTATATATGTATATACAGGTTCCTAAAAAGTAGCCTTGTGCGCCTCTGGCCTAAAAAAAACTGTGTTAATAGATGTAATTATTCATTTAATCATATAATGTAAGGTCTCATTTAGGAAAGATCAGCCATGACTAGTTGTTTAAGCGTGGTGAGTTAATAGCACAGTGAAAGAGATGCCTCAGGGAGGAAGTTATTTCCTACTAAAGTAAAAATACTGAAAATGGATGCTAACAAAATAGGATATACGGCCACATTTCTGGGCGTGGCATTTAATAGGAAGGCTGAGGTGCCAATCATGTGAATGGAGGCGGAGCCTTTGTACAGTGTAATGTTTTGGCTTGTGGCAAATGGGCATTTTTCCCAATTTGATTTTACTGTGACTTGTTTATTATTAACTACTTTATTATGTCCGAAAAAACTTTGAAAGCAATGTAGTTAAAATCTACCATCTAAAAACTACTTTCAAGGTAACTTGCCAAATGTCTTCAAGACAATATACGTGGTTATATATGTAGTCAGTTCAGTACACTTGAGTAGTGTAGATTTAGCTGTCGGTTTGACTGAGACAAAGTCAGATACAGTCAGATTAGCTGATAGCAGTTTAAACGTTCTTGCATGTCTTTAAACAATACAAATCTCAAGTAGTTTCACAGCAATGCAGTAATTTGCTGAGGAAATACATAAATAATCTGACGTAAATGTGCAACATGTAGTGACTTTGTAGTGACTGACTTTGTTAAAATGTTGTTCCACACTGTGCAGCATAAAGTCAATAAAGTCTTATGTTCGTAGTAAATAAATGTGCAGAGTCTGTACTGGTGTATGTTTTTAAATAGAATAAAGAAGGAATCTGTGGAAAACGTATGTGGTTTTGATTTGTACAATGTAATTTTGTAAAACCTCATGAATATATCTACAGAACACTGATATAGATCAGATCTCAATGGGGAAGAATATCATGCTGGATATCTATACTAATATGGACTGGGTAATGTGTTAGGAACGCAAGGATGCCACATCGTTTGATGGAGATGAAAATGATCAACCTACAGAGAGGACTGAATTCAAAGACACCCTATAAATCAAAGTGAAAAAATGATGCAGCAGGCTAATCCATTTTGCTGAAATTTCATAGCAGCAACTCGGTAGTTTGATTGGCACCACGTGTTTGTATGCATGCCCGACAACATTGGGGCATGCTCCTAATGAGACGACGGATGGTGTCCTGGGGTATTTCCTCCCAGATCTGGACCATGCTGAATGGTGTTACAGGCAGCATAACGTTCTCCACAGCTTCTCTAGACCCTTTCACGTCTGTCACGTGCTCAGGGGTGAACCTGCTCTCATCTGTGAAAAGCACAGTGCGCCAGTGGCGGACCTGCCAATTCTGGTGTTCAATGAAAAATGCCAATCGACCTCCACAGTGCCGGGCAGTGAGCACAGGGACCACTAGAGGACGTCAAGCCCTCAGGCCACCCCCATGAAATCTGATTCAGAGATATTCACACCAGTGGCCTGCTGGAGGTCATTTTGTGTTCCTCCTTGCACAAAGGAGCAGATACCGGTCCTGCTGATGGGTTAAGAACCTTCTACGGCCCTGTCCAGCTCTCCTAGAGTAACTGCCTGTCTCCTGGAATCTCCTCCATGCTCTTGAGACTGTACTGGGAGACACAGAAAACCTTCTGGCAATGGTATGTATTGATGTGCCATCCTGGAGGAGTTGGATTGCCTGTGCAACCTCTGTAGGGCCCCAGGTATCGCCTCATGCTACCAGTAGTGACATTGACCCTAGCCAAATGCAAAACTTGTGAAAAACAGTAGAAAAGATGAGTAGGGGAAAAAAATGTCAGTGACCTCCACCTGTAAAACCATTCCTGTTTTGGGGGTCATCTCATTGTTGCCCGTCTAGTGCACCTGTTGTTAATTTCATTAAAACCAAAGCAGCTGAAACTGATTAACAACCCCCTCTGCTACTGAACTGACCAGATCAATATCCCAGGAGTTTAACTGACTTGATGCTATTTTCTTTAATTCCTCAAAATTCTATAAACAATACCCCATAATGACAACGTGAAAAAAGTTTTTGAAATCTTTGCAAATTTGCAAAAAAAACAAAAAAAAAACACCACACATGTAGATAAGTATTCACAGACTTTGCTCAATACTTTGTTGAAGCAACTTTGGCACCAATTACAGCCTCAAGTCTGAGTATGATGCTACAAGCTTGGCATGCCTATTTTTGGGCAGTTTCTCCCATTATTCTTTGCATGACCTCTCAAGCTCCATCAGGTTGTATGGGGAGCATCGGCACACAGCCATTTTCAGATCTCTCCATAGATGTTCAATTGGGTTCAAGCCTGGGCTCTGGCTGGGCCACTCAAGGACATTCACAGAGTTGTCCCGTAGCCACTCATTTGTTATCTTGGCTGTGTGCTTAGGGTCGTTGTCCTGTTGGAAGATGAACCTTCGCCCCAGTCTGAGGTCCAGAGCACTCTGGAGCAGGTTATCAAGGATGTCTCTGTACATTGCTGCATTCATCTTTCCCTCGATCCTAACTAGTCTCCCAATTCCTACCGCTGAAAAACATCCCCACAGCATGATGCTGCCACCACCATGCTTCACTGTAGGGATGGTATTGGCCAGGTCATGCGCGGTGATGGTTTCATCCAGGCATGATGCTTGCTATTCAGGCCAAAGAATTCAATCTTTGTTTCATCAGACCAGAGAATTTTGTTCTGAGAGTCCTTCAGGTGCCTTTTGGCAAACTCTAGGCGGGCTGTCATGTGCCTTTTACAGAGGAGTGGCTTCCTGTCTGGACCACTCTACCATACAGGCCTGATTGGTGGAGTGCTGCAGAGATGGTTGTTCTTCTAGAAGTTTCTTTTCTCTCCACAGAGAAACGCTGGAGCTCTGTCAGAGTGACCATCGGGTTCTTGGTCACCTCCCTGACTAAGGCCCTTCTCCCCCAATCACTCAGTTTGGCCAGGTGGCCCGCTCTAGGCTTTTCTGTACCCTTCCCCAGATCTGTGCCTCGTTACAAGCTGTCTCGGAGGTCTACAGATAATTCCTTGGACTTCATGGCTTGGTTTGTGCTCTGACATGCACTGTTAACTGTGGGACCTTATATAGATAGGTGTGTGCCTTTCCAAATCATGTCCAATCAACTGAATTTACCACAGGTGGACTCCAATCAAGTTGTAGAAACATTTCAATGATGATCAGTGGAAACAGGATGCACCTGAGCCCAATTTTGAGTGTCATGGCAAAGGCTGTCAATACTTATATGTGATTTTTTCGTTTTTTATTTTTAATAAATTTGCAAAGAATTCAAACAAACTTCTTTCATGTTGTTATCATGGGGTATTGTTTGTAGAATTTTGAGGAAAATAATGAATTTAATCAATTTTGGAATAAGGCTGTAACATAAAATGTGGAAAAAGTGACACACACACACACACACACATTTGTTTTTGTGAATTGTGAGGACATTCCATAGGCGTAATGGTTTTTATATTGTACAAACCATATTTTCTTTCGCCCTACACCAACTCAAAAAACTCATTCTGTATGATTTATAAGCCTTTTGAAAAATGGGGACATGGAGTAATGTCCTCATAAGTCACCTCTTCTTGTAATACCTATGTCATACCCATGTCATTATACACATTTAATTTGTGTCCTGATATGTCACTCACACACACACACACACACACACACACACACAATTTCTCAAATAAGCGTATAATAGCCTACTACCATCAAAGATGTAGAACTACATGCCGTTGCGTTTCTTGTTCATGATTAAAACAAGTGTGTGATTCACCACAAGGTGTCAGTGTTGGTCAGGAGAACACACGAGTCAGATTGAGACAAACTCAGAGGACAATTTCATCTGATTAACAACCTTTCTGTTTTCTAGCATGTTATAATATGTGTACGTCTGAAATAACCACTTTCTTTTATGCTTATCAAGACTGCATTTATTTATTTATACGCCAGTCTTCAGTGTCACATGATCCTTCAGAAATCATAATATGCTGATTTGCTGCTCAAGAAACATTTCTGATTTTATGAATGTTTGTCATATTTGTAGGCTATGGAAACTCTATTACATTGTTTCAGAATTCTTTAAAAAATTTAATTGAAGTTTAAAAGAACAGCATTTATTTAAAATAGATATCTTTGTTACATTGTAAATGTCTTTACTGTCACTTTTGATCACTCTAATGCATCCTTGCTGAATAATAATTTCTATTAAAAAACTTCTTATTGCCCCAAACGTTTCAGAAGTAGTGCATAATATAGAAGTAGAGCAAAATATGATATAATTTTAGTTTAGAGGACAACAAAACCATGTGAAGTCTTTAATTGTGGTTCTTTATTTGAATGTTTGAAGTCATAAATATTAATGGCTTAATGAACTATATAAATGATGTATTTCCATGTTGTACAGTTATAAACATGTTGTTGTAAAATATCTACATATAAAACATTAATAAAAAGTAATAATTCTCAATATAGTGATAAAAGAAGTGAATGCATTTTGATGTAAATTGTATGTAAATTTATGCAAAGTGTTTTTATTTCACAATTTCCTTGTATCAAGATCATACTGTAATAATGATAACATTATTTTAATAGACATGTAACGATAACCCAAAGTTGATCATCTGAATTTGAATGAAATTAAACACTTAAAAATAAAAGGGTTTCGTAGCAATGCAATAGAACTATTTATTTTTTATTTTTTTTGGTTGCACAACAACCTTTCAGCGAACAGTTCTTAAAAGAACCATTTATTTCTTAGTGTGGAGAACATTTTAATAGTCTAGCCTAAAGAACCTTTTGTGGAATGGGATGTTAAAGGTTCTTCACAGAACCTTCGATGTCAATAAAGAACCTCATTATAAGAATGCACAATGCTCCATTATGTTACAACACTTTTATATTCCAGTGATACTTCAAGAGCTTCTACAAACAGACAAGTAGATGCAACAATCAATTATTCTAGCAATTGCTCTGAAGAGTGAGGGGGTTCATACTGGTAGCATGAAAAAGTGTCTCTGACACTCAGACAGTCCTTAGTCTTCAAAGCGGTCTGCAAAGAAAAGAAGAAAAGAAACGGACTCACGCGAGGAGACACCACTGCACAAGAGTCACGCGGTCACGGCTGTCGTCAGCGACAGTTTTTTTCGGTTTGATAAAATTGTTTAATTTAGTTTAAACTAATTCATTAATTCGTCTAAATGTGATACCAGCTTGGAGAATCCACAACAACAACAAAAGCTGCAAACGCACATCTCAGTCGTGTGTCTGTTAGAACTTTACGGTCATTTTAACAGTCAGACAAAGGTTGAACGACGTCAGAACTTAACATAGATGTGTCTGCTTTATTAAATCAACTTAATGTCCTCTAATGTCCTTATCTAGATAAAATGTAATGCCCTACCTCCGAGCGAGAGAAAGTCTTGCATAAATATACCCTTAATCACCTATTATGAAACCTCTCATAAGCATTTTCAGTTGTGAAGCTATTTTTGTTTTCACACAGAGCACAGAAAATAGTTTGAAAGGGAAATTTGTATTATAAATGATTTTACCTCAACGAGAGGTTTAATTTTTCAAGCTAATGTCTGCATATGCCAGCACATCATTTCCATATGCAAGATAATAAACATTTAAATGTGATTAATGCCAATGCTATTTACATTAATGGATACACACTGTATAAACGTGATTGATAATATTAGTAGTTTGTAATGCAAGAGAAAACGTCTAATAATGACAACTAAATAGATAAAAGGTAAGCTATATAAACTGATCCATGTAGGAAATTGTGGTAAATCAGTGTCAAATAGCCTCTATTATGAAGTATTATGTTAAGTGTAAATCATAAGCTGGAAGTGTGTGGATGGGAGGAGTTGGAGTTGAATGAATTCGCGCGCTCGCGCGCGTGTGTGTGTGTGCGCACGTGGAGAGAGGGATGTAATCAGTCGTTCAGCCACCCCGGCTCTCGGGCCGGTGACAAATCGAAAGTGTCTCGCTCTAGTTTATTGCCCTGATCAGGTCAAACGAAAAATATTGGAGGTCTGGGCGAAGAGACAGTTCCGTCTGCCGCAGATAAATGGACTGATCATTTCTTATTGAGAAACAATTCCTAAAAGGTAGTTTACAGCATGACTGAGGGAAGCAGGCGGCGCGCAGTTTCACTCCGGCGCGATGCTCCTACCCTGACCCTTCCCTCCGCCGCTGGAATTAAATGGATAGAGAGAGGGCGAGTTTCTGATGGCACAACTCCACCGCAGAGACACTCCATTTATTATGAAGTAGGGGCTTCTGATGAAGTGTAGGCAGAGGGTTCTTCTTCTTTATTTATTTATTTTCTCTCTCTCTCTCTTTCTCTCTCAGGTGAAGTACAAGGCTGGCCTTCAGGCTTCTACACTCCAAATGGATAGAGGGAGGCAATTGAATTTTACACTCCTCTGGTTATGATTAATGCCTGTCTGTGGATGGGTGTGGAGGCGTGGAGCCGCCACAAGGTGGAGCTGGTAATCTACAAGCGTCTGTAGTGAACAGTAGCGAAGTTGCTGCTTCCCAATTCGCATATTGTGCAATAAAGCCATGTTCACACTGTCAGTCCAAATCTGATTTTTCTGCATATCCGATTGGAATCAGATTATATTTAGCAAGTGAGAACGTCAAAAAATCACACGAAATACGATTATTTCAAAACCGTTTCAAGCTACTTTCATTGGTGAATATGTGGTTTGAAATCCTCACATTTCTGTAAATTCATTTCAGTCAGTCTGTGTTCAGTTTCAAGTCGCTCTCTTACGCCACATAAAACAAAAACATGTCAGACATTGTAGGAAACACACAACCAATTCAGATATTCTAGAAATGAAAAACAAATCGGATTTAAAGAGTTGCAATACACAGTCAATCATTTAGATCAGATTCCAATCGGATACACAAATAATTGGATTTAAGCTGAAAGTGTGAACGTAGCCTAGCATGCACTTCACCGATGATGGGGAAGTATATACTTTTGAGTACGCAATAAGACGGTATGTCAGTATTTGTAAAATCTTGACCATGTTGATGTTAGCATCTAGCTAAATTAATTACCCTAAAATTCACTGAATAACTTTTAGTTTTGTACATTTCAAAACTGCTGTTCCACATTTTCATCTGAACAAGTCAAGAGAACACAAACAACTCAAGAGGTTTCCTCGTCAGGTAAATTACATATGCTTCATGGCCGAAAGTAGGTATGTTTACACTCCAACACCATTACAGTGGTTGTTGAGCATTTACAATACAAAACCATTGGCATTAATTGCTAGCTAACATCTTCTGCTGTTGTGGATCAGTGGATGCATGGAAAATTTACTGTTCTGATTAATTGACCCTTTGCTGGGAGTTTGATTGACAGGCGATCTAACCAATCATAACGCCGAATACGCCATTTTGTCTGACAAAGCAGTCAGGAGTTGGAAGATTAATTAGGAGATTTAATGAGTTTATCTCGACTTCTTTCTCGAAATTTAACGAGTTTTTTCTCGTAATTTAACAAGTTTATTCTTGTAATTTAATGACTTTATTCTCAACATTTTATCTCAACTTTTTTCTCGAAATTTAACACGTTTTTTTCTCGTAATTTAATGACTTTATTCTCAACATTTTATCTCGACTTTTTTCTCGAAATTTAACAACTTTAATCTCGAGATGGTTTTATTTTTTTATTATTGCTTGGCCCTAATCCTCTTCCGTACAAATGATACTGTATTGATAAAAAAAAATGAAATTGTTTGTAAGGTTTTATGCATATGGTGGTGTGTTCTTTATGAAAATTACATCCTTTTTCTAAAAAAACCCAAGAAATATCGCAATATATCACAATATATCGTATCGTAACTCCTGTATCGTGATACGTATCGTATCGCCAGATTCTTGGCAATACACAGCCCTAGACAGCATCACGCAGTTGCTGCAGATTTGTCGGCTGCACATCCATGATGATAATCTCCCGTTCCCCCACATCCCAAAGCTGCTGAGATCTGGTGAATGTGGAGGTCATTTGAGTTTAGTGAACTCGTTGACATGTTCAAGAAACAAGTTTGAGATGATTTGAGACATGGAGCGTTATCCTGCTGGAAGTAGCCATCAGAAGATGATACACTGTGTGTCATAAAGGGATGGACATTGTCAGCAACAATACTCAGGTAGACTGCAGTGTTTAAACGATGCTCAGATGGTACTAAGAGGACCAAAGTGTGCCAAGAATATATCATCCATACCATTATGTGAGTCATGTGAATTGTAGCCTCAGTTTGCTGTTCTCAGCTGACAGGAGTGGCACCGGTGTGTCTTCTGCTGCTGTAGCTCATCTGCTTCAAGGTAGGACATGTTATGTGTTCAGAGATGCTCTTCTGCAGACCTCGGTTGTAACGAGTGCTTATTTGAGTTACTATTGCCTTTCTATCAGCTGAACCAGTCTGGTCATTCTCCTCTGACCTCTTGCATCAACAAGGCATTTTCACCCACAGAACTGGATATTTCCTCTTTTTTGGACCATTCTCTGTAGTCCCTAGAGATGGTTGTGCTTGAAAATCCCAGCAGATCAGCAGTTTTTGAAATACTCCGACCAGCCCATCAGGTGCAAACAACCATGCCACTTTCAAAATCACTTAAATTACCTTTCTTCCCCATTCTGATGCTCAGTTTGAACGTCAGCAGATCATCTTGACCATGTCTACATGCCTAAATACACTGAGTTGCTGCCATGTGATTAGCTGAGTAGATATTTGCATTAACGAGCAGTTAAAAAGATGTTTCTAATAAAGTGGCTAGTGGATGCAGGCTGCATTCGAAAACTTAGGCAGCTGACTTGTTGCCTCGCTACCCTATCAGGCAATGTCTTTGCAGGCAGCAATTGCGCGCAAAGACATCTCATGAAATGATTTCGGACAGACTTCTAAAGGCCTTTGCACACTGAAGGCCTTTGCACACTGAGTCCGAAATTCGCATGCAAAATTTTCGCATGTTAAAAAATAAATTCGACCTCACGTTATGTTAATCACGTTTGCACACGGTCCCTGTACGACCAGAGCAGGAGCTTGGTTCGCATTGCCAGCAGAAAGTCAGACCTGTTCCCGGTGCGTGTTGGACTCCGGCAGGGCTGCCCTTTGTCACCGGTCCTGTTTATTATCTTTATGGACAGAATTTCTAGGCACAGACAGGGGCCAGAGGGAGTCCGGTTTGGGGACCATAGGATTTCGTCACTGCTTTTTGCAGATGATGTTGTCCTGTTGGCTCCATCAAACCAGGACCTTCAGCGCGCACTGGGACGGGTGAAGTGGCTGGGATGAGAATCAGCACCTCCAAGTCCGAGGCCATGGTTCTCAGCCGGAAAAGGGGGGCTTGCCCCCTTCAGGTTGGTGGAGTAGTCCTGCCTCAAGTGGAGGAGTTTAAGTATCTTGGGGTCTTGTTCACGAGTGAGGGAAGGACAGAGCGGGAGATTGACAGGCGGATCGGTGCAGCTTCTGCAGTAATGCGGTCGATGTACCGGTCCGTCGTGGTGAAGAAGGAGCTGAGCCGTGAGGCGAAGCTCTCGATTTACCGGTCAATCTACGTTCCAACTCTCACCTATGGTCATGAGCTTTGGGCTTTCATGACCGAAATGAGCTTTCATGACCGAAAGAATGAGATCCTGGATACAGGCGGTCGAAATGATCTTCCTCCGTAGGGTGGCTGGGCGCTCCTTTAGAGATAGGGTGAGGAGCTCGGTCACTCGGGAGGAGCTCAGAGTTGAGCCGCTGCTCCTCCACATCGAGAGGAGCCAGCTGAGGTGGCTCGGGCATCTGTTCCGGATGCCTCCTGGATGCCTCCCTGGGGAGGTGTTCTGGGCATGTCCCACCGGGAGGAGGTCCTTTTTGTATTGTTTTGCAAATTTTTTCGCAACGGATTCATTAATACGCATCGGACTCAGTGTGCAAGGTCTCTGTGCGTGACAAATTTTTAGGATCACAAATATGAAAAAACGCATACGAAAATTTGCGACGAAAATGTAGGCCTTAAGACAGCAAAATAGCATGAGTTAAGGCCTTTGCACACTGAGTCCGAAATTTCCGCATGCGTTTTTTCGCATTCGTAATCCTAAAAATTTGTCACGCACAGAGACCTTGCACACTGAGTCCAATGCGTATTAATGAATCCGTTGTGAAAAAAAAATCACAAAACAATACAAAATTAAGTCTTCAAGCAGTAAGCATGATTTAGGTGTCCTCTCTGTTCTTAAAAAGAGAAAAAGAAAGAGGAAATATTGGGTCCATCCAATCCCGAGATTGCATAGAGAGAAAGGAGATCCACCTCATTAAGCTGCGTGATTATCCCGAACGTTTCAAAGTTTACTTCAGGATGTCAGTGGCTCAGTTTGATGCTTTGCTACTGGCACAATCGGACTTTATATTCTGATCTTTGTATTCCGCACTTTGTTTGTCATACAGTGCTGCTGTTTTGTGCTGTAGACGAAGTGGATTTTTGCGTTCGCGTACAGTGGCTCTGAATTGTCAAAATGTCTCTCAAAATGTGTGCCACGGATGCGAAAAACGCAGAAAATCGAACCTGATCCGAATATTTTTATGACGGACGAAAGTTTTGGAGGCAGTTTGTAAATGTGATTGACATAACATGAGGTCGAATTTATTTTTTAACGTGCGACAGTTTTGCATGCGAATTTCAAACTCAGTGTGCAAAGGCCTTTAAGGTGATATGTAAGTGAATATTTAATTACTACAATATTCATTTCTTGCTAGAAGTGACAAAACAATGGTCAAAAATGTACACTTACACACAAACTGACCACCAACCGCAACTTTCAGATGCCATCTTTATTTTTTAGCTCAACTGTCACAGAATGAAAGCACAGAATTGTGGGATATCAAAGGCAGCATGTGTCCTTCAAAAATCGATCAGATGAAGGCATCTCAGGAGACAGGAAGTAAAGCTAAGTTTAGATTCGGACGTGCATTGATGCCTTCCTACCTTGGAATGCATCCTCAGAAGGCAGCATTTTTGGATGCAGCCGTATTTTCGTTACTTCAATTAAGAAATATGCACTAGGAAAAAATCTGTATGTTTACAGACTTTTCCTTTAAAGTCATCACGAAATCAAAATGGACAATTTTATACAATTAAAAATTCATGTGTCCTCGTAATCTTTAATCAAAATAACTTCCCCTGCGTCTTGCGGCGACATCTCTTCTTTTCTCTGATGACGTGTTTACTGGCGTGAGGGTGGGGTAACCTGCCACTCACATGATATATATCACGATAGGGAAGAAAAGACTATTTCAACTTCTGTGTCATGCAAAATTAAGCCTAAAACACAATACAATACAATGCAATACAATGAGTAATTAAAACACTTGTGAAAAATTAAAGCAGAAAATTCCTTCATAATAACAGTACATTGGACCATATTTTTACAGACTTTTTTAGAGAGTGTAAAAAATGTAAACTTGTTTTATTTCAGCTAGTTGTCAAGACAACATTTCTTATTATAATTTAATTTAACTTGATGTGCTAAAATAACTAAAACCAATATAAAATGTGTAACAACTATATAGACATATTTTTAAACCTCAGAAACTAACACAAATATCAGACACTCAAATACTAAATACTAAAACTAAAAAATTAAAATGAAAAATATAAAATGGAAAATATAAAAATGAATTCAAAATAATAATAAAAACTATAATAGTATCTCAATGATACTAAAATAACACTGCACTGTTATATTAAATGAAGTAAACACAATTCATTTTGTGATTCCATTTCATATTATGATAGGCTAACTATTGTTTTTACTAACATATAGTTCTTATGCTCTTTAGTAAAAACAATAGTTAGCCTATCATAATTGTGTTTTTAGCATTTTAATTTAGAGTTAAAGGTAGATTATTTTTGTATACATATATATATATATATATATATATATATATATATTAATTGGAAGTTTGCTGAGGCCTAGTGGACCCCTGGTTAAGAAACACTAATCTATAATGTCACTGAATGGTGAAAGATAGTGACATTATATAAAATTACAGTAATAGCCAAACTCTGCTGGTTAGCTGGTTTTCTGGTTTTAGCCTGGTCAATCTGGTCTGGTTTGCTGGTTTTGCAGGGATATTGCTGCAATAATTAGCTTTAAAATAAACTCCATTTTGTTCTGCAGTCAGTTTTAATAGAAAATCCGCCCCACCAGCAGTGTGTTATTGCCCTGTGCTCCACATGTAACCTGGTGAGTGGGCAGTAAATGTCACTTTATCACTTAACCCATTATATAAGGGTTGAAAGGTCTAATAAAACCCACGCAAGCTGGTGTTATTGGACTACATAATCTGTGTTTATGGTTCTGGTGCAGGTATTCAGAGATCACTTGTAAAGGAGAAGGTATGAAATTCTTCTCACGATGAACATTAATGGAGGTTTATTCATTTGGCAAATGCATTTTGTAAAAATTAGTAAATGGATCTGGTTACATTTTGTTCCGTTCACAAAATGTCAAGATTGATCTGTGGCACTTTGACTCAGGGAATGTATGACATGCATCAAGTGTGATTAGATCTGTTTATGTGCAGTTTCACCCAGAATGCCTCAGCAATATGTAAAGAACTTTATGGAGGTTCTTTGGTAATGAAAGGATCAATATGTATTACTGTGCTCAAGACAGGAGACAGGGGCTGCTTTAATTTAGCATTAATAATGCAGGAACAGATCAAGTTGAATGTGTGTGAGAGTGTGTATCCATTGTGATTTGAGCTATGAAATATCCATGAAGACAGTGTATTACACAGTTTCATACAAAGTCATTTTTAATTAAAATGAATGTTTCTTCAGACGAGACAACATGCTTCAAAACAGAATGTGAGCTCTAGTCTAACCCTAACACTAATGAATATATTAAATAAAATATGTTATTTATTATCTAATTAATTATAATATTTAGAGGGGCTATCTGTAGAAATGAAAAACTTGTTATTAGCGACACCGGTGGTCATTAAGTGAACTGCAGCCAGCAACTTATTGCTCGTGCTCGCACTCATTCACACGTACAAGAGACTGAACGTGATTCAAGGCCCTGATATTCTCATGGTAAAGTACTATTTCGTTCTTTGCTTAGAAGTAAAAGAAATTGTTAAGACCTTTGCAGTGATATACTGTTAACAAACATCCCAACACCATACACGCTGCTCAGAGCGACGTTTAGATGAATATGTAAATATGTGCTGCGCACTTTTCTCTTAATAACAAAATCTGTATGATAGATTTAAACAACAAAATGACAGCAGTGAGAAAACAGCAGTTAAGAAAGCATGTGATTAAAGCGATGTGGATATATTTGCATGGGCATCGTGTCGACAGATGAGGTAATTAAATTTACACTGTTATGATAGTTTGATTATAAAGTATATAAGGTGCGTCCCAATTTGCGTACTTGTGAACTATTCTATGACGTTTTTAAGTATAAATAGTGCGAGTAGTGCGTTCACACAGAAAATTCCAAAAAGAAAAAGTGCACTTTAAATACCCGGATGATGCACTAAATTAATGGAAAAAACGAAGTGTGGAATGTTGGACACTTCGTGCACTCAACTGTCGCAGCTTTAATTACGTAGTGGAGGGGAAGGGAGGATCGGACTCTGTTGTTAAATGACAAAATAACCTTATACAATTCACGCACTACATGGATGAGTGCATAGTGCACAAGTACATAGTGTATAAGTGTATAGTGCGTCATTTGGGACGCAACTATAGATTGTATAGATCTGACTATGTGAAACTATAGTTTGAATTAATCCCTTTTCTTTGCATGACATTACAGTATAAAATAGCTCTTTCAGCATTATCCTGAACATTATATACGCATGTTTCGTGTGTCATTGATTGGATGGAAGAGAGGCTCTCAGGAGCATGTGTAATCATCACATCCTTTTGATTTTTTCTGGCAAAAAGTCCTTAACATAAAAATCAGTCTACAGGCTTTCATAGACAACCTAGGAATTCGGGGAAGGTCTGGTTTTTAAGTTACAAGCTATTCACACAGTGGCTATAAAAAAAATAATTAATACCTAAAAAAATTCTTACATATAACCAGAGCTTGCAGTAGGGAAAAAAATATCAGTGTCACAATAGGAATGGCTCGCACAAGTCTTATCCCATTTTGGAGTGCGCTGGTGAACGTGCGCAGAGTATACGGTGATTTGCGCACCACTCACGCACAATTAAACAATTGGGCTTGAGTCATATTGTGCAGATAATTGGTCCATTCTGTTCATACGGCTTATAAAAGCTCAGAACGTGCGATGTATGAGCAATATCACACACTGTGATTTGGCGGCTGAGTGTAGGTAATCACAGCCGTGCTGATATTGAGCCATATCACACGACTATGAGTGTGATACTGTGTTTATACAACAGTTCGAAGGCACGAGTGTGTAAATAAATAACAACAACAGAGTGTCTTTAAAAACCCTCTTTTCCGCCATAGATTCAAATCTCAAGTTGACAGTTTAAAGAATTAGTTCACTTTCAAATAAACTTTTCTTGATAATTTACTCACCCCCATGTCATCCAAGATGTTCATGTCTTTCTTTCTTCAGTCGAAAAGAAATTAAGGTTTTTGAGGAAAACATTCCAGGATTATTCTCCATATAGTGGACTTCAATGGCCTCCAGACAGTTGAAGGTCAAAATCACAGTTTCAGTGCAGCTTCAAAGGGCTTTAAAGATACCAGGTGAGGAATAAGGGTCTTAACTAGAGAAACCATCGGTCATTTTCGAAAAAAAAAATGTATATGCTTTATATAAACAAATGTTCGCCTTCTAAGTGCTTCCGCCAAAACGGCATTTCCGTATTCTCCAAAAAGTTTACGCTGTATGTCCTACACCTTCCCTGTTCTACTTAAGGAAAAAATTTAACTTGCGCTGCATTCGTTCCGTAGGGAATAGGGAAGGCGTAGGACATACAGCGGAAACTTTTTGGAGAATACGGAAATGCCATTTTGGCAACATGTGAGAAGTGCGGTAGAGGTCTGCATTAAGAGACCTCTACCGCATAAGATAAGACCCGATAAGATTTCTTGCTGCGTGGGATTAAACATTAGTGTACATTAGGCGGGAGCGGGCGGTCTGACAATATCCTGGTCGCTCCCGAGATGCTTTGACATCAGCGCATCTGTGCTTGAACTTGAAGTGAATAAATCTTTCTGCAGTGGTGGCGTTTACACAGTCCCCATTTCCCTGTCCTGAGAAACCGGTCGTCAGTCAGCGTCATTCTGTTCTTGCGTGGATGGTGTCGACAGCATTATAGACAAATAACAAATCTTGTATATATGCAACATTTTATATTTGTTATCCTCAATCACTCTCTTTCTTTAGGGGAAGTTTAAATTCTGGAAACGATCTTTAGCCGGACCCGTCGGGTCGGGAAGAAAATCACTATATGCGGATAGCGGGTGAACACAGAGTGAATTTTCGGTGGGAGCGGGTTCGTGCGGAATAGAACCATTGCGGGAGCGGGACGAAAAAAACAGTCCCGCGCAGACCTCTAAAGTGCGGTATGCAAGAAAAAGTGAGGGTGCGCTACAGATCAAAATATGGAAGTGCCGGTGTTGTGCCGAATTCTGATCCCCGCCAGATTATTACCCCCCTAAATCACCAGTATGGGTAGGTTTAGGATTAGGTGTGGGGGTGGGGTAAGGATTAGGCAATCAGGTAGCAGCCTCAACGAGGGAGGTAATAATTTTTCAGGGAGTCAAAATTCAGCACAACACAACGGCCCACTTCAAGCACTGCATATAGCCTCCTTTAAAATCTTGAGGGTGTACAAACAGTTTTAAAGAAGCCATAAAACACTATTGAAAGTCTTAAATTTAATTTAAATATACAAATGTAATTCATGAGAAATACATTTATTGAATAAAGTGGTGTTAAAAAGTCAAATGCATTAACTATTTTAAAGATCGGTATTGAGAACGTTCCTCCTCTAATCCTTCAGCACATTGGTCTGACATAAAATGGGTTCCTGTGTACAGGAAGGAGACAGTGCAGTCTTTTAAAGGTGGACAGATAACTGGACATACAAACAATGTAGGAGTGACGGGGCAAAGGGTGTTGAGATTGAGGGAGAAATCAATAGAAAATCAGCGTTTTGGGACGGCCACTCATTTATCAGATGACACGGTTAAATAGCGTTAAGGCACTAAAAATGAGAAAAATATGTCCCGTCTCAGCCATCGTATTGATCACGCGTGAATGGGCCTGTGGAAGGCTGAAGCTACTAATAAAATAAGACATATCTGAAAGTGAATCAGCCAAGAATCGATCGGGATGGTGATCAAGGCCAAAAACATCTTCACTGGGATTTAAACCCTGATACTCTGACACCCCCACACAAAAAACATGCTTACACACCTCATGCAACAGAGGTTTGACAGGGGTGATTCTTCTCAAATCTCGATTTGACTGGAACGGCCAACTCTGTCCGGAGATCCTGCCAAAAGCCATAAGCAATCCCGAGCTCAAGGTTACTGAGAAACCATCAACACAAGCTGGACTGTCCACACTCAAATCACAGAACCAGACAAATGTTTGGATACATGACTGAATGTTTCTCATGACCTGAAAACTTCTTTTGGTCTAAAAGCTTATGATTATGCAATTGAAATTAGTTTAGAAATGAATTTATTTTCACAACTAAATGGCAGGACTTTAAATTGTTGTAAAATAGCAAGAGCCACAGTCATATGAGGATCATGAGGTCCTGTTTACACCTGGTATTAAGATGCGTTTTGGTCGATCGGATCAAAGTAGACGAGGGAGACACGTTCCCGTTTACACCTCGTGTTTTAATCTGTCTCTTTTGTCCACTTTCAACCACTTCTGTCATGACACGGAGAGCATCAGCTTTCGTTTCTGCTCTGACAGCCGCAAAACCAGCCGAACGCTGTGAGTGTGTGTTAGAAATCAGGAATGGTGAGAGAACATTGTTCTTGGTATGTTTTTTGTCTTCAAACCAAACTTGGATCTCCAACTGACAAAGTTTAAATCCCGTCTGGCTAGGGTGCTTCCCATAATGTTTACACATTAGGTCAGTTGGAGGAGAGTTGGTGGTCTTTTGTGGCAGTTTGAACACATTTAACCACTTGACCGTCTACACTACAAAAGCAATCCGGTTGAAGTTAGTCGGTAGTAGGTAGTTTTTGACTACCTCTGGAAGTTGTTAAATGCAGATAAGATCTCATTTACGTCAGAACAGAAGTGATGCAAATAACAACTGCAAATGACATCTTTCATTTCACTTATTCAGTGCTGGGAAATGAGGAACAGTCAAACAATGAGGTGAAAAGTTGTGACGTTTTATGGGAAAAGTCTCGGGAAGTGACTTTCTGAGGAAGAGCTGTCATTATGTTCTCGTCCCTCTGGTACCACACCAACTTTCCTTTCATTTTGTCTTTCGACCACATGACTGTCTACACTACGAAAACAATCCGGTCGAAATTAGTAGGTAGTAGGTAGTTTTTGACTACCTCTGGAAGTTGTTAAATGCAGATAACGCCAAAATTTTACCTTAGACCCCGTTTACACCTGTATTTAGCGTCATCCACTTGTGATCTGACTGATGAAAATGCATCTTAATACCAGGTGTAAACAGGGCCTGAGATGAGTGTGAATCAGGTTTGGGTTTGTGAGTAATGAAAATGGATTATTATAAATATTTTATATTTAAAGTTGAAATGTGGTTGAAATTTTGTCAGTTGTTTCAATGTTGAAATATATTTTCTAAAATGCATGTTATAGATCCCATCGTGAACCATTCATCCATGAATATATTTTTATATGCGTCACAATATGGAAAAAAAGATCTGTTGCTACTTCCATTTTATCATGACTTTGATGCTAAATGTTGTAAAATGTTTTAAAACAACTTTGAAATTTAAACAAGATCTGCACGAAAAGATGTTTAAACAACTTTGCAATATCAGCGTTGATTCAGTTTGCAAAATCGAAAAACAAAATTCAGTCGTAATTCAACCTTGACGAATCATAAATAAACTTTGAAATTCCGGCTGGGAATTTTTCTTGAGCATGCTGTGAAAAGCAGCAACTTAACTATTTTACGAGTTGTTGATTTTGTATAAATTTGTGCATTATGAACAGGAAAATTGATAAGTTTTAGAAAAAAAAGTAAGCACGAAGGTCCACGCCTAAACATAACTGTCTCATAACTGTAAACAGATAAGATTACGAATTCATACCAAATTTCCACCAAAAATTGTCATGAGATTGTGTTGGCATTTTAGGTTGGGTTTTGTAATTTAATTTGACAGTACCAGGCCACACAGTCTTGGTTTTGGGTTGGTTGTCCGGAAGATAATGAGCAGTTTTGCTTTCTGGTCGGGTTTGGGCTTATTTTGAGTCGTGGTCACGTTGGGTAACCTACTATCTTTTTGATGTTAGGCTCAGGCTTAATGCACAACAAGACCTTTAAAGCACTGTGCCACTGCTCTGGCTTCAACGACCTTCTGAACTAACTCATCCAGCACACTACCTTCACAATCAGATAGACCAGTGTCATTTTTCCTGGAGCTTATTTGTAATTTCTCCTAATTGGATGCACTGTCCCTTTATGCATGTGCGTGAATGTAGATGTAGAGCTCATGGCAGTTGATGCTGGTGTAAGCTGGGGTCTGTAGAGCAGCGGGACCCCTGCCGACTCCTGCTGTACTGTCTGTACTGCTCCTTCATTACCTAAGTGCTTTATGCTGTGATTTAATGGGTTCATTCAGCACCTCTCTGCCGCGAAGTTCTGAGCATGCTTTATGACTGTTGTGACTTGTTTCAAGTAGAGATTTTAAATGAGGAAATGTAAAACATGCCCTTTTGTGAGATCAGGGATCAGAGCGCCGGAAAAGCAGTTAACATTTAACGTGTCAACGAACAAACGAGAAGCCTCTGGTCGACTGAGAAGTTGATGCAGATCATTTTGTGCTTAAAAAAAGTGTTGTGTTTCAAGTTAGTATTGGTATTTTATCCCACTATTTACTATGGTTCTGTTGGTTGGTGTTTATCTATGCTTAAAGGCTGCATTTATTTGATGATTTTAATTTAAAGGTGCCCTAGAACCAGTTTTTACAAGATATAATATAAGTCTAAGGTGTCCCCTGAATGTGTCTGTGAATGTGTATGTGTCTGTGTCTGTGTCTGTGAATCTATGGGGTATTTTCAGCTCAAAATACCCCATAGATTTTTTTTAATAATTTTTTTTAACTGCCTATTTTGGGGCATCATTAACTATGCACCGATTCAGGCTGCGGCCCCTTTAAATCACTCACTCCCTGCCCCCCCGAGCTCTCGACAATAATACAGTGCATTTACAAAGTTCACACAGCTAATATAACCCTCAAATGGATCTTTACAAGATGTTCGTCATGCATACTGCATGCATGCATCGGATCATGTGAGTATAGTATTTATTTGGATGTTTACATTTGATTCTGAGTGAGTTTGATAGTGCTCCTTGGCTAAAGCTAACATTACACACTGTTGGAGAGATTTATAAAGAATGAAGATGTGTTTATGCATTATACAGACGGCTCTCTTGTCTCTGTGAATACAGTAATAAACGATGGTAACTTTAACCACATTTAACAGTACATTAGCAACATGCTAACGAAACATTTAGAGAGACAATTCACAAATATCACTAAAAAATATCAAGTAATCATGGATCATGTCAGTTATTATTGCTCCATCTGCCATTTTTCGCTATTGTTCTGGCTTGCTTACCTAGTCTGATGATTCAGCTGTGCACAGATCCAGACGTTAATACTGGCTGCCCTTGTCTAATGCCTTGAACATGGGCTGGCATATGCAAATATTGGGGTCATACATATTAATAATCCGACTGTTACGTAACAGTCGGTGTTATGTTGAGATTCGCCTGTTTTTCGGAGGTCTTTTAAACAAATGAGATTTACATAAGAAGGAGGAAGCAATGGAGTTTGAAACTCAATGTATGTCTTTTCCATGTACTGATGTTCTATGTACTATGTTCCATAGTATTTCCCCCCTACTATGGTAGTCAATGGGGCGTGAGATCTGCTTGATTACAAGCATTCTTCCAAATATCTGAACAGCAGAACAAAGAAATTTATACAGGTTTGGAACAACTTGAGGGTGAACTATCCATTTAAAATGACTGTTTTCTAATTTATTGTGCAAATGCTGATATATATTAATATTTGTGATGTATATAATAAAAAGTCTAATTAAAATTTTTTTCATGTTGCGATGGTTTGAAAAAACGTTGTGTGCAATGAAGAACTCCTGCTATATACAGAGCATTTTGTAATGAAATAATATAAATTAGGGCTGTCAATGTGTTAAGACACGCAATTAATTTAAAATCCTTAATGCGCTAAAATAATTTAACAAAAAATAATTGAATTTTTGATGGTTTCTCAGTGACCAGTGAAATAAATGTAAATAATTTTTATAAATATTTTAATCTATTTATAAATACAATTAAATTGATATCTTTTTGCATTTGATATATTTCTTTAAATTCACACATAACCACAATTCATCACATTAATGTGTTCCATAATTATAAAAGTAACCTATCCAACTATGTTTTTCTTGATTTTGAACAATATTTCTAATTGTTTTTTTTATTTTTGTAAAATGTTTGGCTTGAGAAGTGTGCTTCTGCCAAATTTCCTTAAAATAAATGGTGTGCTTTTTTAATTGAATGCAAAGACATTTATACATTTTTAAGTGTGTCTTATGTGTTTATAGCACTCCATTTTCCCGAATGTTTCCACATGGAAAAAATCAGGTTACACTTTATTTCGATGGTCCACTTTCGACATTGTACTAACTATAAGTAACTTTGCAACTATATGTCAACTAACTTTCATTAGAGTATTAGTAGACTGTTGTTTAGCGTTAGTAGAATAAGTTGACGTAGAGTACCAAATTTGACGTTTACAAGTTGACGTAGAGTTATATAGTGAGTAGAATGTCTGTTGGGAGCATCAAAATAAAGTGTTAGCAGATATTAAGTAGACAGTCTACTAATAATCTAATGAGAGTTAGTTTACATGTAGTTGCAAAGTTGCAGAATGTCGAAAGTGGACCATCGAAATGTTACCAAAAATGTACCATTACCATAAAAACCATGAAAACATTATACAATCTGTTTCTTCCTTTTTCATATGGATCTGTACATCCACGTATCCTTAAAGAAAGGTCATTGTTGAAAGTCTAGCTGATGTAAGAGTGAATCTAATAAGTGGACAGATGGTGGAAACAGTAAATGTCAGTGCAGTGCTGCTGGGAAAATACTCTGTTGTGCACCACAGAATGATTACGCACAAATTTTTGAGATCCTTTCCAACATTAGCCCAAAATGTCCCCTAAATCATGGGGAACTTAATTTCTGGGATTTAACTGAAGAAATTTAATACCTTTTTCAGTTTTTCATTTTCCCATAAATATCTTTTCTTTCCCACAGTCATTTGATTGTTGAAAGCCACGTCTGTAATTATTCTGTGGAGTCTCCGCTCTCTCCATCCACTGCCCTCTGATCGCTCGCAGATACGAGGGATCAAATCCAGAGAGAAACACAGTGAGAAACTCTGTCTTTGGGCTGTCAGGATTGAGTTCATTATCAAATGCCCCATGCCCTGAGCCTGGCACACAACTGCAAAGTTCCCAGAATTCCTCAATAGATCCATCGGAATTTCCTCGAGTTTCCAGGTTCCAGCTGATCCTTTCCAAAAGGAAGGGAAAACATCCTGTCAGTGGAAGTAGGTGTCTTCTCAGGCTGTCAGAGGAAGTCGTTACGCTGTGAATTTTCATCAGTTTAATGATGTTTGCATCAGTCATACTCATTTACGTCAGAACAGAAGTGATGCAAACAACAACTGCAAATTCAAAACAAGGTGTTGAAAAATTGTGACGTTTTATGGGAAAGTCTCGGGAAGTGACTTTCTGTGGAAAAGCTGTCATTATGTTCTTGTCCCTCTGGTACCACACCAGCTTTCCTTTCATTTTGTCTTTCCCGTTCAGGCCCGGACCAGGCCGCAAGAACAAGATGTTCAAGATGGATGGTCTGGTTTTTCTCGACTGCCTCTCGCTGAGCTTTCCCTCCAAAAGTTAACAAAACACAGCAAGCGAACTGGTGTGATAATCCCACACAGGATCAGATCAAGCAGAAAATGTGCAATGCTAAACATCTACATTAGCGAAGCCGTCAGCACAAGAAACAGCTTTTTTACATTTCCTTAAGCACAACTGTTGTGCAGTATATGCTTTCCAAGAGTTCTGTGTTTGCAAAAAAGGAAACGTGGACGGGTGGGGTGGCGTGAGGGGGTCGAATCCACCAGCTGGGCTCAGAAATTGAATATACAGCTTCATTCCACAGTTTTTTTTTTTTTTTTAGTTTTACTGAAAATGTTTACCATGGCAAAAAAATCCTGCTTGGGTTTTGGGTTTCTGGTAATGTGTCCTGATGACGATTATGAAACTAGAAATCCAATAGGAAAATAATTAGGAAATTAAGGTGGGGTCGATAATGTTTGCTCCAGTGTACCGCAGGCCTGCTGCGTGTGTTTGCTGGTCAGTCCCTCTCTGCCGAAGACCCTCATCCCTAATGTCACATATTGAGTTGGGCCTCTCGGAGCAATCTGTACCAACCTCCTCTGTGGATTTAGCTGGGACTTTTTTTTTTTTTTAAATAGAAATAGCAATTTATATTTGGTTGACGGCTCTGCCCATGACTGTTTCCCCCTGCTCTCACTGGCCCTCTGTAGTTTTGCTAATTCTATCTTTCCAATGCTTCGCTTAATGTATTCAGAAATATTTTATTGCTTGGGCTGTGAATTAATCACGTATTGCAGTTTTTCCTATTTTGCTCATTGGACGTGATGTTTAGGCACAGGAATGATATTCATCCTCAGAGAGTTATAAAAGATTGAGAATGTTTATATTAAAGCCCATTTCTGCAAGATACAGTAAGAAAAAAGTCATGCTTTGGTAATTCGTGATTATGAGTTTCAGTGGCGGTTTCCTGGACAGGATTTAGATTAAGACAAGAGTAGGCCTTAAAGGGTTATTTACTATCATTAATTACTCACCCTCATGTCGTCCCAAACCCATTAGACCTTCGTTCATCTTCTGAACACAAATTATTAAAAACATCATTAACATAGTTAAAATACCTGGCCAATAATGAGCCGGCTTTCGTACGCAAAAACATGGAAGCCTGCACTGCATTCATTACATCAACTGCTTATAATAACAGTTCAAATTGTTAAATAAAGTCGCTATTTTGTTTTGTTTTTGCGCACAAAAAGTATTCTCGTTGCTTCATAACATTAAGGTTGAACCACCGTTGACTGTTTTAGTGATGTTTTTACTACCTTTCTGGACCTGCAATGACGTTGCTGCCATGTGTGGTTCAGAAACCCTTCTGATTTCATCAAAAATATCTTAATTTGTGTTTTGAAGATGAACGAAGATCTTACAGGTTTGGAACGACATAAGGGTGAGTAGTTAATGACAGAAATTTCATTTTTTTGTGTGAACTACCCCTTTAATCTAGAATAATGGCTTGAAAAATGGCTTTCTGAAACACAGATTAAGTACAGATTACTAACACCTGGACAATGGAGTCCTAAAAAAAACAAGATTAATTTAAAACCAACTGTGCTAATCTGAATTGGCATAAAAAAGTTGCCTATAAAACATGGAATGAACCAAGAAAAGCTTAAAATTGTATGAAACTGAGAAGCAAATCCAAGGAAAACAATGTTTTTCAAAGAAAACACATTGTATGTGTGTGTGTGTGTGTGTGTGTGTGTTTATATATTGATCTTCCACGTGTTTTTGAAACACAAAGTTAATCTGAAGTTAAACCTGCCTCCTGATAGATTTAATTTAAGCCTCATTTTAGTCCTGGAGTAGCTCTAGTCTTTCTCTAGGAAATCAGCTTATTAAACTCTAAGTCTAGGACTATTTAAAACTATTTCATAGAAATCATATTTCTATTAATCTGGTTTAAAAGACCATTTTAGTCTAGGTTTAATCTCTGTCCGAGAAACCACCCGACTAAATTATAACTATGAGATAAAAAGTAAAAATTATGACAATAACTTTTTTTTAAATCAAAAGTCAAAAGTATGACACAGAGAGTGAAAAATGACATTAAAAACACACTTATGACAGTCTAAATTGTTATATTAAGACAGACAGGACTTAAAGGTGTGTTTGACTGTACTAAAGCATAAACATACCATAATATGTTTGCAGATATTTATTAAACATGCTCTGAAAACCAATGCTACAGTTATTTTACTTTGAAATTTGCATTCTGTGTCAAAATTCTGTTTTTGTTTTGGTCTGTGCAAGACTGCACATTGCCAATTTACCCAATAGTATTTCGCCACCCCGGGTTGCCAGTTGGTGACACATGCAGTGAATTGCAGCCATGGAAGCCAGCGAACAAACCAGGTCAGAGATCGCAGATTCTACCCGACCTATAAAAGCCTCAGCATCCATCTAAAAATATCTATGAACGGGAGCATATTAAAACGCGATATCAACTCATCATAAATCAATAAATCAACTAATTATTTTACAGTGTGTAAGTCTCCTCGCCTTCCAATGTCAATTCAGCTTGCTCCTGTTGCGTGTCTTCAAACTGGCAACCCGTGAGAGTGTCATGTCTGAGGAGGAAAGGCGGGGCTAACAATATTTTGAACTTGGACTGCAGTACCCATTTCAACCACTAGCTGTCATTCTTACATAAAGCACCTTTAAGCCAGAATTAGGCCTTAGTTCAGTTAGTGCATTTAAGCAGCTTTTATAAATGTGCCTTAGAAAAAAAACATTACTGTTTGTGCATCTTGAGACAAAACAATGGCACTGACATATTTTAAAGTTGCTTTCATTTAAATGGATGCAAAATTCACTTTTACATGGTGTTTGGACATAAATGTGTGTTGGCAGTGTGTGTACACAACCACCCTATAATGATAAAATTCCACCCAGTACTTTTTTTTAATCCCCACATATCATAAGCACTTTGTCAGATCAAGCCGTTCACAGATTCTTGGCAAAGTGACGTAAATTTGCACAGGCCCCTCCCACGACTCTTGACGGACACTGCCGTTTTAGCATAGACCCGCCCTGAGTGAGCTGTAAACAGTCCGCCATTGTTTCGACGGAATGCACCCCCGGACCTATATGCCTACCTATATGCGTTTATGTCTGCGCTAAAAAGTTCTTGAAGGATAGATCAGTACCTCCAGAAGACGTGAGTAACAATATAGGGTTTTTAATTAATCTTTTTTCAAATCGCCTTTCCTAATAATGTGCTAGTTAGCAAGTTCCACGACGAATGCAGCTAAAGTTAAAGGCCAGTTCACACCGCACAGATAAACGGCAACAAACACGTCTGTTAGAGTTTGTTGGATCAGGACACAGCTCGGAGGCTGGAGAAACAGCTAGTGTGATACCCCTTTTGTCGTCAGTTTGTTTTCACCCGACTGAACATGTTCAATCTGCGATTGTTGGGTCGGGGAATGTCTGTGTGGTATGATTTTTCAACAAACAACAACAAACTTTGACGTAATCTGACCTTGCCATGAATGGTTGCCATGACGATGAGGCAAGTCCCTTGCAAAGACTGCTGTTTGATCGCGCCGGCGCCTCACACACACGCAACAAAGCACTGCGAACGTGACATCGCAGCTTGTTTATTATCAAAATAATACAGTCAACCTTCTCACTGTAATTCATAACTGCACGTTTGTAATGAACAATGCATTAAGGTGATTGTCTTATTACAAACTGTGTACATTTTATGTAAAGATAACATGGTAACACTACAATAAGGTTTATAAAGCTGTTAGTTAATGACTAACAAGTCATTTTCAAATGTATTTTAATCATTTTTGAGCATTTATAACTGCATAAATAAGAATGGTGAGTTCAATGCAATACCTGCCAAATAGTGTTTACAGCCTGTTTTTTTTTACAAGGTAAAAAGGGTGTTTTTTTTACACAACCATTAAGAAATTTTAATCAAAGTATGTTATAGACTTTTCATGAAGACCCTAAAGAATCATACTAACTTGTGGAAAATTGGCATCCAATGCCCCCTTTAAAACAACTCAAACATCCATTTTAGTCTGGGACTAGACCTAAACCTTGTCTCTAAAACCGGGGGGAAAAGTAAAAGTTATGAGTTAATTATGAGATAAAAAGTCGAAAATTATGAAATAAAAAGTCTAGTATGACCAATTGGTTGACCAATCAGAGCAAACTGCGCTTTTTTGAAGGCAGGTTTAAATGAAACCGAAACTAACACAGAGCATCCAAACAGGCATTGCAGCACTGTAAAATGAAAAGAAAAATAATGTTTTTACAGGTAAAGAAAATAAAACCTCTTGTCAATGCAAAATAATACAATAAATAAATTTTTGATGTGAAAAAAAGTCTAATATGACAAACATTGAAATTAAGACATATATTATGACATTAATTATTATAATTGATGAGATTATGACCAAAAAAACAAAACAAAAGCTACATGAAAAAAAGTCGGAATTATGTGATTAAAAAGTCAAAATTATGACAAAAATTCAAAGTTAAATGATAACAAAATGTCAGAATTCTGAGATAAAATCACAATTATGATGAAAATTCATAAACAATGACAAAAAAATGAATGACGTGGTATCTCATAATCGTGTTTTTATGTCATAATTCTGACAGTTATAATCATGATTTACAAAAAGTAGATTTTTTGTCTTATGTGGTGGATATGGGCTTCCATATGTTTACATCAGGGCCATCAATTGAATTCATGGGGCCCAGGACAACGCTTTATAGGTGTGGCTCAAGATAATTTACCTTTTTTTTTTTAATATGCAACTTAAAAAAATCCCCCACTAAAAAAAAAAAACATAAAATGTTTAACATTCAACTTTAAATATGTTTCCCTAATGAAAAAATCAAAACTGTTCAAGTGTAATAATTCTCACAAATGATGTTTAGATGAAAAGTCTGTTCAATAAATGCATTGAGATTTAGTGACAAGTATGATCAAGAGGACAATTATTATGAGGGGCATCATACCTTAAATAATTTAAACACCTCAAAAACCTTATAATAATTTAAGTACTTTAAATAATTTAAATAATAATGTGAGATATACATAAACGTATACTCAAAGCCAAACTACCTGACTCCGGTCATGGCAATTCATATCTGGCCCTCAAGTCTCAGCAGAGCTTTGGGGTCGAATCGGATCAGGCTCAGATCTCAGATCACGCAGCAGGGTGCGTTCAGGGCAAGACCCGGACACCAAACCAGTCACGGATGGTCGGCACCCCCGTCCCTGATCCCTGAAAGCCTTGGCCCTCAATCCAGCGGCCTGCATGGAAAAGGGTCCCTTTTTTAGTGGACGGACCTATCGTGTCCGCGGCCGGCTATTTGTCCTTGTCTAATTACGGCAGCGGGCTGCTGCTCCCTGCATGCTGATGAGTAATGGAGCGGGCCGGTAGGGGGGAGCACTGGACGGGCCAGCGGAGGGTGATTTGTGGGCCAGGCGCTCTGTCATCCGCTCATGCCCATTTGTCTTGTTGAGGCAGAGGAGAGTGGGCCGGGGGGTGAGGGGTGTGCAGAGCAGGGCGCTCCTGAGCAGAAAATAGTTTAAGATTACTTCCCATTTTACGGCACTTTACACTCTGCTTCACCACAATTTTGGAGCGGCGGCGGCTGGGTGATGTAAAATATGACAGGAGCCTTGACGGCTGCTCTTTTTCTTCACCGGGCAAGGCTGTTTTTGTCTTTGTCAGTCTGAGGAACACTATGATGTGTTGATCTGTTGATTTCACATGGAGGGCAGGACAGGATGTCTGTGTATTTTTTTCAGAGCTGTCCATCAGAGACGAGTGAAATCAATAATACCAAGCCCATCATGTTGACCCTTTGTGTTTGTGCCGTAGAGAGTGTTAAGTGAATCTATTTTTAATACTGTGTTTATTTGACCTCCCATGATTGTTTTGAAAATTTAAAGCTTCCTAAATTATTTATAGTCGTAGATTAATATTTCAAAGAATTTTATTTTATTTATTTAAGTTCATAGTTTAGTTCACAGAAAAAAGAGGGATAAAACAAAGAAAAGGAAATAGTCAGAATTATCAGCTGCTGTCGATTGAGCTTACCTGATATATTCACCTCAGTGTTCTTTTAAGTAGATTCAAATGAGTCAATTGCTGACAGACAGTAAGAGTACAGAGCTAAATATCAGTGTTGAGTCCAGGCCGAGAGGTAGGTTGAGTCTGAGTCAAGACCAGAAGAGAGTTTGAACGATTCAGACAGTGTAAATAAGCTTTCCTTTGGGAAGCCTGGTCAGTGTGACACAAACCTCCACAGTCCAGAGACACGATAGCACAGAGCGGATCATATGAGCGAGTCGGCGCAGACCACAAACCTATCCATAGTCTTGTAGTACTCGAGACCTGCTCCCGAGACCATGACCATGAAAATATGGTATTGAATACTACAACACTGCTACATATGATGAATGAGGATAGCAGCTCAGATGATTTGCTCTTGGAAGAATTTGATGAGAAACATTTGAGTTCATACACTTTAAAATGAAAATTACCCTGAAGATTTCCTTGGTGTATTTAATGGCAGTGAACAGGGGTCATGAGTATGAGCCGAAGAAAGTGCATCCATCCATTATAATAGTACTCCACACGGCTCCGGGGGGTTAATAAAGGCCTTATGAAGCAAAGCGATGCGTTTGGGTGAGAAAAATATACATGTTTAATAAGTTATAAAGTAAACTATCTAGCTTCCACCAGACCGCCTTCTGTATTCAATGTACAAAAAAGTGTAAAACTCTTGCAGTTCAAAAAGCTTACACTACGTCCTATGCCTTCCCTGTTCAAATAATGAAAAAGCATTCCTGACGTCAGTCAGTTACTTTATAACTTGTTAAATATGGATATTTTTCTTACACAAACGCATCGCTTCATGTTATTAACCCCCTGGAGCCGTATGGAGAACGTTTATGATGCATGGATGCACTTTCTTCAGCTTCATACTCGTTGGTCTCATTCACTGCCATTATAAAGCTCAGATGTGTCAGGATATTTATTAATATAACTCTGATTGTGTTCATCAGAAAGAAGAAAGTCATATACACCTGGGATGGCCTGAGGGTGAGTAAAGCTTGGGGTAATTTTCATTTTTAAGAGAACTAATCCTTTAAGATACCATTTTTTTGTTGATCGGATCACAAATAGATGAGGGAGACACATTCCTGTTTACACCTGGTGTTTTAAAGGTGCTCTAGAATTAAAAATTGAATTTACCTTGGCACAGTTAAATAACAAGAGTTCAGTACATGGAAATGACATACAGTGAGTCTCAAACACCATTGTTTCCTCCTTCTTATATAAATCTCATTTGTTTAAAAGACCTCAGAAGAACAGGCGAATCTCAACATAACACCGACTGTTACGTAACAGTCGGGATCATTAATATGTACGCCCCCAATATTTGCATATGCCAGCCCATGATCGAGGCATTACACAAGGGCAGCCAGTATTAACGTCTGGAGCAGCACAGCTGAATCATCAGACTAGGTAAGCAAGCAAGAACAATAGCGAAAAATGACCGATGGAGCAATAATAACTGACATGATCCATGATTACATGATACTTTTAGTGATATTTGTAAACTGTCTTTCTAAATGTTTCATTAGCATGTTGCTAATGTACTGTTAAATGTGGTTAAAGTTACCATCGTTTCTTACTGTATTCATGGAGACAAGACTGTCGTTATTTTCATTATTCAACACTTGCAGTCTGTATAATTCATAAACACAACTTAATTCTTTATAAATCTCTCCAACAGTGTAGCATTAGCTGTTAGCCACGGAGCATAGGCTCAAACTCATTCAGAATCAAATGTAAACATCCAAATAAATACAATACTCACATAATCCGATGTATGCATGCAGCATGCATGACGAACATTTTGTAAAGATCCATTTGAGGGTTATATTAGCTGTGTGAACTTTGTTTATGCAATGATAGAGTCGAGAGCTCGGGGGGGCGGAGAGCGCGAGCAAAAGGGGCCGCAGCCTGAATTGGCGCATTTCTAATTATGCCTCAAAATAGGCAGTTAAAAAAATTTATTAAAAAAAATCTATGGGGTATTTTGAGCTGAAACTTCACAGACACATTCAGGGGACACCTTACACTTATATTACATCTTGTAAAAAAACGTTCTAGGGCACCTTTAACCCGTCTCTTTTGTCCACTTTCAACCACTTCTGTCCTGATATTTTTGAAGGGGGGAGGGGTCTAAATCTATGTTTTTTTTAAAGATCTTTCAATCTAATGGACAAAATAAGCTCACGCAATTTACACGAACACGACTGGAGATGACGGAAAAACACACATCAGCTTTCGTTTCTGCTCTAACAGCCGCAAGACCACTCTGAATGCTGAGCGCATGTTAGAAATCAGGAATGGTGAGCGAACATTGTGCTTGGTATGTTTTTCGTCTTCAAACAAAACTTGGGTCTTCAGCTGATGAAGTTTTACATCCTGTCTGGCTAGCGCTCTTCCCATAAATTTTAGGTCAGTAGGCAGAGATGAGCTGGTCTTTTTTGGCTATTCGAATGCATTCGATCACACAGCGTTTCCACTATGAAAGCAATTCAGTCTAATGCGTTTTCGACTACCTCTGGAAGTGGTCAAAAATGGACAAGCGCATAATGTTTTAGACCCCATTTACACCTGTATTTAGCATCGTCCACTTGTGATCCGATCGACCAAAACGCATCTTAATACCAGGTGTAAACAAGAGAGAGGACACACGTGAGATTGCGGGTGTCTCTATTTGAGGAAAGTCTCTATTTGAATTCATTGCTGCCTAGAAACAATTGAAATGTTCAAGAGATTTCAGTTTGTCATTTGTCTTTCGTACAGGGTTTTCATTTGACCATCTCCTTGTACAGGACCAAGTTGAATCTTGTGTCTATATAAAGATGTTTAAGAATCAGTTTCTCCAAGCACACTAGAAGACCCTCCCTAAAAGCCTGTGGAAAAACTCTGATCAGGGGCCATGTCTCTGTAACTCCTGTATTGATTTTCAGGACTTTTTCCTCTTCCATACCTCCTTACCTTTTTTCTTTTTCGAGTAAATAAACACCAGATTTGTCATGTGCGTGTCGGTGGAAAGGGATATAGGGGCTACTAGGCCCGGGTCAGGTCTGGGTCAGAAATGATTCATACTACCATCTTATGGGTGGAGAGCTGGAGGCTCAGCCTGTGGCACTCCTCTCCTGACCCCAAATCCCTGAGCCGCTGCGGTGCTAAATCACTTCCCGTCAGCTGGCTTACGGAACAATGCAGCCCCATCACCTCCGCCGGCTGCCGTTTCCTCTGTTGTTAGTGCAGAATACGTAGCTCAGGCTGGCTGTACGCCCTGAACGCTGCCTCCCGGGATGGCTTACAGGACACGCTTTTGGGCAAGGAGTATTCCAGAGAAATCAAGACCTGATGACAGGGACTAACCAAGTCTTCCAAGAATCACCATTGTTCAGCAGGCTGGTTGGAAACAGAGGCGGTGTTAAAATTCAACAGAGACCTCTTGATGACAACTTCTACAAGCACAAGTCTTAATGTAGTCTTGATCTATTTGGTTGTCTTCTTCCGGAAATTTCATCAATGGAAAAACAGGTGTCCTGTGAGCACCTCTTACCACTTCTTCTACATAAACATCTTTCCTGTATTCCCGGTTTTTGGAGCACTTATTTTTTAGAGTTGGCTCTAGAAGGCCAATCTATCATGTCTCCTCAGTGGCAGGCAGATCAATATGTCAGTACCCAAACACCACAAACATGCTGTTATGATAATGTTGGCAGTGATCGCGTTACAGCGCAGTGAGCATAGGATCGAACCTGAGCTGTCAAAAGGGCTGACGAAAAGCATGAATCACTATTAGAGTGGCTGCGTTTTCCCCTCAATCTCTTTCTATCCCCCCTGTTTTCTGCATGTGAGTGAAATGCAACATTTACAGCAAACACACACACACACACACACACACACACACACACACACACACACACACACACACACACACACACACACACACACACACACACACACACACATAGTTTGGAACCACTAAGATTTTTAATGTTTTTAAAAGAAGTTTCGTCTGCTCACCAAGGCTACATTTATTTAATTAAAAATACAGTAAAAAACAGTAATATTGTGAAATATTATTACAATTTAAAATAACTGTGTACTATTTAAATATATTTGACAAATTAATTTATTCCTGTGATGCAAAGCTGAATTTTCAGCATCATTACTCCAGTCTTCAGTGTCACATGATCCTTCAGAAATCATTCTAATATGCTGATTTGCTGCTCAATAAACATTTATGATTATTTTCAATGTTGAAAACAGTTGTGTACTTTTTTTTTCAGGATTCCTTGATGAATAGAAAGTTCAAAAGAACAGCATTTATCTGAAATACAAAGCTTCTGTAGCATTATACACTACCGTTCAAAAGTTTGGGGTCAGTAAGAATTTTTATTTTTATTTTTTTGAAAAGAAATTAAAGAAATGAATACTTTTATTCAGCAAGGATGCATTAAATCAATCAAAAGTGGCAGTAAAGACATGTATAATGTTACAAAAGATTAGATTTCAGATAAACACTGTTCTTTTGAACTTTCTATTCATCAAATAATCCTGAAAAAAAATATTGTACAAAAAAAAAATTTGTACATTGTACACATTAAATGTTTCTTGAGCAGCAGATCAGCATATTAGAATGATTTCTGAAGGATCATATGACACTGAAGACTGGAGTAATGATGCTGAAAATTCAGCTTTGATCACAGGAATAAATTAATTTGTCAAATATATTTAAATAGTACACAGTTATTTTAAATTGTAATAATATTTCACAATATTACTGTTTTTACTGTATTTTTAATTAAATAAATGTAGCCTTGGTGAGCAGACGAAACTTCTTTTAAAAACATTAAAAATCTTAGTGGTTCCAAACTTTTGGACTGTACTGTATATATATATATATATATATATATATATATATATATATATATATATATATATATATATATATATATATATATATATATATATATTTGGAGGGACCCTATTTACCTTTTTAAATACAGATTTAGATCAGATCAGTATGGAAGCTTGTTTCCCCCATGGATTAAAAATAAAAAAGCTAATTGTGACTTTTTATCTCACAAGTCCGAATTTTTTTTCTCAATTGCGAGTTTATATCTCACAGTTCATTATAACTTGCAATTGCGACTTAATTGCGAGATGTAAACTCCTAATTGTGAGAAAAAAGTCAGAATTGTGAGATAAAAAGTCACAATTACCTTTTTTATTTTTATTCCATGGTTGATCTATTTCAACTTTCAATTTTTATTCTGTGGTGGATCTATTTAGTCTATAACACTTTATTTAGACATTCTACTAACTATAAGCAACTTTGCATCTACATGTCTACTAAGTCTCTTTAAAGTATTAGTAGACTGTCTGCTTAAAGGCGCCGTAGAACGTCTTTTTAAAAGATGTAATATAAGTCTAAGGTGTCCCCTGAATGTGTCTGTGCAGTTTCAGCTCAAAATACCTCATAGATTTTTTTTAATTATTTTTTTTAACTGCCTATTTTGGGGCATCATTAAATATGAGCCGATTTAGGCTGCGGCCCCTTTAAATACTCACGCTCCCCGCCCACGGAGCTCGCGCTTGCCTTTAACAGCATAAACAAAGTTCACACAGCTAATATAACCCTCAAAATTGTTCTTTACAAAGTGTTCGTCATGCAGCATGTCTAAACGCGTAAATATGGTATTTATTTGGATGTTTACATTTGATTCTGAATGAGTTTGATGGTGCTTCGTGGTTAAAGCTGCAAGTGTTTAAAAAAGGAAAATAACGACAGTCTTGTCTCCGTGAATACAGTAAGAAACAATGGTAACTTTAACCACATTTAACAGTACATTAGCAACATGCTAACGAAACATTTAGAAAGACAATTTACAAATATCACTAAAAATATCATGATATCATGGATCATGTCAGTTATTATTGCTCCATCTGCCATTTTTTGCTGTTGTTCTTGCTTGCTTACCTAGTCTGATGATTAAGCTGTGCACATCCAGACGTTCTGCCCTTGTCTAATGCTTGAACATGAGCTGGCATATGCAAATATTGGGGGCGTACACCCCGACTGTTACGTAACAGTCTGTGTTATGTTGAGATTTGCCTGTTCTTCGGAGGTCTTTTAACAAATGAGATTTATATAAGAAGGAGGAAACAGCAGTGTTTGAGACTCACTGTATGTCATTTCCATGTACTGAACTCTTGTTATTTAACTATGCCAAGATAAATTCAATTTTTATTTCTAGGGCACCTTTAATATCTGCTAACACTTTATTTTGATGCTCCCCAACAGACATTATACTGACTATAAGTAACTTTGCAACTACATGTCAACTTATTCTACTAACCCAAAACCTAACACCTAACACCTAACATTACATTCTTCTATACTCTAATGAGAGTTAGTTGACATGTAAGTGGACCATCGAAATAAAGTTTAACCACCCAGTATAGACATAGTCAATTGTTCACCTACCCATTAATATCCTGTGAAACTATGGATTCTAGACAGTCGCTTGACCTGTGGTAGTTGCTATTCTGTTAATATGAAGAGGAAACTAGAAGACTGATCTCTGTGGTCCTCAGAGTCATGCGCTCAAGGTTGTTGCAGCTGCATCAGGACATCTGCTGTTCTGTACATGGTTTGTGAGAACTCTGGTATTATAATACTAATTGCAGAGTTAGAGCTGATGAAAGCAGTCTTACTGTAGGTTACAGCAAACAGTGGTGCCCCTGCCTGTACACAAAGTATGCACACTGTGTACCCTGACATAGCCTGCATTTCCCACACTCTCATGGGAATTCATAACTATTTTATATTTTGGCAAAATAGTGGCAAATTTGTATGAATTAATTCAATCTCATTTGTACATTTTTGTATGATCTGCGTACACTCCAGTGACAAGTATGTTTAGGGGTGGGCCTTCATGGTTACTTTTTTCGAATAATCATACGTTTTTGTACAATTCGCATCGTAAAAATTCATACGAAATCGCCACCTTGTAAGATTGATTTATAATATGAATTCTGTAACATAATTTCTAAATCATGTATGTCAATATTTATTTTGTTGAAAACTGTTGGTGACATTTCTCTTGCCATGGTTATGAGTGGATTGAGAATATAATTTTTCATCTCTCATTAAACTAATCTATCTGTCTGTGATAGCAGTGGGCTCTGCGCTGGCCATGGTAGATTTAACGTTTATGCAGTAAGCTAAATTAACAAAGTTCTTGCTTTTAAAAAACATGAGACAATGCGGTACAGAGAAAGTGAAACACGCACAATGTCTTGAGACACATTTTAAGAAAACTTCTTTGACACAGTGTTTAAATAAAAACAGCTGAAAAACATGGCGCAATGGTCAAAGGCATCAGTCTAATGCATGTTAATGTAAACAAATTAAAAGCAGCAATGGAACCACTTATCTATATATGACTGGATTGCTCATTGCATTCTAAACTGCTATCAGGCAGTGATGCCACCAGAAGTGTTAGAGTGGCCATACTGATTCCCTACCGACTGAGGGCATCATTGACTTGCAGCCAAAACATTGACCTAAAATCACCCGATTTGCAGCATATCAGTTGCACATGAATAGTAATTAAGATATACAAGATATACAATTTATGTATGTAATTGATAGGCTGCTTCGAATGTTATCTGTAATGTTTATGGTCTTTTCAGGCAGGATAAGCGATGTATAGAATTCGTTAAGATGGGTGTGTCTACTGCACTTCCGACACAGGTAACATATATCTGGGATTATTAGCAGAAATTGATTCGAATATACATTAAATATTACAATACATACAATCACCTATAACTAAATTGCACTATATTTTATTAAAAAGGTTTACCGTGCATCATCTTGCTCGGAGTGACAGTATAAATGCATGGAAAATAAAGCTTTATGTCTTTAAATCCATACGCAGTCAGGGAGTGCTCTGGTTTCAGGCCACATTTCGAGCTCGGAGCCCTCTCCTTGGACAGCATGCCAAATACGCATATTTTATACTGTTTTTATATGTGAGTGTGAACTCGTGAAATAAGTTGTGAAGCATGTATATTATTTCCTGATGTCTTTTTGCTGACAAACATCCACTTCAGACTCTTAGAGATCTTGGAAATATACTGTTTATAATTGCGTAATCACAGTGAATAACTACATGACGAATTCATTTGTATGCGCATACCTTATAAAGCATAAATCTGTATTCATATTTTAAAGGAATCATTGTGACATCTGTATTGTTTATGTTGAGGTGTCTTGTCCGTCATCTGATCTGATATTCTCCAGGGCAGGAGTCAGGAACCTTCTTTGACCAGAAAATAGTTTTTTAAATTCAAAAAATCAGTTTTCTGTGATAGGTAGGTTTAAGGATGGGGTAGTGTTTTGGATAGAATATACAGTTTGTACAGTATAAAAACCATTATGTCTATGGAGAGTCCCTGTAAACCATATATTAGTATACGTGCGTGTGTGTGTGTGTGTGTGCGCATTTTTGTGATTTATGAGGACACAAATTTGTATAATGACATGGGTATTACACTGGTAGTATGATGTAAAAATGAAATATGAGGACATTTCATGAGTCCTCATATTTAAAATAGCTTTAAAAACATACTAAACAATGTGTGGCGACCAGGGCGGGCGAGAGCCGTGAGGGAACGGCGCGAGAGTTAATGAGCTCCACCTGGGAGGCGCACCGGCCTTGAGTCTCTCATGGAGGAGCTCCGGGCGCATAAAAGGAGGAGCGACGACAGTGAAGGACGAGTGAGAACCAGGCCTGGATATTATTTTATGTTTTATTATGTTGGTGTGGCCGGCAGACGTCTGCGAGTGTCTGCCGGCATTACTTTCATTTTGTTCTTTGTTTATTTTATTAAAGATTATTGTTTTAACATTCGCCGGTTCCCGCCTCCTTCTTCCCGTACATAACTGCGTTACACAATGCTTTATTAAAAATGTAAAAATGTAGAATGTTTTCTGTGATGGGTAGGTTTGACATGTTCTGTGGTTATTACGCTTGTCCGTGTTCCACTTGGAGCACACACAGAAAGCAAGTAGTTCTCTTTCACGGCTTATTATGCTTTTAATATTTCTTAATATTTAATCTTAAGCACATCCCGCTCTTTATTTACTATCTCATTCATCCATGTTTCTTTATTAATAACTTAAAACAGTATCATCCACTGAAAGCGAATTATTATAAACACGACACATTTATAGGATATAAAAGTTCGGCAAAAGCGAAAGTACCCGGTGAAATGTTTCGAAATGTCTCTTGGCACAGCAGAGCACCGGTTTCAATAAAATGAAGTGTTTCCGTCCAGTCACTTTTTTAAAAATGGCCTACTTTTACATTTTCGCTGCTGTTGTACAAATTTAGAACAAGTTTTAAGCATTACCGCAAACAAGCTATGTAGCTGCTTGAATCTGTGTGCAGGAGCTTTGATTGCTGTTGTGACACTCACAAACAGCACTGAACACGCACTTTGGCCAGTACAACTAAGTAATTGCACAGGAAGATGTTACCACCTGCTGGGCATTGCTGCCTGTCGCACCTCCTCCAGTGCCCATGGGTCAGCTGCAGGGTCATCAGCCAGAAACCACCATTCACCAACGTTTCGCTCCTTTAATTCTGGAACGTCTCCTGGTGGCGGAGCAGTGACAGGGACGTCTCCCTGTCACCCCCTGCAGCTGATCGCTGTTCTCCCTGCAGCTGTTGTCTGGGGTTAGGTGTTCTTCCCCCAACACCTATCATTCCTCCTCAGCCAGAGCCAAAAGCTACCTTTCTCTGCCTCCTCTGCCAGATCCTTTGTTGCCCTCCTTAACCTCCCTCCGGTCACTCCTGCTTCCCTCAAGAGGCGTATGGTTGACAACCCAATGAAGCCTCGGCATCCGACCTCCACTGGGTAGATGTTCGTCTTCCAGCCAGCCTCCCGGCATTCAGCAACGAGTTCTGAGTACCTGGCCTTCTTCCGTTCGAAGGCGGCCTCGATTCCCTCCTCCATCTGTACAGTAAGCTCAATGAGGTGTATCGACCTTGTCTTGATTGACCACACCACTATGTCTGGCCTGAGAGATGTGGTGGTTATTTCCGTTGGGAACCGGAGCTGCCTATCCAGGTCGACCCTCATGTTCCATTCCTGGTTGGGGGAGAAGGGCCTTGCTGTTTCTCTTGGTCTGGTGCTTCTCCTTACCCCTCCTTCCGACACAAAGATGGTGGGGTCCTCTGCTGGTGGTGGTTGTTTGCTACCCTGTCGACACTCCTCCAGTACTTCGGCTAGCTTTCTCAGGACCTGATCGTGGCGCCATCTGTAGCGTCCCTGTGAGAGAGCGATCTTACAGCCTGACAAAATGTGCTGGAGACTTGCGTTGGGGGCATTGCAGAGTACACAAGATTCTTCATTCCCAAACCACTGTTGGAGGTTCCGAGGGCAGGGAAGCGTGTCGTAGGTTGAACGGATGAGGAAGCTAAGTCTTGCCTGTGGGATCTTCCACACGTCTGACCAACTGATGTTCCGGTTCATTAATCCCTCCCAGGTTGTCCAGCTTCCTTGTCGACCCTGCGACATGGCCTTGATTTTGTAGCGATCTTCCTCCATCCTCGTCACCTCTGCTACCACCATCTCCTTCCTTTGCTTGCGATTGGCCTTGGACCAAAAGCATGGCGTCTCTCCCCATCCTAGCCCTGCTCTTCCTGCCTGAACTCTGCCCATGATCTCCCGGTGTTGTAGCCGACCGACAGCTTGATCGACCTCAGTTTGGGCATTCCACTTGCGGCCGGTAGGAACCTTAACATTTGCGTTCCTCAATGACTCGTCTGTGGACTCCCTCAGCTCGAGAACCAACCTGGTCTTTTCCTGCATGTAGCCCAACTGTATGGACTGTAGTGGCAGCTGCAGCATGTTTTTTCCAAAGAGACCGGTTTCAGATAGGCACAGTGGCAACCCCAACCACTTTCGGATTCATGAGTTGGCTTTTCCATCCATCTTACTTACGGTTGATGAGGGAATCTCACTCATTTTCAGGGGCCACATTACCCTCCTGTAGAGTGTAAACTGGTAGCACCAGACCTTATACTTCCCAGGGAGTTGACTTTGATCGATCCTTGCCAGTCCGTCAGAGAGCTGCTTCATGACGGTTTTCCCCATCTGTTTGTCAGATAGGTCTGCGGTGTACTGCCTCCCCAGGCTTTTGATGGGTTGCTCTGATAGGAGTGGAATTTTTTCCCCTCCAACGACGAAGGTGGTATTGTCATTTCTGACTCCTCTTCTGAGGGACAAGCTCCGGGACTTGGAGGGCTTGATCTTCATTCTTGCCCATGATATCAATTCGTCCATCCTCTTCAGCAGTCTTGATGTACATGCTGCAGTCTGAAGGAGGCTGGTGACATCATCCATGTAACTCCTCAGTGGAGGAAGCCTCTTACCAGTTGGAAGTTTGATCCCCCCAACCATTTGCCTTGCCCCGATGAGGATTATCTCAAATGCTGCTACAAACAGTGTTAGATATATGGTACACCCCATCGCGATTCCTACTTCGAGCCGCTGCCACCCGGTGGTGAAGTCCTGGAGGGAGAAACACATCTGCAAGTTGCTAAAGTACTGAGCTACCAAGTTCTTGACGCAGGTGGGCATATGGAAAAATTCCATGGCATAGTTGACCAGCTGATGCGGGACTGATCCGTACGCATTGGCAAGGTCGAGCCAGATGACATGCAGGTCGGTTCTTTCCCGCTTAGCCTTCTGGATTTGGTCCCAGATCATAGTGGAGTGCTCTACACATCCTGGGAAACCTGGAACTCCTGCCTTCTGGCAGCTGGTGTCAACGTAGCCGTTCTCGATCAGATAGTTGGTCATCCTCCTTGGCTAGCACTGAGAAGAAGATCTTTCCTTCTACATTCAGTAGTGCAATGTTTCGGAATTGGCTAATGTCTTTGGAGTTCGCTTCCTTAGGGATATATTATTATTATAAAATTTTCTTTTCATTAACTTCGGTAGATACAATAAAGGAATTGTAATTGGCTGCTTTTTCTGCACTCTAAAAACCAATTCAGGGGACCTTTAGTCATTACTTAAATATATATATTGTTGTGAAATAAAAAATCAAGTTCTGAAATGCTGTTAGACTTTTTACTTGTAATTGTTATTTTATTGAGCTTGGATGACACACAAATTATGCCTATTGATTCGATATACTATCATGACTTGTCATAGTTTAACATTTTCAGTTAATCAAAAATGTATTTAATTTTAAGTTCTGTTAATGTAAAATACAATCTGATGATTGTTTTGTGTTGTATGAACACTTCTTTTAATTTAGACGAACTTAAGTTAAGTGAAACTGGGCTGGAATTTATATTTCCCATCATGCTTTGCCCATGGCACTTGAAAGGGAGAGTAAATGCTAAAATTAAGTGTTATATAATGTTTTTTGCACAAGATTAATGGTAAGGGAGATTTAGCAGTAATTAGTGTTTTGTTAGAAGAGTTTCTGTTAATGTGGGTTTTTGGAGATTTACCATCATGGTGACAACCGGTGCTTGGTAAGTTCATGTTACAAATGCGTTTTATTGTGTCCAAAAAGCGTCTTCACCTTACTCAAAACATTATGTTGGATCAACTTAAATAGTTGCATTCATGTTGACAATTATTAAGTTCATGTTACTTAGAAATGTGTTTTATTGTGGCAAAAAAACGTCTTTACCTTACTTAAAACATTATGTTGGATCAACTCAAAATATTGTTTTGAATTAATGTAATTCTCCCAATTGGCTTAAGTTAAAAATTCTAGTGGAAAACGTTAACATATTTTTTTTGTTGAACCAATGTTTCATTTTTTAGAGTGTGCAGAAAGCTATGGAAGCTTGTTTCCGCCACTGAATAAAAAATTAAGGTAATTGCAACTTTTTATCTCACAATTCTGACTTCTTTTCTCAGAATTGCGAGATATAAACTCGCAATTTCAAGTTATAATGTCAGAATTGCAAGATATAAACTCACAATTGCGAGAAATAGAATTGCGTGTTGGTCTTTATAACTGGCAATTGCGAGTTTATATCTCACAATTGCAAGAAAAAAGTCAGAATTTTGAGTTTATATCTCGCAGTTGCGAGTTTATATTCTTGCAATTCTGACATTATAACTTGCAATTGCGAGTTTATATCACAATTCTGAGAAAAGAAGTCAGAATTGTGAGATAAAAAGTCATTATACCTTTTTTATTTTTTATTCAGTGGCGGAAACAAGCTTCCATAGAAAGCTGATCTCTATTGATGTTTTTATCAATCATTTATTGGTAAAGGGTGCGAGACCAGGTGTGGCTTGCGTGCCAAAGGTTCCTGACCTCTGCTCCAGTGTAATGAAGATGAACGTAACTTTTAATAAACAAGGGAAATTCCTGACTTGAAAACAAATAACCATTTAAATGTTTAGGACTTTTGCGTTGTAAGAATAGACTATAAAAACGCTGACTCGTTAGGTGATGTTTTCTCATTAAAATCAGATGATTTCCTATTAATTCAATAGAATGTGAGGGAATGCTAGGGAAGACCAATATGGCAGCGCCATGGCTTGACTATTTATGACGTCATGAGCAATCCAGTCATTTATATCGATCGGTTGTAGGTTATTGTCTTTTTGTAGGTATATCTTACCAAGCCTTTCTACTGGAGTTGGGTCATATCAGCTAAAATCAAAGTAAATTAGCTGAACTGGTTGGATTGATTAGAGTTAATCTAGTCATCTGTCATCATGTCAAGAGTGTAAAACCAATGAGTGAGCCGATACCAACAGCACTTGCAGCATTTCCCAAAGATTTATTGACTGATAATTGCTGCTATGTTAGCTTTCTGCTAAAAATGACCAAACAGCAGCAAATAAAAGTTGAGGGAAATAAAATGTCTTTAGCTTAGTCTACCTTGCCTCTCATATTATAGGTTGACATGATAGTTAGTTTATTGCGTGTAAGTGGACTACTAACTCTAACCTAGATTGAGATGGTCTACCAGGTTGACCTTGGCCTCATCAGCTGCTAGACTAACTGGTTAATCACGAGGAATAACTGTATTCCCAAGTACTGCTCTGAGAAAGTGTGATCAGTTGAGAGTGCAAACAAACAAAACTATGGACTATCGAGCATCCGACAGAGACGCCATAGTGTTTTAATGAACTCGATTGATTGAGTCAAAACCAGGATGGAAAGAATGTTATGGACAAATAACTGGATAAAAATATGATTATATTAAATGATCCCTTCAATGAGAGGAAACAATGCTTTTAAACAGGCCAGTAGCCTATTTTTATGATGGCCTTGCTTTTAAGTAGACCTCAATGTAATTTCAACAAGGTTTCATCAGCCTGGCCAGGCTGTTTGTTGCTAATCTGATATGTTTTTCCCAAACACCTGCTACGTCCCTCAGACGGTGAGCAGTGTACCTCAGCGACTAGATGGGAGATGAGTTTCAGTTAATGCACGCATTTAAACCCAGCAAAACAATCACATTCACCACAACGCAGCTAGCAGCGGGAAAGTGAGTGGCGCTAGGCTAGTCTCCCGGGCTCGCGTATGTCTCCTCGGCCTATGTCAACAGCCGTTTAACCTGCTAGACTGGAACCCGATCTACCCCAGGCATCCAGCTCATTAACTTGAAATACCTTGAATTGGCCTACGAGAGTGTGGCTCCAGTTACCGTGCTAATGTTATTTCACCGCTAACATCAAAGCCAGCGGATGTTAGCGTGTTGGACAAATAGCCTGTGCTATTTGCCCTAATAGCCAGTGGTGGTGATGTGTCTATGTGTGTATGTGTGTGTTTAAGTAATGTGCTTCTTTTGTATGTGTGTGTGAAAGGGAGGGATATTATTCGAGTTTACAGGATGCAATTTTCTTTAATATAAATGTCCTAATCTAATTTAGCGGCAGGCGCGCGCTTTAGCTCCGAGCACTTGCCGAGTGTATGTTTCTGCTGACTATCTGCTTTGGCAATTTCCACGGATGAGTGGCTCTCTGGGAGTGCATTATGCATCACTCTCACTTGCTTAAAGATTACGTGTGCACTGGAAAGGCATTACACAAACAAGGAAATATGCCTTTGATTAAAATATCTTTTATCTTTTTATTGATTAAAAGGCACAGTTTGGTAATAGAGTGTGTCTGCCCCTCCTTCTGGACCTTATGTTTTTATTACCGCTGTTTTTTTCTTTCTTATAGTCTGTTCGCCTAATTGGTTTTATCTCTACTAGAAGGGAGTGCTTCTGAGCAGTACAGTATATCGTGTGCCATACTCCAGACACTATTGTTCAAAAACACATTTCTGAAAGCCAAATTTTTTGGCCTTTGTAGTACTTGAAATATATTTTAAATACAAAGATCTCCAGCAAGCTAGCCTGTTTCTCTTCAATGTGTTTAGCTTTTTGGTGATGGTTCAGACTTGCTTCAGTGGCAATTCAATTTTGCCTTATAAAGGCTGCAAAGTACTTTTTTGTCACAAATCCTATCTGGGCTTGCAGTGAACTAAACTTTTGATAAGGTCATTTCTCAATCACTCAGTCATCGACACAAAATTGCTGTTTTTGTTCCATTGTGAAAAAAGAAACCCTCTTCCTTCATCTTCAGAAGCACAAATTAAGATATTTTTGATGAAATCCATGAGATATCTGGCCTCCAATAGACTGCAACACAACCACTTTAAAGGCCCAGAAAGGTAGTAAAGACATTGTTAAGACAGTCCATGTGACCACAGTTCGGATATAGAACCTGGAAGTGCTGCACTGTGTTTACAACATCAACATTATAGGAGAATGACAGGGAAGAGAAGAAATTGTTGAATAAAGTCATTATTTTTGTTTGTTTTTTTGCACACAAAAACTATTCTCGTCGCTTCATAACATTAAGGTTGAACCGCCGTAGTCACATGGACTATTTTAACAATGTCTTTACTACCTTTATGGACCTTGAAAGTGGTGATCGTGTTGCAGTCTATCAGAGGCCAGATATCACGGATTTTGTCAAAAATATCTTAATTTGTGTTCTGAAGATGAACGAAGGTCTTATGGGTGTGGAACGACAAGAACCCTTGAGCTAACCCTTTAAGTACACTTTGTAATACTGTCATATTAAAAGTTCATTATCCATTTTAAATCATTATGTTTTAATAATCATGCTTTAATGAAACACACTTCATTATCATTTTAACTGTAGGGCAGGGCCGTAACCACCAGACATTGAGGGCGACAAGTCCCCCCCAATAATTAGAAATAACCTAATTGCCCCCCCACACCCCCAATATTTGATATTATTGATGCTGCTCTGCTGTTTTCCATTATGCACCGCTCTGTTGTTAGGATGACAAAAAAACGTTTTAAAAATTACATTTTTAGGCTGGTCTGTCTCAAGTGAGCTAATGGCGTTCATCACTGTCAGAATGAGTGAGCCAGCCAATCAAATCAAAGAAGGCGGGGCTTACTGTTCACAGACGACGAATGCGAATTCATTCAATTAGCAGTAAAAAGAGTAGGCCTCTGTGGCGAGTAATATTTAATGACTGTTTTATAATTGAAATATTCATCGACCGACAGTAATATCCAGTGATACAAACTACTGAACATTTTTATGAAATTTTGCAGTATATATATATATATGATATTCATTTGCAAATAGTTTAAATATTGACTTAACCTAATAACTTCAAAAGACCTGGAACTTTTATGTAATTCATAACTGAATGTGAATTCCCTTAAATCCAATGTTCAAGACGTTTTACGGTCAATTGCTGTAGGTGCCATTTGATCTAGACATTTAAAGTTAATATATTTTAAATGCACTAAATTCCAAATTCATCATTACAATTGTGTAATTACAAATATATTTATAAACATGACACAAGTTTCAATAGAAATGACATTAAAGTATGTTTTAGTTTACCATAAATGCTTGTCAGTACATGATTTAACAGCACACTTTAACCATATTAGTACAAGACAATAGAAGTAATTATAAGTTCAACTAATTGCATTTAATATAACTATAATTAATTTTCATTTAATTGTAAATAACATGCAATTAAGTGTCTGAAAACATTACATTCACAAATAATAATAATAATAATAATAATAATAATAATACATAAAAATAAAAAATTAAATCCATTACTATTAATAACTGGATGCTTGTGCTGTTGTTTTCCTTTCCCAAATAATGTCACATTCTTAGAGATGATGTAATTTATTGAATATTACAAAAGACTAACAGGATTGAAAATGATATTGACTGCAAAACCAATGTATTGATTAGAAATAAGAAAATGTGAAACATTTTTAAAAATTTAAAAATGTTTTTTAATAAAATAAAAATATATATACTTTTAATTTTAAAATGGGACATGACAAAAATGGTAACATCTGTGCAAACCAATTTTAAAATTTACCCCTATGTTTAGTTCAATTTAAGATCATCGAAAATCGTCAGGATATTTATTAATATATCTCAGATTGTGTTCATCAGAAAGAAGAAAGTTATTTACACCTAGGATGGCTTGAGGGTGAGTAAAGCAATAAAGTAATAGCCAATTTGAGGGCACAATATTAATATTTTTCTTGTTTTTGCCACAAAAACAAGTTTTCTCAAAATTGAGCCTGTATAACAAGCTCAATTTACAATCTCTTACAAAATCTCTTGCAGCTGGTTGCCTTTTTTTCTCAGAATTTTGTGATATAAAGTCAAAATTGCATGACTCACAATAACAAAAACATTCAAGCGGCATTCAGTCACACACTGAGCCAGCTCAAACCACGAGAAGGAGAGAGCAGATGAAAACAGAGGAGATACTGGTTGGTGTCTGAGGAAGAGAGATGGGCCGTTTGAATGAGAACAGATGGAGATGTGCTCTTTAATTAACCCGACAGAATCAGGAGGCTGGAACCAGGCCTCAGCCCATGAATAACAGCCCATGCCGCCCGCGCAGGAGAGTTATCGGACTGTCCCCCTCGCAATCGCCGCCTGAAAATCCCTTTCCCCTTGCGTGCTTGCTATTTTATTTCTCATTAGCGTGAGGCAAACTGCTGGGGGATGAAATTTGCTAACAGGAATTAAAAGTGCATTAACACATTGGGGAGTTTCATTTCTGCTAATAGTTTTATTAGTGCTTTGACCTTTCAGTTCATTAGAGGGGTTGATAGGGGAGAAAAAGAGAGAGGAAGGTGAGAGACGAGTGTTTAACACGCAGGGTTACGGCACCGTGAGTCCAGGGTCGCACAGATGTCGCAAGACTTTATCTTAATTGTGATGCCCTATTTGTGTCAGATGATAAAAAAAATGTGTTTTAGACCGTATTAAATCACTAAAGGTTCTGGAAGCAGCGCTAGCCATTCTAGAACTTCTTCCTGACTTAACAACTGAATTAAGACACGCTACCTCTTTTTATCTGTCAAGCAGAAGCATAGCAAGCATCTGTTTTCAAGCGCTGTGTTGATCTCTTTTTTCCCTTTTGCCATTGTATCGCTTTTAGGACATTCGGCTGTGTAAGCCGTTGTTGACAGATGAGAAATTGTGAACATTTTGCACCCTCCAAACTCATGAAAATAGCTTTCTTCATCTGTCACACCCTCAGTTTCCGGCTTGCCATATATGGACTGCTCAATGAGAACGCAATTGCAATGAAATGCAAAATGATTAAATGGCAGAAAAGGCCTTAGAAGCTTTCTGATTGGCTAAACAAACAATCTGACCATGCAACCAGTTTTTATATTCTTTTTATACTTGCTAAAAAAATAAGTAATGTTAACTTAATAATTTGAGTTCAGTTAACTTAAAAAGTTTGTAATATTAATTACTTTGTAGTTATACACCTAGTATATTTAAGTTCAATGTACTAAGCAAGATAACTTGCCACCAATCAAAATTCATCCATGCCTCCCATCATGCATTGCTGCATGAATAAATTATGAGCTTAATTGTCTTAGTAATTTTCTTTATTCTCACTATTTAAATTTTGCTGTTTTTCTGTGACTTTTTAGTAGCGTGTTTTCTAATGTTCAGAGTTGATCTGTTTATCAGAATATGTTGCTTGTCACCGTTGTTGAGATTGACAGGCTGATTCTTGATGTCTGTGTGTGCCTAATTTTTTTATTATTATTATTTTTTTTTTAAGTGTATTGTAAAAGTTGATCTTCCGCTGTAGAATCACAGTGCTGCTGTAATCAATAATGTCAATCTAACTCAGAGATTGGGCTCTAAATGAGTTCAGTGATTCAGATCAAATAATGATTACGTGAAAACATAATCAACACCACCTGATCATCTTTTAACTTTGCTTGTCTGGTTGGTTTTAATGCAGTTAAAACTGCCCAAACAAAATCTAATATTAAAAAGTCAAAGGTCAAGAGTTCAACTAAAGCAAACCCTGACCTCGATGATGGTAACTTAAAAATTGTGATTTTCTCCTTTGGTAAAAAACTAAAAAGGTAAACGTTTGGAAAAAATGTCTGTAGAACAGCCAAAACAAATGTTCCAACTGCTCATCAACAGCTCCTTGAATTCACACACACCACGACAAAATGGCGTCATTACCTGCCGCAAACCAGTGTGTAAGAGGCGTGGTCAGGAGAAAAACTTGCATGCATTTAACTTACATTTATTAACACATTCAAATACACCCACAAATTAGTAGTATATACTTATATTTTATAAGTAATGCAACCAAACTTAAATATTTTAAGTATATTGTAATTATATTTTTAAGTAAATATAAAATTCGGCTAAGAGTGTGCACACAATCACTACACTAAACTGATGGAGACAGACAATGATTAACCTAATTATTTCGTCACTACATAAACAAACATTTGCATAGATGGGTAACACAATCACAATTTGGAAATGTGTCCAGTTACATTTTCATAAAGCACCATGTTTGTAAAATTTAAAATGATTACATTTACAAAATGAGCCTGCATAGCAGAAATAATGAATAAAGTAATGGTCAGTGTTTAATACAATCGTTAATTGAAATAAAATAATTAATGAATTAAAACACATATATAACACAGTATTGTTCAATTTAGTGTTATACATATGTTATCATATTAATATGTTTTGTTCTAAAAACATGTCTGGTCTGAACTAGTTGATGCATGAAAACAACACCCTGATTAAGAGGTTGACTGTCTCAAAGTATTTTGAGTATTTTGAAAATACAAAAATACTCATCTTAAATGTATTTAAATACAAATTACATTTGATTTTTTCCAAAGGCTTTAAAATACAAAATACAAAATAGTATTTTGTATTTAAAATACGTATTTTAAATACATGTATCTGAAATACTGCCCATCCCTGCTTATATTGAATAAGTAATTACTTTGCGACCGGTGAAAAGTATGTTCTCCAGGTACTTTTCACCTACTGTTTTATGAGTACTGTAAATTCACACATACACTATATTGCCAAAAGTTTTGGGACGTCTGCCTTTACATGCACATGAACTTTAATGACATCCCATTCTTAATCCGTAGGGTTATATATATTATATAGCAGCTATTATAGCTTCAACTCTTCTGGGAAGGCTTTCCATAAGGTTTAGGAGTGTGTTTATGGGAATTTATGACCCTTCTTCTTGAAGCGCATTTGTGAGGTCAGGCACTGATATTGGACGAGAAGGCCTGGCTCACAGTCTCCGCTCTAATTCATCCCAAAGGTGTTCTATCAAGTTGAATAGAGTGTGAAACCATATTGTCGCAAACCTGTTGTTCAGCCATGTTACTGAATGATGTCTCACAAGTGGTGAAATAATAACTTCTTTATGAATCCGTTTGAGATCAAATTAATGCTAGATATTTTAGCTATAAATCACGGACATGGCATCTGATTACTAATTCTCATTTTTGTCAGTTATTTTGCTTTATTTCCAGATTCAATCATAGGCTCATTCTTACGTACCAGGGCTGGATTTCCCGATAACGTTGTCTCTTAGCGCGCTACGAAGACTCTAAAGGTATACCTTAACTGAAGATATACCATTTCTAGGCATGTTCCCCGAACTATCCCTTAGGAGGTTAGGAGGTTGCTTAAGGTTTATCTTCGTAAGTGTGACGTTACCAGGTGCTGTCCATGGTGCTGGTGCTGAATTGGTTGATATTGATGGCTTGAGAATCGATAATTCACTCTATACAGGGGCTGCTTCACTGCATTATGTGAGAAACCAGTGTTTTTTATAAAAAGAAGCACTTCAGAAGTAGAAAATGCATTTATCAGGACTCATGGGATGTTATAAAAGTAATCCAAATTGCAAATTAAATTATATTGCAATTTATCTATATTCCCCCATCAGCGTGAGTTTAAGGCGACTGTTATTTTAGAACAAAGTTTTAATTCCTTGGAGACGCGTAGGTATCGTGTTTATGTCAATTTTTTCCATTTTTTATTAAAAATATTCACAAACTTGTTAACTATAGGCCTATCATAAATTTTATGATATATTCCGATTGTAAAATATGTGGAAGTGAATGTGTTTTGTCAGGCGAAGAGTTTGCAAGGCAAGAGCTTTCGGATTTACAAAATCTTCCCCGAAATACATAAAAGTATATGCCCCGTGAACTGGGAGAAGAATAGACTAAACTTTATTGTTTCATACACAGTGTGTATCTATGAATAAAACACTTTGTCAAATTATGCAGTAGCCTACTTAGTTCAAATGTGTGTTTAAATGTCTGAAACCTAAATTAAACCTGATGAGGTTAAAAACACTGAATAGTTGTTATACATGACAAGTTCTATCTGTCTCTCGATCAGCGCTAAAGCACATTTGAATTTAGCAGTAAATCTTTGCATTTTATTCTTTGCCATAATCCTAATCGAACACTGCGTGTATTACAGCTTTAGAATTATATTCGTATTGACTGTCAACAGTGATAAGGTATAGCTAAGAGTGGTCCAGACCAACCTTACGAAAGTATGACTTACAGAAGGTATACTTAACTAAGGACATTTCAGAAAACACGTATTAATGTTAAGGTACAGCTTAAGGTATAATTTAAGAACGACGTAGAGTTAAGAAGGTTTCGGGAAATCCATCCCAGAGCACGTACGCACATGCGCACTTTTCAAAAACAGTGCTTAAAATCTCTAATGTCAGATTGCTTATTTTGATGAAGATAACGATTTATTAAGTCCTCATGTCATAAAAACAAGAAACTATGCTTCTAACCACAGCTCATCGTTCCAACCACACAAGTTTGCGATACAGTTTGCCAATGTTCGTTTGAACTATGGTTTCGGGAAACACCAAATTGTTGAACTATGTTAGTAATGACAGAACTTACGATGTTAGTTGGCTAACGATGCTTTTGAGAAACGCACCCCAGATGGTTAATGTATGAGTATTTAAACAAAGCTAATGTTAGCAAGCTAACGGGGTTTAGCATAACTGCACGTGTGTGCCGATGTGCGCTGTACAAAGCGCAATAATGATGTCATTGTGCCCAATGCATGAGACAAATGTTCATTTTTTTGTTGAATTTTTGACCTTTTTGGACTGGAAGTTATTGTCGAAGATATGGAATGGGATTAATAAATGTTGCAAGTCAGATTCAAATTGATTTGCACATGCGTTAACTAGGCCTAAAGTATCAAGTAAGAGTATCCAAAAAGGTAGTGCACTCAATAATGTTTACATTTTTGTTTTGTTTTGTTCAAAAACTATTATATATATTCTATTACTGTTCTATATTCCATTATTTAAATTTTGTTTTCTTTATAATATTATTATTGTTATATTTCATTTTTATTGCATAATTCTTATGTATATATGCGCTATGTCTGTACTTTCCTTCTGTCACCAAGACATATTTCTTGTGTGTGTACTTGGCAATAAAGCTCTTGATTCTGAATTCAGGAAACAGGAAGTAGATGTTGGACACATCACAGTGCTTGTTTTTGAATAGGATTTAATTTACATTTCAGAACAGCAAACACCAAATATAAAAATGCTAGGTTTGTTATAGTCGGTAACACTATAACAACTTAGTCCACGATCTGCAAAGCTAACAGCTAAAAGACATGCACTAGGTTTTGATTTCATGGTATCTATAATACAAGATCCTTAATATACTAACCTCTAACTAATGATTTTGTGTTTATGTGTTCTCTCAATGTCTCAGTGTTTTCATTGGCGAACACCCAGACAAGTTACAATGCAATTTGCTTTCGCTGTTGGAGGTAATTAGCACCTTAAAAAAAATTAAATAACATTGACGGTAGGATCAATGAGCTTGATCTATTGTGAAATTAATCCTGCTATCGACAAAACATGGAAACCATACAATTAAGAGAATGAGAATAGAAAAAAGAGGTCTAGACATGGGCCAGTCCAATGAGAAATAGGATGCTTTTTATCTCACTGGCTCAATGTGTAGAAATCCTATGAAAGCTTTAATTAATCCATGCATTATTAATGAAGACTGCAGCGACAAGTTTAGGATTATGCGCAAAGAGAAAGGAAAACACAATTAGTGATATCAGCCTAATGATTTTTACATGTCACTGACCACAATGTATTTATTGTCAATCTGAACTAGGCTAAAATGGGCTTGTTTTGTCTATGGACATGAGTGTTTGTGTTGGGTGTATGGAGTGTGTGTTTCTTTAGATGTGTCTCTGCGGCCATCTTACAGTGTTTGGATTACTTAGTCTGATGGTTTGAAGAAGTGTAAAAAGATAAACAAAGTTTAAATGCGTGAAAAACCTGTTTATTTACATAAACATGGAGATGAACAGATGTTATCGGATAAACATAAAGTTAAAGGGTTAGTTCACCCAAAAATGAAAATTCTGTCATTAATTACTCACCATCATGTCGTTCCACACCCGTAAGACCTTCGTTCATCTTCAGAACACAAATTAAGATATTTTTGATAAAATCTGATGGCTCAGTGAGAACTGCATTGACAGCAAGATAATTAACACTTTCAAATGCCCAGAAAGATACTAAAGACATATTTAAAACAGTTCATGTGACTACAATGGTTCAACCTTAATGTTATGAAGCGACGAGGATACTTTTTGTGTGCCAAAAAAACTAAATAATGACTTTATTCAACAATGTCTAGTGATGGCCAATTTCAAAACACTGCTTCATGAAGCTTCGAAGCTTTACAAATCTTTTTGTTTCGAATCAGTAGTTCAGAGCGCATATCAAACTGCCAAAGCCACACACCCCATGGTGAACCATTGAAATTTCGAAACGTTTCAAAACACTTATGACGTGACGAAGCCTTGTTTACTGAAATCACATGACTTTGGCAGTTTGATACATGCTCCGAACTACTGATTCGAACCAAAAGATTTGTAAAGCTTCAAAGCTTCATGAAGCAGTGTTTTGAAATCGCCCATCACTAGATATTGTTGATTAAAGTCGTTATTTTTTTATTTTTTTTTGGTGCACAAAAAGTATTTTTGTCACTTCATAACATTAAGGTTGAACCACTGTAGTCACATGAAGTGTTTTATACAGTAGGTATAGAAAGTATTCAGACCCCCTTAAATTTTTCACTCTTTGTTATATTGCAGCCATTTGCTAAAATCATTTAAGTTCATTTTTTTCATCATTAATGTCCACACAGCACCCCATATTGACAGAAAAACACAGAATTGTTGACATTTTTGCAGATTTATTAAAAAAGAAAAACTGAAATATCACATGGTCCTAAGTATTCAGACCCTTTGCTCAGTATTTAGTAGAAGCACCCTTTTGAGTCTTTTTGGGAAAGATGCAACAAGTTTTTCACACCTGGATTTGGGGATCCTCTGCCATTCCTCCTTGCAGATCCTCTCCAGTTCTGTCAGGTTGGATGGTAAACGTTGGTGGACAGCCATTTTTAGGCTCTCCAGAGATGCTCAATTGGGTTTAAGTCAGGGCTCTGGCTGGGCCATTCAAGAACAGTCATGGAGTTGTTGTGAAGCCACTCCTTCGTTATTTTAGCTGTGTGCTTAGGGTCATTGTCTTGTTGGAAGGTAAACCTTCAGCCCAGTCTGAGGTCCTGAGCACTCTGGAGAAGGTTTTCGTCCAGGATATCCCTGTACTTGGCCGCATTCATCTTTCCCTCGATTGCAACCAGTCGTCCTGTCCCTGCAGCTGAAAAACACCCCCACAACATGATGCTGCCACCACCATGCTTCACTGTTGGGACTGTATTGGACAGGTGATGAGCAGTGCCTGGTGTTCTCCACACATACCGCTTAGAATTAAGGACAAAAAGTTCTATCTTGGTCTCATCAGACCAGAGAATCTGGAGTCCATCTTGGAGTCCTTCAGGTGTTTTTTAGCAAACTCAATGTGGGCTTTCATGTGTCTTGCACTGAGGAGAGGCTTCCGTCGGGCCACTCTGTCATAAAGCCCCGACTGGTGGAGGGCTGCAGTGATGGTTGACTTTCTACAACTTTCTCCCATCTCCCGACTGCATCTCTGGAGCTCAGCCACAGTGATCTTTGGGTTCTTCTTTACCTCTCTCACCAAGACTCTTCTCCCCCGATAGCTGTAACCTTGTAACCTTGGCCAGATCTATGCCTTGCCACAATTCTGTCTCTGAGCTCTTCAGGCAGTTCCTTTGACCTCATGATTCTCATTTGCTCTGACATGCACTGTGAGCTGTAAGGTTTTATATAGACAGGTGTGTGGCTTTCCTAATCAAGTCCAATCAGTATAATCAAACACAGCTGGACTCAAATGAAGGTGTAGAACCATCTCAAGGATGATCAGAAGAAATGGACAGCACCTGAGTTAAATATATGAGTGTCACAGCAAAGGGTCTGAATACTTAGGACCATGTGATATTTCAGTTTTTCTTTTTTTCATAAATCTGCAAAAATGTCAACAATTCTGTGTTTTTCTGTCAATATGGGGTGCTGTGTGTACATTAATGAGGAAAAAAAATGAACTTAAATGATTTTAGCAAATGGCTGCAATATAACAAAGAGTAAAAAATTTGAGGGGGTCTGAATACTTTCTGTACCCACTGTATATGTCTTTAGTACCTTTCTGGGCATTTGAAAGTGTTAATTATCTTGCTGTCAATGGAGGCCTCACTGAGCCATTGGATTTTATCAAAAATATCTTACTGGTGTGGAATGACATGAGGGTAAGTAATTAATGACAGAATTTTCATTTTTGGGTGAACTAACCCTTTAAAACTAACGGCCTCACCATTGGATTTGAACCTAAATTTAATGGACTTTATCCTACTTCAAAAGTGCAGAACAAATCAGGATTTATAAAGGCAGAGACTGAAGTGAAAATGTTCCTATTCATGCGTTTTATAAATCATTCATGAAACATTCTGGAAACTGTTGTATGTTCACATTTAGGATCATTATACAAGCATCTTTATAAATGAGGTGCTAGATTTTTGCATTGCGTACTGCTCTGCGATTGTGACATTCTTGAAGAATTCAGAACTTGTTTTTAGTGTTCAAGGCTGGCAAAAACATATTCATGTTTATATGAAACCTATGACAAACACCATTAATGAGATCAGCTGTAACCCATATGTGGTCTGCCATGATAGAAGAACTTGTGGGTAATATTTTTGTCCACTCTCCTCGGTTCGCTGGCCATCCAGTGGGCTAAAGGGAGCATAGTCGCTGAAAGAGAAAAGGAGGAAAAGGAAGAAGGATTGCCTTTCAAGGGTTATGAGCCATTAAATCACAGCCAGGAAATCTCAAGGTTCCTCAAGAGTGCTGCACAAGGAATCTTTGGCCCCAAGAAATATTGTTTATGGTTTAAAAGCCTCGCCGATGGATTTATAAAAGAAACATTCATCATGACAGAAAAATGGAAGAAAACATTCCTGAAATAAATACTCACTCTATAGGTATACTTGTCACCTGGACAGCACAATAACAAGTGAATTGGAAGGAAGATCCTTCATCAGTTGGCAACTGGCCTCAGATGGTCCGAGCAGAACTCGGACTCCAGAGGGAGGAAATCAGGAGGTGCATCTGGAAAACCATAAACCAAATGCACAGCACTGAACAAATTAGATGCCCCATCAGTTTTACCCCACCATAATTTTGAGGGTAAAACATGGGTTTAGAAACTTAAAGATTTTATCTCAAAGTAATATGAACATCTTAAATCAGTCAGTGACAATTTCCAGGCTGGGATAAGCAGTATTTGCAGATCATGGTCCCATGAGGCCTTTGGACACACATCTTTGGAGCACCACAACTGTGAGAGCCCTTACCCTGCCGCTTTTCAAACCTGTCCCAGAGGACTTCCACCTCTTCCCCTTATTGGCAGGACCAAATCAGAGTAAAAATCAGTGTTGGAGAGTTTATTAAACCAATCGCCAGTTGGCCAGGATAATTATTTATGAATTCTAACAATGCAATGTTGTGAGAACAGGAACCTGAACAAATGTGAATGATGCTCAGGACAGTTGACTGGCCAAGGCTGCATTGTCATGAAAGTTTAACTCTTACCAATTTAAATATTCAAGCGCAAGAATACGCAAAAGGGAACTCGATTCATTACTCGTCTCTGACAGCATGAATACTGAAATGAGCTCTGTTTTACGGCTCCTTGCACTTGAACAGACAAATTCACACAAATTTTTGTCAAAAAATGCACATCTTGGCGAGTATCCTAGTAAACACAATCGTTTATGGCTTGAGTGAACGTAAACAGTCGAGAAAGACAAAGCATGTGTACAGTATCAGTATATTGGATCTGTGCATTAGGTCTTAAAGTGACAGCAGCAGATTAATTAATATGTTTAATTTATACAGTGAAGACTCTCCAGTGTTATTTTACATTTGATTACTTTATTCAATGTCTTTACCTGAAAACTACTGTTACTTGTCTTTAATAGTTGTTTTAGCTGTGGTATCGAAATTGGAATAGAGAATTTTGAATTTTCACTGTTATCTAAAATGTTGATGTTATAACTGGCTGTTTTTGCATAAAGAGTTTAATGGCCAGTAAAAAAAAATATGGCTGATTAAATTTGCCATTGGCACATGTGGCAAAAAGTTAGTTTTAGGCCCTGCTTATCGGACACACTCAATTCAGGTCTTGCAGTAAATACCCGAAGAACTGTTTTAGGTGTGTTAGATGAGGGAGAGAAACAAAATGTGTAGTGGTGGGGGTCCTACAGGACAGGATTGAGAAGCACAGCTTTATCCTATGCTAAGTTACAAACTTTTGATAGCTTAGTGTTTCCCAACGCTGTTCCTAGAGGCACACCAACAGTGCACATTTTGGATGTCTCACTTATCTGACCAATCCATTTGAGGTGTTGGAGTCTCTACTAATGAGGTGATGAGTTGAATCCAGTGTGTTTGAAAATGTGTATTGTTGGTGGACAGGGTTGGGAAACACAGGCCTAACGTATGATGACTCGGGTTGATTCAGTCTCCTGCCACAGAGCCTGAGATTTTGCAGACCCCTGGGAGAGCCAGGCTTGGCCTGGTTCGTAATCCAGTCCTGATTATTTGAAAATCTATATACAGAAATCACAGATTTTCACAGGAATTCCTAAGCTATTCAATCTGAACACTGTCCCTGCAGCAACATAGTGTCGGCCCAGATCCGGCCCACATCTGGTCTATGTGTAATCCACATGTACCAGATGTGGGCCGGATCTGGGCCAGACTATGTTGCTGGCTGGGGTGTTTAGTACATAGCTTTCATTTAAAATGTAAAAGATTATCAATGATTATGAGATTATCAGTCTTTTCCTCATAGAGCTACTGTGTGGCTTCAGAAGACGCTGGACTCCTTTTATTTTACTCGTAAGATCAAAAAGCAGACAGTCAGCCATCAGTGGGGCAGTTGTGGCCTAGTTGTGGCCTAATGGTTAGAGAGTCAGACTTGTAACCCGAAGGTTGTAGGTTCGAGTCTCAGTACCGGCAGAAAATGTAGGTGGGGGAGTGGATGAACAGCGTTCTCTTCCACTCTCAAGTCACACAATTGACCCCCAATTACTCCCCAGATGTCACAGCAACAACAAAAAAGGCTGCCTACTGCTCTGGGTGTGTGCTGAATACTCACTACTGTGTGTGCACTTGGATTGGTGAAATGCAGAGCACAAAAAATACTTGGCTACATGTCACATCATTTTCTTGGACCCATATTGCGGGCTTTTTGTACAACTGAGCAAGTTCAATCAGTGATGGAGACCGTCTGTTAAAGAGATCACTCTGACTGGCTGTTCAGCAAGAAAAACGGAAGTGACGAAAGCAAGCAAACAACGAAGTGGAGAAGGCACATGAGGACATATTCAGAATAAGCTATGTTTCGAATCCATCTGTGCTGAGCAAGGTTGGTGTGAAAATGGCTTTATTGCACAGTCCTAGCTCTTCCAGTTTCCCTTTTTGAATGATGAATTCAGACTACTTCCCCCTGCTGGTATGGAGAGTTATTTCCTCTTGCGCAGACACAGAACATATGTGCTAATTGGCTGTAGTCTGTGCGGTTCAAGCTCAAATTTTACAGATACATGCAATGTGGAGCGACAGCTCAGTCAGATTTCATCGCCGCAGGTTCTTTGCTGTTGATTTGGTGTGTCTGGGCCTTTACAATGTTTTCTTTTTGAATCTTAAAAAATGTGGTTACTATGGAGTCTGGACTATATGGACAAAGGAAGCATGAAAACAATAAAAAAATTCTCCTTTTGTATTCCACAGAAAGAGGTAAAGGCACACAGGTTAGCCTAGCATCCAAACAGGAATTAAAATTGTAATTAGCATTGGTTGGACATTTGTGGGGACTAGCATCGTTGGGCCTCAAACTTTAAAAGTGCAAATAAGTGCTATATGGCAGTAATACAAGCCTATGATGAAAAAATGAGCACATCAGATCTCAGAAAAGAGTGAAAAGGAAACAAAAAACATGAGAATTCAGGAGGTGGAGTAGAGCGGGCAGACAGATGGCTGTGTAAGTGAGAAAGACAGAGAGGGAGAGAGACAGAGATATTGCCAGCGTTGGGGCTTTGGGGGTGGGACGGGCAGCAGGCAGATGTGTGTGTGATGGATGGTCCGGCCAGGCAAGGCCGCAGATAAGAGTGCAAACAAACTCGGTAATAAATGAACCGGCCCGAGCGGCGGTATTGAGGCTGGCTCCTCACGCCGTGATGCATGCCGAGGGAAGCCGCCGGCAATTTGTAATGGAGAAATGAGGGAGCTGTCAGAGGAATGAAGAGACAACACTCGGGAGAGGAGGAACAGGACGGGCCGGCGGGGGCCGGGCACCGCTCTGTGTGTCTGCTCACCAGGGGGGTAATCAGGGCTACACGGGGCGCTAATTCACCCCATAATTAGACTTGCTGTCACGCCGCGCCATGTGTGGAGACCTGCAGAAGACACAGAGGAGCTTTCACGTATCTTTGTATCTTAGGAAAAGAGGGTCAATTCACTGGACTGAATGTTTAAATTCAAGTGTAGTGGCAGAGGAAGCAGACGGGACACCCGAACAGCTCTCGCAGCTGGGAACATTGGGAATTATTATCATCAGCACCAAAGCAGCTTCATAATACATGCAATTGTGTGCATAAGTTTTTACAGTCTTAGCAGAAATTGCAAGATGTTTATCATTTTTTAAAGAATAGAGAGATAAAAATATATTTTTTAAAATTTAGTACAACTCTGATGATTATCAAAAGATTTTTGCAAATGATATAGCCATGAATCCAGCCAGCAATATTTTGCTGAACTGACCACACCTTTAATTCTTTCCCTGCCAGCGTTTTTTTTTTTTTTTTTTTATAAAGTTGCCAGCCATATGCTGTTGAATGTTTGGTGATTGTGTTATTTTACATGTGCGTCAGCAATGCTTTTATCACTTATTTCTACTTCTTCTTCACCTGTGTTTTGATCTGGATACTCTGTGCACTTTCAGAAGATGGGTAATAGCGCCCCCTACCATATAACAATGAAAACACGGATTGCCAAAAAATTCCGTCAATGGTGAGGAAGTGTTGTGTCATAAATGGCATTAAATTCTGTCAATGGAGGGGAGTTAATATTATGTGTTGCCTCTTAAAAAAAACGTCAAATCTGTTTGTAGTCTGTGTGTGGATTGTGTAAATTATTTTGTCTTGTAAAATGTATGTCAAATAGCATCATCAGGGCAGTACTATGTTAAAAATGTTTTTTTTTTTTTTATCTTAATTATCTTAAAATTTAAAAAAACAAACATCTTAAATATCATGCAAGGGGTATGTAAATTGTATTAATTTAAGTTAAAACTACTTTTGCCATTTGATATACTGTATGTCCCTGCATATTTATTTCAAAGGCTGTTTTATTGGTGGACTTCATGTTTCAACTGTACAATATCTTGAGTTCAGCGGCTGCTGAGAAGAACGACTAAAGACTATTAACACTGAAAATACTTTAAAAAGAAACATTTTCCACTCTGAGTTTACATTCAGAGAGCTGAGGGGAAGTGTGACCTATTCCCTCCTAGTCTGTCACTGTCAAATGCTTATACAAGAACTCAGAGGTGATAATTTATTAGCAGTGCCTGTGAACGAGAGCCATCACACTTAAATCCCTTGGTAAGTGCTGTCAAAATCAGACACACAGCAGTGTGCCGCTTCACTTGGGCAACAGAAAACATTTGGACTGGAGTCTGGGCTCAAGTATCATCAGCTAGGTTGCTGGGTATTTCAATACAGTGTGGGATGTTTATTCAGATAGTGTTCATCTTCATCTTTAAAGCACCAAATAATCTTCTCATCCAGAACCATTTTCACTGTAGTGTTCAATGTGATTCATGTAGATTAATAAATGGTTGATGTTGAAGTTATGGAGAAACAGCTGAGACAAAGCTAATATTCAGTAAGGGTACATTTACACAACAACATTCCACTAAAAACTGAAAAAGTTTTTCCTTTGTATTTCTGAATAGTTTGAATCAAGAGAAAACCTAACTGTTTTACGAAGAAAAAAAAGTAAGCATGAAAGTTCACCCCTAAACCTAACCATCAGTGGGACGTAAGAATATTGAATGAAAATGTACAAATTTTATTGTACAAATTAAATTAGCCACCAATTTGCTAAAATGTAAACTATCTGCCAAAAAATTCCTTTTAGAGATGAAATTACAAGATGCAAATCAAACCGTTTCTACAAGTACTGTAGCTGTATTTTTCCTCAACAGAACTGCTGTTTTGTAGATTTAGTTCTTCTATATTGTGCTAGAAGTTCATAGAGATGACACTGTCACTGTTAGTGTACAGTATGAATGATTTGCTATGAGTCAAATGTTCATGTCACACACTGTTAGCTCAATCATAGCAGAATAAATGTTGTCTGGTTGTCTCAGTCAAGGCTGTTCTTGATCTACCCTCGACACACCTTGTTTTCCTCTTGTTTACCTGTCTGTCAGACACAAGAATGAATTCCCTACCGCCAGATATATGTTTTAAACAGTTCACACTTACAAGGAACTCTCAAACATTTTTTTTAAACAAAATGTTGCACTTTCTACCCTTTTATTACATACTAAACGTCAGCATCTTTACAGCAGGAGGCAAAGCTTAAGCAGGCGAATGGGATGTAAACTCTATCTTACCTGTACATTTTGTACAGAATTGTTTTATTTTTAAAACTCTACGTTCTTTCAGTAACTGAATTAATCTTTGCTGTTGCACAGGGTTGGGGAGTATCTATTCATCTCAATGCTCGGCTGGTGCAGGAACCCTGGAAATACACAAGCTGTGACGTAAAAGAGTAACATCAGTCAGTTTCACCCTTCTAAAAAAGGCATTGGTAGCACCTACTGTTGAATGGATGTCAAAGGAGTAAAATTCAGCCAGAAATAGGGTAGTTATGGCATGTACCACAGGGACTACCTTTTGATGAACTTGTCCAGAAATAGATTTGCTTATTCATATGATTCACTCCATAGTGTTCCATCATTTTACTTGTTCTTTTTCGTGGGGAAATAAATATTTATTTAAATAGCAGAATTTTATACTTCAACTACTGACAGAACAGCAGGTCTTTTCAGTGTTTGAAGTATAATCTTCAGCTGTGAGAAGACAGGAAGCTCTACAGCCACCCAGAAATCTGCAGTGGGTCTGACTTACAACAACGACAAAATGTTACCATCCCGCTGCTGTTGTTGCTGCGCTGTTGTCACGTCTTGAACACGAAGCTAGCGGAGGCTGGGGTGGAGAAGAAAAATTAGGGCCTACACCTGCGGCGGCGTAATTAATGCCATTGTCACCTTCCAAAAATAAATCAGAACCTCAACAAGACTTTCCTGTTTAGGGTCAAAATCTCCTCCCGCTGTATTAAAATTAATCACCTTCCCTGCTGTTGCCGTGGAGTGAAGAAGAAAAAACGGCCGGCTTCTGCATTTCTCCGTTCAGTAGTAAAAATAAACAACAAACACGACACACCGCCACGTAGAACGTGGATTAATTAGCTATTCCTGCGGCGCTAGAGAAAAAGAAATGAAATTCCGAACCAGATCTGCATTGATGAATTGGTAAACCTTTAGAATTCATTTGTCATGTGGGGAGTGTGTGTTTGTATTTATGAAAGGTTAGGGGTTGCCTTGGGACGGGAGATTGGTGGAGTAGATGGGATGACTTTTGTTGTTTTTAGGAATGTTAAATCATGGGATGATCTGAAGCATCAGCGATGATTACTAATTTACATGCTGGAATTTATTTATTTTTTTTAGATTTGTAGATACTGAATTTCTTAAATACATGTTGTGCATTATGAAGTCACGTTTTAGTACCGTACGTGCTCTTTCCATTCTCTTAAATCACTCTTCCTGGTTCAATGATTGATTATATGAGCACCCCGATTGTATATTATTTTTTTCCTCTAATGTTCAGAGCCTAACAGGCCAAGGAATATTTTCTGATCGCCACCGCTGGGCTGCTTGCTCGATTAGTCCGTTTCTCTGTTTCAGGCTAAACAATTAGAAAGTCATTTATTTTCACATTTCAAAGTGATGAGCCCCAAACACGCCTTTATAGATCTTCTTCTCCTCAATTGTGTCTATTTGCATAATGGGATAGAATAGCTCTGAAATGTGGCCCTGTGGGACTCACTGTAGATTGAGACATGAGATACCAGCCGCCGCCTCATATTTATGTCTGTTTTGGGGAAAATTAATGGTGCATTTTCACATTGTATAATGTTATTTAATGGTGCAATTCATCTAATAAAAAGAGAACATTTTTGAAACATTTATGTTTTTTTGCTTTTTACATACGAGGAGGCCCAGCGGGCTTGTGCAAATATTTCCCTCTGTGTGGCTGCAGTTTCTGCGCTGCAGGCTGTTTTTATGCATCATGATGGATGATTTTGCTTTTCTCTATTCTTTGCCCAATAAGTTGCTGCCCAAATTGGTGTTTTGAGAGAAAAAGATCTGAACAAAGCATTAGCATCCACTGATACTGAATCTGGTTTACTTTAAATTATAGCAAGAAAACACATATATATAATTTCTTTTTAATTTTTTTTTTTTTTTTTTATTTTTTTTTAAATATTTTTAAAAATCATTTTGTTTGTTAATTTTGTTATTATGTTGTTATTTGTTATTATGGAAAATAAGTCATATTTAAAATGTATTATTGGTATAAACTGATTAAAATTATAAATGGAATAAAACTGAATTATTTAAAGGTGATTTTTAGATAAAGTATGTTTTTTTAGATATGATAAAATTTTAGACATTATTTGTCAGAGCGAGGTAGCAGCTGAGAATGAAAAAATCAGGATTTAAGTGCAGCAGTCCCAAAAATCTAAATAACAAAATACTCAGGATACTTGAAACCCTCAGCGCACAAACAGAACAACCACAATAAAACTGATGAGAACAGACAAGCAAGGCTACAAATGGAGTGGTATAAATACAAAGAATAATCAATGAAAGGAAACAAGAAACAGGTGAAGATCGTAATCAAACAGTGAGTAACCAAGGAAACAAATGCAAACAACAGGAAACAGAACAGGAAACTCTGAAAAACCAACTCAAAGTCCAACTCAAACACAGGCTAAACGTGACATTATCCCCTGATCAAAAAGCTGCATCCATGCGCCTTAAATCAACAAAATTCCAACAGAGGAGGTCGGGAGGGGGGCTTAAGGGAAGGACGTGGATCTGGCAGAAGGGACCACCACAGACAGGATGAAGGCCCACAGTGGAGCCGATGGAGGAAGGAGCCGTGGTGGAGCCTTGGTGAAGATGCCAGGTGTATCCAGGGGGATGACTGACAGAGGTGGAGCTGTTGAAGGTGGAGACCCAGGTGGAGCCGGAGAGCTAAAGAGACCGTGCGACACAGAAGGACCTGGAGGCAAAGGTAGAGACATGGTGATGAGCGGGCAAGGTGGAGCCAGGGTGCTGGAGGACTAAGGCAGCTGGTGTTACTGAGGTAGAGCTGGATGGAAGGAGGAGCCCAACAAAGCAAAATGGGTAGAGGAAAGAGGCACAGCTGAAGGCCTGGACTGGAAGTCCGTGACAGAGTCAGAGCAACAACTGATTGAGGATGAAGCTGTAGGGACAAGGTAGCTCAGTGGAGCTGTAAGGATAACAGTCCCAGGTGGAGCCGAGGGGGCGAGGAATCAAGGTGGAGCTGACTGGTCAACGGGGAGAGGTGAAGTGATGGGCTTGGTGGTTTGAGGTGGAGCCGGGGAGTTGACATACCTGGGCGGATCTGGTGAGCCGGAAGCCCAAGCCCAATTCGAGCTGCTAAGAGGAGCCAGCAAAGGAGGAGCCAAAGACAAAGGAGACAGTGCCGAAGAATTGGATAACATGGGCAGTGGGTTATGAAATGACCTCCTTGGCCAGTACAGGACAGGCAGAGAGTTCAGAAACAGCCTCCTTGGTGGATACAGGACAGTCAGAGAAGGTGGGAGTGGGAGGCAGGGCGGGAACATCCACAGAACACAGAATTGGTGCTAGGTGACGAATCAGAGAAACTAATTGGTCATTTCACACTACTCAGTTATACCCCTCATAGAGTTCACCACACTCTTCTTAGCATTTGGAGTATGGGAAGGGCTCCACTTCATTCCTTTTCATAAATCTCTTCACACTAATAAACCCACTGGAACAGACTCATATACTGGCTCTGGCACCTGGTCAAACTCCACGCATGGCTCAGTCTCTGGGATGAACGTGGCCTTAGGTAAGTATTCCATTAAGGATATAAATGTTGGCTCATGCACCTGAACATTGCACTCCTTGGCTGTGAACATCAAGGTGGTACTTAAATTTCTCAGATGGTAAGAAAATACTATATTAATCCTATAAATATTTTGTTCAATCATGAATAGGCTGATTGGTCCTTTACATGAAGTAGGCAAGCACTCACATAATTACTACATGTCATAAGTTGATTGGCCTCTGCTGATCCTGAAGCCAATTAGATTGCTTGCTCAACATTCAAAGTTTTGTTCAGTGTTTGCTGTAGGCTAAATCTGCAGCGCTATCAGAGTTCCTCTGAACCCCTCCACCTCCCCCAGCTCCACCTGCTTAGATCTGCTACAGGATTTATGTATTCATGCTATTCATGCAGCAGCAGAAGCATATCTTACATGCTCACAACAGCATATCTGTGCATCTATTAGCAATAGCATGTCCATACTTGCTCTGCAGCAGCAGCTAGTCCGCCAAGACCAAATACATTAACATTGTACTTCAGGCATGTTATTGAATATGGCAGTTTAATAATCATACCCTAACTTGAACCCTAAATGAATGCATTAAATGAATTAATAATTGTTTGGACATAATATAGTTTGTTCCAAACATATTTAGAATAAAATAATGATTAAAGTGATAGATAACTTAAATATAAGATAAACATGATATCTTAAAATCTACATTCAAGACTTCATTCAAGTTTAAACTGTGTTTCATTTCTGAAGAGAAAAGAAGACAATTTGACACACTAAAGTGGAGTTATAAAATGAATGTGGATAGCAGCTCAGATCATTTAGTGTTTGAAGAATTTGATGGAAATTTGTTAAGATCTCTTCTAAGACTCATGTGAGATTACTGGAGGAACATCTGAGAAGCAGGAGGCTTCAAAATGATTTATCATATTTTTTTTTTTTTTGTAAGAGAAACAACTGAAATATTAATTTGTTTCTTTTATTCTGTCAGATGAAACACTGGTGTATTGAATTTCCAGAAACACTCATATCCTGAAGTAAATACCCCAGAAAGAAAGGCCAGCTTCATTTATGTATTATGCATAAAAGACACACCCCAACTATAATTCACTAGTTTGCTTGTACCACTTCAACATTATGCCCGCCACCTACGTGGCATTCCCAACCCTGAACCTCCAGCTGTACCTTGGCATCCCGGCACTGAGAGAGTTAATATACACTACCATTCAAACAAGCATAGTGAATGGCCTTGTTTAGGGCTGTTGTCATTTGGGATAGAAAGCAACCACTCAATATATGCAATTTTTGCACTCAACATTTGTTTTTAAACAACCAGGTGAATTTCATGCATTTATCGCTTAATACTTTGTGTAAGATCCTTAATGACTGTTTGTTATAGTGTCTTTGTATTTTTATGCTTGTGTAGCACACAGATTTGCATCCATACATGTGTGTACATTATGTGTGTGTGTGTATAGGTGGGTACACCCGGTGCGCTTCTCTGGCTCCAGCTGCTGTTTTCTCCTCCAGCCTGAAGGTAAAGCTGTTGAAAGGCACTTTAGAAATTAAAAGAGTTTCACTGCACTGTAATGTGGCTTAAATGATCCAGAAAACACAAGATATATTGACCATTTAATGAAACACACTCTCTCTCCACATCTCAAATACTCTGTCTGTCTTGTCCTTCTAACTGCTCCTGCATTTTGATATTCACTACATTCATTGTGAATAATCATTTGTATGCCCAGCTTGCAGAGTTGACTATTGTATCAGATAATTCTTTAATTTGTGTATATATATATATATATATATATATATATATATATATATATATATATATATATATATATATATATATATATATATGATCCAATCAAATCCCCAAATATTAAATTCAGTTCAGTCCTATATTATTTATTAATTAATATTTCACTTAGAAATATGACACATTATGAAATTTGTATGTGTTGTAACACCTTCCTAATAAAATATACTTGCTTTGGATGTGAAATGCCAGATAATATCAAAGTCTTTTCACTGGACAGCCATCAAGAGTGTCTGTGAGACTGTGTGTATGGTCCCACTGGCTCTTGTCTCACTGGGACACCTCAGACTCCCCACAGTGCTTAACATGACTCAGTGTCATACCCTCTACAAACTGTATATTCTATCTAATCCTAACCCTAACCCTAAATCTACCCAACCTATTTCAGCCATCATACTGGCTTTCAGCACCACTTTCAGCTGATGCATAATAATAATAATAATAAATACTAATGAAATTGATACAGTAATAGTCGTAGAACAGCACAATGTTTTTTTCTCTGCTAGAGGTACAAGATAATGGTAAATCTCATAAACCATAAAAGAGTGCAATAAGAAATTATAATAAGAACTTATTAATAAGAAATTATGTTTTACATAAAGAGAATTATTTTCAGGTCCAGAATTTTTGGCAATTAAGCTCATTAACAATCTCATTTGCATTGCTATAACAAAAAAAATTGTGATATTCAGCATGTAATATTTACATAAAAAAAAAAAACATATTTAATAATATTAATTAAATTGTACATTCTTTTTTTTATTATAATACATTTTTACTGTAATAATAATCACCACTGAGAATGAGAAACAGAAAAACAAGCAAACAACAAAAATAATAATAAATAAAAAACATCAAGTAAAGTACAAAGTAAAACTTCCAGATGGATTACAGTTATTAATGAGAACGGGGAGGGGGTGGGGTTGTAGTGAAATTTATTAATTGAGAAAAAAAAAGGTAAATTGAGAATGTTACAATGCGAAAAATCATTTACTGAATGCAAATTATAATTTCAAATTTTTCTACTTTTGATTATAGAGTCAAATATGACATGAGATTTGATGAAATTCAGCCTAGGTACATCATTAATAATAATAATAATAATACACTTTATTTCTATTTATTTATTCCTTTTATAAATTGAATGCAGCTCAAAGTGCTTTATAATAAATAAAGATAATAAATTTATAATTTTTTGTGTACAGTTCCTTTCGTATTTTGGGAAAGGACTATATTATAAACACTTCCATTCATTTAGTGCATTCATCATGTAACAAAAAAAAAAAAAGTATTAATTGTTAACACTACTATATACTATGGATTACAGCTTCCAGATATATTGAAATAAAACATTAAAACATAATAAAAGTAACTGAAAAAAAAAAAAAAAAAAAATCAGTTGTTTTGGACATAAATGAATGCTTGAGATACATAATGAACACCCTTATATCCCTGACTGCTGTACGCTTCTGGGAAGCTCTCTCTCCATTGGCTAATTCACAAGCCGTGTAGCAGACGGAGAACGCCCTCTCCAAATGTCACAGGGAGCAGCTCACACGGCATTACACATTATTAATCACCCTTTCACAGCCTCCAAGTCGGAAACCCCGGAAAACAGGAGCGAGAGATGCAGGCAGGGATGGGTAGAAGTGGTGGGGAAGGCAGGAGAAGGGATGAGGGTTAGGAAGCCACAAATAACTACCATCAATCATCCGGCAGTCAACATTTTCACATGGTGCGGCCGTGCTGGTATTGGCAACTCTCAAAGTTCTCTGGAGCGTTCTCAACAAAACAACCCCCTCGCTCAAATCACGCTGTCAGCAGGAATATGGCAGGTGTGTTAACTCCCACCACTCCAAATTAGGACCTGCAAGATTTGCAGAAAGTGTTTTTTCCCTCATCATAACTCAGGATAATTAGAAATGATATCAGAGGTGATGGAGATGTTAATAGCTAGGGAGGGCAGAGCTGTTTTGTTCTGAAAACCCTTGGTGAGACATCAGCTGGCTCAGAGACCTCTACACCTGATAAACCCCTCCAACTGCCACAGGAATACGGACCCGTCAGTCTCTGTTTGAACGTCTTACTCGTGACATCAAAGACGAAACCCACACTTCTGCCGTTCTTTGATGAGATCCATTTTTCTCTCAAGCTGATTTGACGACTGCCTCAGCATCGTCAAATTCCTGGTTTTAAAGAAAGCTTCATGTCTTGGGAATTTCTTAGTTCTTAAAAGTTCTCGTTTGATTTGGAAGCGGCTTCCATCGTGTCTCGAAACGTTTCAAGTGCATGCAAACCAATGAAACTTCAAGAATTGGGTTTAAAGGTTTAAAGGAGAGTTCGTTTTGATGGTAGGCTAATTTGAAAGTTTACCCAGCTAGAAATTTTTTATGTTCTGGGAAGTTTTGTTTTTGTTTCCAGAATGTTCTGCTGAAAGGTTAGGATAACATTCTCTAAAAAAAATTCTAAAAATGTTTAGTGATAACATTGTTAGAACATTATCCCCTAACGTTCTTCCCATTGGGCACTGGATGTAGACTCAAACTGGGTGAAATCAGATAATTAGACTGCTACATGATGATTATATCTTTATTATCAACAAATAGCTAACATCATCTGATCACATTTTCTTTTGCTGTTCTTGCCACTACAAACAGTTACAGCAGCCAATGAAAAACTAACATTAAAAAGTTAAGAGTCAAACTGCCCAACTAAAGCAAACACTGATCACCATAATGGCGACATCAAACCAAACAGACATTTTTTTTATCTTAATAAGAACTTTTTACACACTTATGACAGAAATAAAATCATCTGTTTTGTAATAATTGCAGATGGTAATGCTGTTTTTGGAGTTGTTTAATGACGTTGGAGCTTGACATCAAATAAATGTTGGGTTTAGACCTCAACCTGATTTTCATTTTCGACCAAAATTTGACTTCTGAGCAACATTGGAGTCCACATCCGGTGCAGCTGGGAAACTTTATAAGAATGTTAGGGGATAACGTTCTAACAATGTTATCACTAAACATTTTAGAATGTTTTTAAAGAATGTCATCCTACCTTTTAAGCAACTAAACACTAAACGATTGTAAGGCCGATTATGAATGCAATTTCATACTTACGACTGATCATGCCCAAACGTGCTGAGTCACAGCCAGTTGCATTCAGTCGGTGTTTGTTTAAATTCCATGTGTAAGCATTTAAATCGGCTTCAGTCGAATGTGTGTTTAGCTTAGAATGTTTTAGCTAGTCGTTAAGTGTGTCCAAGGCATTAGGAGAATATTCTGGGAACAACAAAAAAAAAACTTGCCACTAAAAACATTCCCAGAACATAGCATAAGATTCTGAGAACATTCTTATAACAATAACTTTTCATGCTGGGTAAAGGAATTTCTCACCCAAAAATCATTTACGATAGTTTATGTAAGAACAAAATGAAATTTGTTCTTGATATTTAAAGAATTACTCACTGAAAACGTTCTCCTCCACCATCAATCTCATAACTACGGAGCCACTAAAGGGAGGAAAATTATATTTCAATGCTTTTCTGTTCTCTTGTGTTCTCTGAACACAACTTTGCGTTCGTTTGCACTTGCCACACTTTTGCGTTCACTCACTAATATTCTGCGTTCCCCAACACATTTCGCGTTTGCTTGCAAAAGTTTTGCATTCACTCACCAATCTTTTGCATTCCCACGAGAATCCTTTCAAGAAACTTTGTATTTGCTCACAAAACTTTGCGATGGAAATAATTTGAGATGGGAGAAAAAAACAAACAAACTATATTTTAGTGCTTTCGTTAGCAAATGCAAAATTTCTCGGGAAAAAAACGAAATAATTTTGCAAGCAAATGCAAATGTTTTGCGAGAGAAAGCAGTTTCTCGAGGGAACGCAATACTTTTTTTTTTGAGAGAGAATGCAAAAGTACAAATACAAATAGAGCACTACATGGTCCATGCTTTTGTGCTTGGTTCTTTTGTATGTAAAAAGCAGTCTAAAAAAAAGTGTAATGCTCTACAGAAAAAATAACATACAAGTTTGTACGTACATAAGTTTAAATAATGAAAGAATTGTCTTTTTGGGTGAACTATTCCTTGAAGGCTGGGCATCTGTGACACTAGGGGGCGGCAGAAGGCTGTTGTGTTTGTCTTTCACAGGCAGGATTTTCCACAAAGATTCAACTGAAACGAAAGGTCAGGTGCAAAAGCTTGTTGGACTACTGCATCAGTAGTGTAACACCTGATTAGTTCAAGCATTTTGTGAAATCCAGATATTAATATTAGCACCTTTGCAAGAGTAAATGTGTGTAGGCACACACAATAAATGGCCATTCACTTTTTAGGTATTCATTTTTTTCTAAACATGCATGCGACAGAAATAGAAAAGGATACATTTTGTAACACGATTAAATGCCATTTTTACCGGTGGTTTGATCTTCTTAATCACAGTTTACCTATAACAGCTCCTATTCAATTAACAGACACACACACTTTACACCGCTGTTATGTTTCTCTCTCACCATATATTCCCTTGCTGTAATCTCAACTCTCTTGTAAAACACAGTTAACAGTATTTATAATGATTATGTGAAATATAGCCTACACTTTTTTTTATAAAATGAACATTTGCAGGGATTTTTCAGGCTTCTTAAGGTAATTTCATAATGCTTTGTTTGCATGAGAGACATCTAGAACATATCACACACAATTCAGGGATAAAGTTGATTACACACTGATGTCAAGCTTAATGTAAGCAGGAAATAACTTCAACAGTAAACACACACAGAACAAAGCTGGACAGACTGTAGTTGTCATCATTATTAACATACTGTATTCCCACAAGTGATGTTTATTAATCAAGCCACATAACATTACAAAAATAGATAATATGAAAGATATAGCTACAGCAAGGCATACATTACCAAAACTATCAAAATAAAATTATATTGCTAAACACATTCATAAATAAGAACAAAATCCACTTCAAGAACATAATCACTTTTTTCCAATTTAAAAAAAAAAATAATAATAATAATATAATAATATGAAAATAAACAGAACAAAATCTCTCCTACTAGGTTATTTGCTATTAAAATACAATCTTGTATTTTACATTTAAATGTATTTTAAATTTCATTAAAAAGCCATTTTTCTGTAACTGTTGGAATTTGCTTTCTTTTAAATACCTCTATATTGCTGTCATTGATTATGAATACACAGTTATACTGATATATGACAATTTCATAATGTGATCATTTTGTTGCTCTATACTTTTGGAGGTCTAAATTGTTATGTGTTTTTTTTAATGATTACACAATTTCTGTCTGAATAAATTTTATGTTGAAGTATGTTTATGTAACACTGTAAAAACTTGAAGTGAAAGGCAAGTTTTACAAATAAAATGGCATTTTGATGATTTTAAAATTAAAATTCCAGGGTACAACCAAAATGTTTTTTGCTAATTCCAAATGTAATTTTCTGTACAGCTTTTATCGCAATTCTGTAACGCTGAATTTGACACCTGTCCCTGTATTTCACATCATATAAATGCGTCAGATTAATGCCCGTCTGAGTTCTGCAGGATCTCTCTTCTCCTGATGTCATAACTCTGTTCATGTGTGAAGCGCAAACACTTGACTTCAGTACAAAGTGAGGCGAGTGTAATGCATTACTTCAGCAGCAAGATAAGGTGCTTTGAAACACTTTAGAACAAGCAGGGCAACTCTAATATATTAATGTAAACATTTATTGAAATGAAATCCTCGCACAGATATTTCATATTTCCCTGCAGATGAGACGGATGTATGAGAACTCTTTCTGTTCCTGCTGTGTGAAATCATGTTTCACATGAACAAACTCAAGCAGGAGAGGATGAATTATTGATCAGCAGCAAGATTTCCTGTGTAGCATTAGAGTTCATTCACGACAACCTCAATAAAATCATCCAGCTCAATGCGTGAGAAACATAAAGCAGAGCAGAGCTCAACGTTCCTGGAGAGATTCACTAAACGGAGAGAGACTGACATTGTCGCTTCCTCTTCTCCACATTTCCTCAATATTCCAGTATTATAAAAGGATCGTCTCTCCCCCCCTCCCCTTTCACAAATGTCCCGAGTCTGGTTACAAAGATGTGCAGGAGATGCTTTTGTGATCATTGTGTGTATTGTGGCAGGTTTGTGTATTTATTGTTAGGCCTACACATAACTTATTATTCTGTATATTGTGTACCTTATACATTTCTAATTCCCTGTATTTACTGAAATATATGTGGTGTGTTCTTTGTGCTGTGTAATATAATAAACAGCCGTTTAATCAGTATATCTCACTACACATCTCATCCATGTGTGCTCTCTGATTTACATTACTTAGTATTACTGTTACTACGATTGCTATAAAACTGTAAATATTGTGAAAACACCTGAAAATGTCTTCTAAACACTTTGGTATATAAATTTTGTAAGTATCATCATTTCATACATTTTATACATACATAATAAAATGAAGTATGTGTTAAGCCAAAAGTCATTTATACCAAATATTGTAAAAGTAGATTTGTAAAATCATATGATAATATGAAGGTTATGTTTTACTTTTACAAGTTCCCCTTCACTGTAAAATTTTTTTCCTCATTTGTTATCACAACTTTTTTTTTCTTTTGTCAAATCAACTAAGATAATTAATGTGGTTCAGATAACATAATATTTAGAGTTTCTGTCACCTTCATTATATTAACTCAAATTTTTAATTTCAGTGAACTCAAATTTTTAAGACAACCAGGTAACTTACTTTTTTTTAAGTTAAACCAACAATTCTTTTTTTTTACAGTGTTCATTCCTTTTCATATCATGCACACTGTAAAAAAGAATTGTTGGTTTAATTTAAGTTACCTGGTTGCCTTAACATTTTGAGTTCATTGAAATAAAAAAATTGAGTTAATACAATGAAGGTGATTAAATTAATCAACAGAAACACATAATATTATGTTATCTGAACCACATTAATTATATAATTTGATTTGACAAAAGAAAAAATGTTCTGATAACAAAGCATGAAACTATTTTTTACAGTGCAGAAATGCTTGTTTTGTTTAGGTAGTGTGAAATTCAATTACAGTTTTATCTATGTTCATTTCATTATATATCAAACGACCTCAGAGCGTCTAAAGTTTGTTGCATCTGTACATGAGAAAAAGAAGGTCAGAATGCAGTGTTGTCAGATAATTAAGAGAAGGTGAAGACTTTATTTAGGATATTGTTTTATGTATCTAAATGCTTTGTGATGTCCATCATGAGGCTGATATGAGTGAGCTTGAATTACCTGAAGGTCCTGCTGGAGTCTTTATGGTCGCTCTCTCTGTCTTTTCTCCTTAAGCTACTGTCAAAATGAGCATGTTAATTCTGCGGGGTGGTTAAATAGCTCTCTCTCTCTCAGGCAGTGGTGAAGCAGGAGGCAGAGAGAGAGAGAGAAAGAGAGAGAGAGAAAGACTGTAAGATGCTTTCTAAGTGATCAGTCTGATCGAATGCTTCTCTCTGCACTCAAACTCTTTTAGTATTAATGTGCTTCTTTAATTCAGAGAAACTGTCTACAGTCATTCATACTTAGTGTTTATATGGAGCGTATTAATTCAGAGACCAAAAATGATGAAAAAATACATATTTTTCTTCTCTATTTGCCATTACGAAATAAAATTTAAATAAGCTACACATCCAAGCTAATTTAATGAGTTTTCATAGGATAACATATAGTTATATAGTTACATTGTAATTATATATTTAAAAGTTGAATTTCTCCTTCATATAAAAAGTAGGTCATTATTATTATTATAAATTTGTTTATTTTGCATGATATATAATATATATACACACACACACACACAAGTTATATATGACCAGGAAACAACATAGAAAATTATGGTTACTAATAAATTTGATAATGCTGAAGTATACATTTTAGATGGTCTGACTGATATGTATTTTGTCACGTTTTAAAAAGTATATGCTTTATTTATGGTTAATTTATGCTGTAAATGACAGTAAACATAGAAAGCAGTGTGTTTTACTTGACAAAAATAGTGTGTGTGTGTGTGTGTGTGTGTGTGTGTGTGTGTATGTCAGAGGCAGGTGAAAGTAAACATCTGCTGCTCTGCTCCTGAACTTCACTTCAGATCACACACTACAAATTATGAATGCTGCAATGAAGATCTATCAGGATGGATGTTTTCTCATTCTCTTCACCTCGTTTCAACATCTGCGATCTGAAATGAACGCATAGGCACAAAACTGCCGGTTACCTTGAAGAGAGTGAGTTTGAACAAGCTCACATGCTCATGACGTACAGTACATCTGTGGGGTCGAGTTTAACTTGCGTCATGTCCTGATCCCATTCCCTCTCCCTGACTGCACTTCCTAAAAAAGACAAACATGAAAATCAAATGAATGTTAAGATAAAAAGCATACAAATATATGGATGTTTTGATGAAATGTGACACAATAATAACAAGAGATACAGCATTAGTAAGTTACTGATGTTTAAAAGTGATTTGAGTGGCCTTGAGTGCTTTTTTTTTCATTACATAATTTTCCTTTCGGGAAGTAAGCACCTGGTAAGAACATAAATATAAATGTAAAAAGAAAAATAAATCCATTTGTAAATTAAATATTGCATTCAATTCAATGTGTCAATTCATGTTACAAATAAACTACCATTCAAAAGTTTGGGGTCTGTGCGATTTAAGAAAAATAAAGTAATATTGTGAAATATTATTACAATTTAATACATTGTAAACTGTAATTTATTCCTGTGATGTCAAAGCTGAATTTTCATCATTATTACTCCAGTCTTCAGTGTCACATGATCCTTCAGAAAGCATTCTAATATGATGATTTGTTGCCCAAGAAACATTTATTATTATCATCAGCGTGGAAAACAGTTGTGCTGCTTCCTTTTTTTTCTCTCTGGGAACCGTGATACTTTTTTTTCTTTCTTTTTTTCAAGGATTCTTTGATGAATAGAAAGTTCAAAAAGAAGTTCAAAAATCTTACCCCCCCCCCAAAAAAAACAAAAACAAAACAAAAAACAAAACAAACAAAAAAAAACACTTTTGTTTTTGACATTTGTATATAGTTTTCTCCTGAGAGAGAAGACATTTTAATGTCCAGAAATTAAATACAACATTCATTCATCATTGCATGTTTTTTTTTTTTTTTTTTTTTTGGATTTTATGCCTTTGATGTCAGAAAGCAAAAGCAAGGATGCAGGTGGCATTGAGAAATGATCTTAGCTGGATTTAATCTCTATATATAACTGTCTTAGAATTCAGGGGACCCGCTACACTCTGAAAAATAATTCAGGGGACCTTTAGTCATTATTTAAATATATATATTGTTGTGAAATAAAAAAATCAAGTTCTGAAATGCTGTTAGACTTTTTACTTGTAATTGTTATTTTATTGAGCTTGGATGACACACAAATTATGCCTATTGATTCGATATACTATCATGACTTGTCATAGTTTAACATTTTCAGTTAATAAAAAATGTATTTCATTTTAAGTTCTGTTAATGTAAAACAATCTGATGACGTGTAAACGTGTTTTATTGTTTTGAGTTTTATGAACACTTCTTTTAATTTAGACGAACTTAAGTTAAGTGAAACTGGGCTGGGATTTATATTTCCCATCATGCTTTGCCCATGGCACTTGAAAGGGAGAGTAAATGCTAAAATTAAGTGTTATATAATGTTTTTTGCACAAGATTAATGGTAAGGGAGATTTAGCAGTAATTAGTGTTTTGTTATGCTAATTTAGAAGAGTTTCTGTTAATGTGGGTTTTTGGAGATTTACCATCATGGTGACAAGCGGTGCTTGGTAAGTTCATGTTACTTAGAAATGCTTTTTATTGTGTCCAGAAAGCGTCTTATATATACATTATGTTGGATTTTCTTAAATAGTTACATTCATGTTGACAATTTTTAAGTTCATGTTACTTAGAAATGCATTTTATTGTGGCAAAAAACTGTCTTCACCTTAATTAAAACATAATGTTGGATCAACTTAAATAGTTGCATTCATGTTGACAATTATTAAGTTCATGTTACTTAGAAATGTGTTTTTATTGTGGCAAAAAAAAAAAAAAAAATGTCTTCACCTTACTTAAAACATTATGTTGGATCAAACTCAAAATATTCTTTGAATTAATGTAATTCTCCCAATTGGCTTAAGTTAAAAATTCTAGTGGAAAACGTTAACATATTTTTTTTGTTGAACCAATGTTTTATTTTTTAGAGTGTACCACAACTTTAAATGCATTGTTACAAGTTAAAAATAATTAAAAAGCTGCAAACATTATTTTGCTGAGTTCTGTTGACATAATAATGTTGATCTTAACATTGAAACTTAATATCGTCTGCAATTTAAACTCAAGTTTCTGCGTAATTGGCTTTTTTTTAAAAAAACTTTTTTAATTAAGTTGTAGTTACATAATGAAATTGTCTTGATAACTTCAGAAATTAGGCAGTGAATTTCTAGTTCCCAGCATGCTTTGTATAGGATTGGATAAGGAGAATAAAAGTTGAAATTAAGTGTTAATTGAGCGCAGTGTTAGTTCAGTCAGGCCAAGTAGGCATAGTGCTGCGCCCAGCTGATGCGGTCAAACCGCTCCAATCACTACCATTCTCCTATTAGATACGGGATATATATATGTGGCATTACTGCTCAGTAAGTATGCTCAAACTGCTCGCAACCCTCCCTCCCTCCCTCCCTATTATAAGCATGAACATATTACTGTGCACCTTCTGGTTGTCGTCTTCTTTTGTTTCAGATCACTAAGGCTTTCAAGTCCCGGCTGGCATGGACCTCACTGCTGAGAGACATTCATCCTCATAACCAAGCTACAGTATAGACGTCCCACTGCCACATCTACACGATTACCACTGCTCGCTTTTAAAGACATTACTAAGTGTCTTAATTGTCTACGTATTTCCAAGCTGATGGTTCCGGGGGGTTAATGTTAAAGCTCTTGTATGTTCAGTTAATTTGGAGCAAGAACCCCCATAAGGAACCATACCGACTAAGATAAATTGTGTTTCAATAAACTCAAGTAACTTTCCAAAGTGGTCCTGTCTGAACTATGTTTTTAGTGAAGGGAAAGACCTGTTAGTGTTTAATGCTGTTATGTTTGACATTTAAAAGAGTTTCTGTAATGTTGAAGTTTTTGTGTACCATTGTGCTGAAGGTAAACACTTCACTGACTCTATAAGCGATGACTGCGCTAATGTCAGTGACAAGTAATATCTTACTTTTTCTTTAAATATACATTTTAAATAAGTTATGTTAGCATGTTCTATGATAGCTGTTGATTTGAACTGAAATAGATAAGATTAATTGGTTCCTACAACGCTGGTAGTTGGAGCGACTTAATTTTTTTGAGTGATCAACTTAAATATTTGTGTTTATGCTACAAATTAAGTTCCTCTAACTCAATGTAGCTTGTTGGTTGAACGTAAAGTCACTCAAATTTGGCATAACTCTAAAAAATAATGTGTTGGCTCAACAACAACAACAACAAAAAATTAACACAACAGTTTGCATCAATTTTTTTTGAGTATGTTAACCATTTAGTACCAAGTTATCTGATATCATTGCTATTAGCCTACTCTTTGAATTACCACAAAAAATGCTTCATTTAGTTCTATAATAATTTAAATATCTTAGCATAATGTAAAGTAGTGTAATAATTAATTGAAGAGTCTCAAAAGTCTTTCTGAAGCTTATATAATATAATCTTTTGTATATGAGAGATGTGATTTGATAACAGCTTCGTTCTCCAAGGACAGATATGAGTAGCGGCCTTTCAGTGCTTTAAACGTCATTCAGCCTCCGAACGACTAAGCGGCACAAAGCAGCGGCTTCACACCGGGATCTGATGGGAAAAAAGAGGGACAGATTTGAGAAAGAAAAAGAGAAAGGGAGGGAAAAAGTCAGACATCAGCAGAAAGAGATTTTTCTCGAGATTCTGTTGTGCGTGTGTGAGATTGAACTAGATGATGAGTGTGTGATGTTGGGCTCATTTTCTCTCTTCCCGTCTTTTCTCAAATATTCAGTCTGCTGGAGAAGTGTTATGAGTGCGTTTAAGTGTGTGTGAGTGAGTGTGTGTGTGTGTGTAGTGCTGTGAGGGTGAAGTATTAATCTTGCTTGTCACACCAGCCCAGATGTAAAGAGGTCTGCTAGAAGCACAGAGCTGGACTCAGCACTCTCTCTCTCTCTCTTGTGTGTGTGTGTGTGCGTGTGTGTGAGAGAGAGATCTGGATGGGTTTGCTCAGATTTCTCGGTGCCAGTAAAGGAGAGATCATATGAGACCAAACACAGCAAATTAGCTAATGATATCGGCAGAAGGGGCCCTCGAACAAAACCCAGTAGTCACAATTAAGTCGATGTGTGATGCCCTACGCCCGTGCAAACGCACACGCTGTTTACAAGACATATCAACATGCATCCAAAACGCGAGCCACGCATGCCAAGCAGCACAACAGACGGCCAGATATGTTGCTCTGCAGGTGTCTGACGCAAGGACGCATCGCGGAGTTTAAGATACCACGCACGGGTCGACAGATCCTGAGCCGCGGGAAGCGCACCCCCCGCACACGCACGCGCGCTTTAAGCGGGGTGTGTGCGTCCGATCGCGCTGATGTGTGAAGTTCCGAAGCATCTGAACTCGGCTGGGACGGCAGCGATTTGTCTCTGTTTGTACCTCATTATGCAAAAAAACAGCCAAAGTTGTAGAAGAGTGCAAAAAACAAGAGGCCAAGCTGCTCTCACATATGGTGAAGAACTGCTAAATAATCTGTCGTGTTTTTTTAATGTGAGCTGATACCTGTGCTTATCACAGCTTGTTAGGGGTAACACGTCAGAATACTGTTCTATCATTAATGAATAATTGCACAGGAACATATGAGTAAGGCAATATTCACATTATATTAACTAACAAGAAACTCCGATTTACAAATTATTAAGTAGGCTAATAGTACTCTGTTGAATATAGTAGCTAATCAACTTTTACAGTAAAGAATATTTTTAGCTGAAACCATGGTCCTCGATGATTCACATCATGGAAGTCAATGGGTAAAAGTAAAAACAACAACAACAACAACATGCAGACAAAACAAAATTAATACCTGCGGCTCCTGACGATACATTGAGGTCTTATAGAAGCGAAACTATCCATCTGTGCAAGAAACTGAACATTATTTACAACATTAATTACCTGTAATCCACAGCCTCAGCAAACGGTCCTGAGCTCATTCACGACATTCTGCAGCACGAGCTTCCTGTTACATAATGACCTATGCGCAGGAGCTCAAACGTTACTTGAGAATCTATGAAAAGTCAATCTTACCGATTGAGATCACGCATAAATAGGTTACAGCATCCAGGATAAGCACAAGTAAGTATGATTTTGTTGAACAATACAACACACAAGTCTTCCCTCTCTGTTGTAATTATGGAATAAAAAGACTGTCAATAATAACACGTGCATAAATCAAACCCGTAATGTGCGTAATTCTAAAAACTGTAAAAAAAATCTGAGCGTAATCATGACTTTATGATGGTACAATTCATAGGCGTAATTTGTGGGTGGGACATGTCCCCACCACTTTTTGAAAGGGTTGATATTGTCCCCACCACTTTTTGAAACATCTCGTGGCACGGATATCTAATACAAAATAAACACCTCTAGTTGATTATCAATTTGTGTTAAAGGGTTATTTCACTCAAAAATGAAAATTCTATCATTTATTACTTATCTTCATGCCGTTCCACATCCGTAAGACCTTCGTTAATCTTCAGAACACAAATTAAGATATTTTAGTTGAAAGGCGATGGCTCCGTGAGGCCTCCATAGGGAGCAATGGACACTTCCTCTCTCAAGATCCATAAAGGTACTAAAAACATATTTAAATCAGTTCATGTGAGTACAGTGGTTCAATATTAATATTATAAAGCGACGAGAATATTTTTGGAGTGCCAAAAAAACAAAATAACGATTTATATAGTGATGGCCGATTTCAAAACACTGCTTCAGGAAGCATCGGAGCATAAATGAATCAGTGTGTCGAATCATGATTCAGATCGTGTGTCAAACTGCCAACAACTGAAATCACGTGACCCCCCCCCTCCAATAATTAGAAATGGCCAAATCATCCCCCCCAATATTTGAAATTCTTGCACTGCTCTGCTGCACTTCATTACAGCTCTCTACATGTTGTTAAAAGTTAATTTTTTTTTTTGCCTCAGCGATCGAATGCTCGTCAAAGTCAAAATGATTGAGATGGCCAATCAAACTAAAAAATAGGCCGGGTTTATGTTCTCTTTATGCTCATGCACACAGTCTTCACACAGCACAGATGGGCTCGTCAGTCGATCGCTTAACGCCGTTGCAGAGGTTCTATTTTTCCTGGTAAAATCACAAAACAAATGCACACAAATGTGTCCCTGCTCTTAATATACAACCATTGATGGACATCTTTGATTTTAATGAGGAAAAAAAACCTTTGAGGGCGGATTAGAACATGCAACCTTTGATACTGTTAACAAAAATTCTACCACTAGGAAATTCAAATGTCTATTGCCGATCTACTGTATGTATTTCTTGACTAAATTGAAGAATCCCGGAACTAACAATACATTGTATTATGAAACTATCACATTAAACTTAGGTTCTCAATGTACTATTAAAATTGAAAGTCCAATGCAGTTACGCCGGGTTTTTGACCAGCGAATATGTGCAAATGTGCAATTTGTCCGTCATTAAAACGACAGCATCACATTACGTCATCATCAATAGGTTATGAGTGCTCAGTTTTTCCTGTTGTAAAATACGTGTGGCCAAATTTATAAAAGATGTAATACCACTGTACTGTATGCACAGGCTATTTAAGGCTATTTGTAGGCTATTGGCTATGCCTAACTTAGATGGTAAATGCTAGCCCCCTCCCTCTCTCTCCGCCGCCAGTCTCAGGCCTCAAATTCATAAAATATGAAACTTTATAGTCATACTAGTGTTTCTTTCGTAAACGTTGTAGCCTACTTATTCAAACAACAAGATATTTATTTACCATTGCAAGACGTTCTGCTGCTCTTCTGTGGAACTTCAGTTCGCTGCACTCAGGGGGCGGAGTTAAGAGGTTATGACAGACAGTTTGAGCAGATTCAAAAAGATTTTGTCACAAGCTCTTTTTAATACCTTTATTAGGCTAAATATATTTGTAAAAAGGGTGACCAATAGCATTGATTTATTGAAGAAAATAAATAACTAAAATAAAACACCAACACCAAACTCCAAAAAAAAGGGCACTTCGGAGTGTAAGGACAAAAAGGGCATGTGCTCTACACAGGTTGAGCCCAAACTGTGCACGTGCCTGGATCAGAGTTGTTCTGTTGTGGAGAATTGTCTTTTTCATTTGCTTTCTTTCATTGTTAAAATGGCAGTTGTGTGAAAAGCTGGAATAATCAGTCCCGCTTTTGAAAATGTCAAAAGCCTTATTATGAGTTCGAGATTTAGTTTTTGTTTGTTTGTTTGTTGGTTTGATTGTGTGTCAGCTCACTGTGTGAGGTTGCTCCTGTGCATACGTCATTATGCGACAGCAAGCTCAAGCTCCGGGACTGTCTTGAATTTGCTCAGGACCGTTTCGCTGAGGCTGTGGATTACAGTTTATAATATTGTAAATAATGTTGTAGTTTCATGCACAGACCAATCGTTTCACTTCTAAAGACCTCACTGTATCATCAGGAGCCATGAGTATGAATTTTGTTTTGTCTGCATGTTTTATTTGAATTCTCAAAGTGACAGCACCCCTTTGAACTGCCATTATATGAATTACAGAGGACCACAGTTTCAGCTAAAATCTATTTTACTGTTCTACTGAAGAAAAAGTCAACCTAGATCTTGGATGGCCTGAGAGTGAGTAAATTAACAGCACATTTTCATTTTTGGATGAACAATCCCTTTCACACGTGAGTTTAAAATATTCTGTCTGATCCCCCAGAGTGAGTTTTTTTTTTTTTAAAGCGACCGCCATGTTTGTTTGCACCTTAGTTCAGAGAGTCCTGTCAGTTGGATTTACAGCATGTGAATTCATCCAGTTCTCCCGAAATACATGCAAGTAAATGGCTGGTGAAGCACAAGAAGAATAGAGTGAACTTTATAGTTACTTACACAATGTGTATTTGATATGAATTAAAACACGTCAGCAAATTATATTTTAATGAATTGTTATTGCTGCTTCCATCAGTGTGTATTTTACAAACTACAAATGTATTGTTTTACTAGTAGTTATGTGTATTTGAATATCTGAAATGTAAAATAAACATTATGTGGTTGAAAACACTACATAGTTGTAATATATGAAAAGCGCTTGGCATGTCTGTCTCTGGCTCAGCGCCAGCCATCGCGCAAAAACATTCTGAATCCCATGAGGCCATCCGGTTCGTTGAGTCTGATGTCACACTGCGGCGCTTCCGGGTCCAAACGCTCTATCTCATACCACAAGAAAACAACAAATGGTGCTAATATACACACACGATGTGGTGTAATACTTCCAAAAAATTATAATCATAACCTTTATCTCCATACCAAAATCCCAGATGGCCAGACAGTGATTAATCTTTTATAAATCATTAAATATTAATTTGTGTGATGCTGTGAGCACGGAGACTGTTTTGTAGACTGTAAGTATTTTAAATGTTTAACTTTAAAATGTTAAATGTTTATTATGAATAAATAGCGCTCATAAACGTCTGTGGAGATGGCAGTCTCAAGAGAAACGAGTCGAGGCTTGGACCCAGAAACGACGTTCCTTACGTCACGACTTAACAAGCGGATACCGCTTAAAGGGTTAATAAGAGTTTTGGCTGCCAGGCCAGTAGTTGAGAATGCCACTTTGTAAAGAAACACTTTGCGCCTATAGACCAAACACGTAATAAGCATGTGCATGGCATGCGCTTTGAAACCTGTTTTCAAAAGTTTACGTGTTCAGGCCCCCAAAACAACATTGTTGTGTAAATGAACGGCCAAAAGTCAGAGGTTTTTTTTGTTGCCCTAAGTCTGATTGTGTTGTTAACTAAGATTCTGACTGGTTTTGAACTGGTTACATGCTAAACAAGGCAAATTAATTTAGAGTGTGTTGTAAAATATTTTCAGATAACCTAAAAATGTAGACTTATTTTGGTCCAAATGAATAATATTTAATCCAAATGAATAAAATTGAATAATATTCAATAGGACTAAACTGACTGTTTAATGTTCACAAGTACAATGTCGTGTCTCTTAGTTTATTGTCTATCCCCCTTTATAATCAACAGCATAACACAGTTATGCATGTGTTACATTAAGGTAATTAGTGCACTTAAACACTGTGTTTACTGATGTCAGGGTTATGCTTTGGTTCTGTGTTTTGGTTTTTGTTTCCCTGTGTTCCTGTTCATTAGTTTCCATAGTTTCTAATTGATTCCGCACCTGTTTCTGTTCAGTTCATTAGCTCTCCCGGGTATTTAAGCCCTTGGTTTCTTCCAGTCTTTGTTCAGTCTTGTTTATGTTAATGTGTATTTGCTGTATCTTTCTCCTAGTGTATTCTCATTTAATAAATAGTATTTTGATTCATCTTTGATTAATGCATGTTCAGACACGTTACAACTGATAGCAACCTTAGATAAAAGTATTTGCTACAGTCTCTTTCTGAGGTTTGAATACTAAGGAGGAATAGCTCATGAAAAATATTTAAATTTCCACAAAAAACACAAAGAACAAGCAGGCATGACTGAAGAACTATGTAGTATGTCATGTTACTATAATAAACCTGCTGTAAATTACTATCAAGCTTGAAATGTGAAAATAATGAGCTTATTCTAGTTAGCATGATTTAAAATTACTTGACATCATTAGTGATCCTTTTAACAATAATATTATAACTGAGTTGTTGTTAATGTTTTGAATGATTTGTTTTTATTATGCAAAATTTGCATATGTATGCATGTGACAATGAAAACAAAACGAATGCTGAACAGCAAAGTAGTATTTATAGAACTATTTATAGAACAATGTAATGCTCAATATGTTATTACACACTTATTACAAAGTATTAACTAGATATCATATGTAATTATACTATGGTGAAAAATTATTCTCTCAATAAGTATGTTGATTTGTATTTATGCAAGGCTGGGTAATCTAAACTCAAAAAGACTTCAAATGAAGGATTAGCATTCACACTGAAATTGACAAGCTTCAATTTGCATGGGGAAATGGCTTATATTAGATACATTTGCTAATACTAATTGTAGTTCAGTATTAATTATTGAACTGTGAATTCAATTAGTGTCAGAAATCAAATGTTAATGAATCTGCTCTGTTGGATTATTCACTTGTAATAAGACTGATGACACACAACACAATCACAGGCTATTTTTCCTGCTCTTTTCTCTCCCTAGTACATACTATTCCCTTCCACTGAGACACTTGAATTAAGTCATTTTGATTCATAACTAGATGAAAAAGGTTAAAAGCGCAAGGCTGTTCTGTGAGGGGGAAAAATGAAGCTGTTAAAATCCGGTCCCTCTTCACTGTCAGTTTTCTTTGGTGTTATATGACTGTATCTATTATAATACAGCTTATCTAATCTAAAAGGTCATCAGATGGTGTGATTAATTTGGCAGCCGTAGACACCAGTGTGAGAGTTTGCCCTCGTAATAGCTGTTCCACATGCGTCTCTATCTGCGGAAATTAAAATTGAGCCTTTTCATCTCTCTCAAATTTAGAGTGAAAAATTACATTTGTAAAACATAAAAAAGATTAATTTTTGAACAATTCCAATCATTCATGGATAGAGTTGGGAACCAAGAACTGTTTCTAATTCAGAACCAATTCCATTAAAAAGAATACTTGAATCAAATGGTTTTATGACTTTCAGCAAAGCTTCTGTGCCAATTAAGGCAAAAGAAATCCTGTTTTACTTGTGAATGTGCTGAAATGATACAAGCAGTGTAGTCAGATCTGCAAATTATTGACTCTAAGGAGCCAGATCATTTAAAGGGGTCCCGTAATGCCCCTTTTCACAAGATGTAATTTAAGTCTCTGGTATCCCCAGAATGTGTCTGTGAAGTTTCAGCTCAAAATACCCCACAGATCATTTTTTATAGCTTGTCAAATTTGCCCCTATTTGGGTATGAGCAAAAACACGCCGTTTTTGTGTCCCTTTAAATGTAAATGAGCTGCTGCTCCCGGCCCCCTTTCCAAAATAAGGCGGAGCTTTAACAGCTCAACAACAACAAAACTGGAGAATCTCACGCAGCCAAAATGACGATTGTCAGTAACCGTGTTCAGCCTTACATTGTTCAAACCGGAGTTGGACACTGATGGAGAGACTCAGGAAGAAGTTACAACTTTTAGAATGCAAATGGACATTTCTGAATGGTTAGTAGATAATTTATAGTTGCTGTGGAGTTCATTTAACTCATCAACTAGCAAGTGCCGTCATGTTAATCTTTTGTGCAAATCCAGCATTGAATTGACCCTCGTTTGTAAAGCAGTCTGGCGTAAAATGACATCACAGTAACAACACACTACTACTACTACTACAAAAAAAACAATCTACTCACTGACTGAAGCAGACAAAATGGATAACGTATGCAATGAAGTTTTTATTCTTTACGAAATGATCTGAGAACCTTTACTGTTATATGTACTTGATTATATGTGCTGATTAGAGCTGGTCTAGATGGTGAACCAGCATAGTCATGCTGTTCTCAAGCAAAACTGAGCTGGTGTATCTGGTCCCACTTTCAATTGCTGGGGACCAGCAAACCAGCAACTAGCATCCCATGCTAATCCTAGCATGCAAAACATATATGGTTTGGACCAGCATTTTCCAGCAGGGATTACTGACTATACTGTACAAAAAAATCATCATCATAAGTAGCTTTTCCACAAAGTAAATGCTAACATATAGATGATGAGCAGTGTCATGCACACAAATACTAAACACCATTATGTAACACACATAATGCGCAATCAGCAACATAATCCTATATGTAACCAAATTCTAATTTATATAACTGATAACAAAACGGTAAGAATCACATTCACATTCAATGAAAAACCATAAAATGTGAAGAGTCACACAGAGAATTCTGGGAATATCAATTTACGGTTTTCACTGTAAATTATAAGATGACTAGTTCTTTTTCTTTTAAAAAAAATGTACATTTAAACAGTATTTTATTGTAAAATTACAATGTCACCAATTACAGTTACTACAGTCTCTTACCGTTAAAACAATAAGTTTTAGGGGACGTTTACACAACACTGTTTTCAACTAAAAACAGAAAACATTTTATGCGTTTTGGCGTACATTTACACTACAGTGTTTTGGGGGCCTGAAAATGCAAACTTTGGAAAATGGGTTTCAAAGTACAAGTTTTTGAAAACGATACCATTATTGTATCCGTGTAATCTACAAAAACGCAAATTTGTGAAAACGATGACGTCATGCGGATGCATATTACGTGTTCGGTCTGTAGGCATGTAGTGTTTCTTTACAAAGTGACATCGCCATCTACTGGCCTGGCAGCATAATACAGCGTTTTTAGTCATTTTTGGGGATCCGAATGAATGGGGATCGTTTTGACAACGTTGTCATCTATACGAGTAAATGCAAAGGAAAAACATTTAAACAAACAGTTTTAGTACATTGTTATCATGTAAACGTACCCTTATGCTGCATTTACACGGGGCATCGGCGTTGGCTGAAGCTTGTGCTGATGTGACCGTTATAGTGATAACAGCCAGTCACATTATTTTCCGGTGTAGCATGAATGCAATTGGTTAGCGTCTGTGCTAGGGAATTTGCATAAGGCGATCTGATTGGCTGATGCCTGCATTGGCGCTTGAAAAGTTGAGAAATCTTCAACTTCTACCACGAGCAACGTGAGTGAAGCGACGCAACGGAACTCACAATTCAGTTAGGCAACACATGACGTCACCCATTCCAAGTAAATGAGAAGTGTTAACGCCAATGCCCAGTGTGAATGAAGCGTTAGTAAAGACCAACAATTCTGCTGAGGATCTTCTTAAATGATTGTTGAAACAATGAAATTGTGATGTGGGATTGGATTCAGAACCAGGATTATCAAATTGCTTCAGATTCTCTTCAATATTCATGTCTAGTTGTCTAGTATATAAGTAATATTTCACTGTATCCCAGCACAATTTGTGGATATTATGTGTGTTTTTCATCTCCTCCTTTTTTTAGTATCTTAATCTTTATTTTCATACTCTCTTTCCTCCTCAGTCCTGTGTTTCCTCCCCTCTGCTGGCGCGGCATTTGATTCTGTGTAAATTAATTGCTCATCATATGGGATGCGACATGCGATTAGTCTCAATCCAGATAATAGTGTGTGTGTCTTCACCGAGGGAACGCGCTGCCAATTTGCTCGGCGTGCATCTGCCAAATGACTCGTGTTTACACACTGCATCCCTCGAGGGAAGTTTGTCACAATGTGACTTCTTACATTTCAATAAAGCACTGGCTTCTCAGACAGACAAAGACACACAGACTCGCTCTCCCTGCAGTACCAGACACACAGTCTCGCTACAGATGGCTACACCTTGATGCCACCAGAACAATCAGGAGACACACACCGCAATCCTCTCTCTCACAGAAATCCCCAAGTGTTCACGGCTCTCTCACACAGATTTTTGTGTGAATGGTGCTATGACACAAACACAACGTGTGTAACATTGCATTTATATGTGTCAGTACTGGTGGTTTTCAGTTGGTTTTGATTCAATCGTTTGATTAAAATTTTAATTGATTAATTACATAATTCAGTGAAACACAATTGATCACATTGTGTTGCAAGGATTACGTATTTTGGTAGGCCACAACGTGGAAATAAGCTGCATTTTAGCACTTCTGCTTCCATCGTCCTGAAGTCAATGGGTTTTTTGAATGGGTTTTTGGTTCAATGCTTGAAATAAGGTCTGTGGTTAACACAATCGATCGAGATATTTTCATGCTTTATTCTATGACATAAAATACATCAGTAAAACCCTCTTGTGATTTTTAAAAAAAGCTTTTACTTGTCTTGAAAAAGGCGGTTGCAAACAAGTGTTTAAATGAGACTACAGATGTTGTCAGGAACATCAGCTGAACAGATAAACTCATCTACTCACTAGTCACTTTCACAGCCTTATTGTGTTTATAATCGCTCTCGCAAACTTCTATAACTCAAACTTTCAGGGAAAATGTTTTAAAGACTAAAAGAGCTGTTGGAAGCTTAATTATGGTGACGTTGAAGTCATGTGACTGTGGTGTAATTTGTTTATAACCTACATTTAGCTTTGGACTTCTGCTGATTGTATTTAGGCCTCAAAATTCATAAAAGTTGTGATCATTTGTGAAGATTGTCATAATGGACAAAACATGTAAGAATCATAAGCTTTTGTTGGTCAGAGTTGATTTTCTGCAATAATCCAAAAGCCAATAGAAAAATCTTATTGGGTTTTCATCAAGGGAATCAGGGTGATGCTGACGTATGGGTTGGCCTAAATACATCATCACTGCAGTGCTCTTATTATGGTAGACCAGTAAAACATTGAATAAAAATTACAAAATGATGCTTCCCAGTTGGCATTTCAACATTTATTAACTGGTGAATCAATGTTAAATTTTGTTTCGATTTTGCAAATTGAATCACTGTTGATATTGGGATGTTGTTTCAATTTATTTTTCTACTTGTGTGAATGAATGTCAACATTTATAAGAATTGTGTTAATCTTTTTACAACCACTCACCATTAAACATTGTTTCAATGTTTTTTCATTGTTTTTTTAAAGGTGCTCTAAGTGATCCTGGGTGGAGTAACTTCCTGTTGACGTTCGAAGTGTTGTCAAACAAAATAGAGGTTAGTTAGACCCTCCCTCCTCCTCCTCCCCCTCCCCTCCGTGCTTCCTGAAACAGTCATGAACGCGCATTTAAAATCATTCTTGTCGGTTATTGGCTGGATCGTGTTTATTATGTTTCGTGGTCCAGGCTGCACCAGTTTGTTTTTATTGCCATTTTCGGAGCTTGTGGCGACTACAGAGACTGCGTTTTTTTACAGTGTGTTCAGGGGACAGGCAGCTAGCAGATAGTGAGGAGATGTTTGCTGTATGTGACAAAAAATGTTTTGGCCTAAAAACGCGTGACATCACTTAGAGCACCTTTAAC